>NW_023503302.1:5372484-5696027 GCF_014529535.1 Bradysia coprophila
TTAATTTCTTTTCAAGGAACGAACTATTTGTTGCATTTAGTTATTCTGTGATATTGGATCTTACGAGACGAGGCTTTAGAAGCAACTAATTCATGTTTCATATACTTTTGATGTTTCATCATTTATTTTTTGCAAGGGTATCGTTCCATAACCAAACGTCATTGCGGTGAAGCGAAACAACATTTAGTTTTGTCACTCATATAGTGAGAAGCTTCTTTGTTCAATCCTTCATTAAAGCGCGTTGCATCTCGGGTCTATCAAAGCCAGCAACAGAAATACGTGTGACTTAATGAAGGTTTGAAAAATTCTGTATTCAGAGCCGCTGCATTCAGTTTCTGAATACTTATTGACATAAACGGACGAGAGTTAAGAGTATTTCAGCACATCTATTACGTTTGATACTTTAAAGTAACTATTGATAACATATGACTACAGTACGTGATTTTGGAATAGGTGACACATTTTGTTCCAGCTCTTTTTCAGAATCTGATGATCCACTCATACTTACACTTGTTTACTTCACAGACTTCACGTTAGTTTGTATGAGTGGATTCGATAGCTCTAAAACAGCTGAAATGAAATATCCGCCAAAAAACCCTAAAGGGTAAAAGTGTGACGCAAGTCCTTGTTTCTACTTACAAAATAACTGATATCGCTGAGGGTGACGCATTTTTCGCATCAACGCAAAAGTGTTATCAACAAAAAATTGAACCAAAAAATTTATGATAGAAAATTTTAGAAAAAAATTGCGTCACAAGTGGCAGATGATTCAGGACATATTTTTCTCTATTTGAACTATTTTCCTAACAGTAGTTTCCTCAACATCTTGGGGGTCATTGGAGTTAAAAGGGAGAACTAAAAAAGTTGCTGTAAATATGCTCCGCCGTCCTCAAAAAAATTTTGTTAAAACATTTTTGGTAGTGGACTTGCGTCACGTCACGCCCGCTAACTAACGTGCGGGCATGATGTCATTTTTTTCAAAGTTGCCGACTGTAGCTTAAAAGTTAAAAAAAACTTCCATCTTCGGATTCGAAACCTCTAACTTTTCCCACACATCTTAGCCATAGACTAGATTTTGAACGTCGGAAATAGAAGTGTGAAACGTTGTAAAGCATAAGTGTTAAATCGACTGTAATCTCATACAAAATGCTCAAAAATTTGCTCGACAAATTGCAAGTCTCACTATAAAGATATCCCGAGAGAAAAAACTATTTTCTAGTAACTTTGAAAGGCTACACACCCAGATTAGGGCACAAACTATACCTTAAGTTTTGTCAGGAAATAGTGCGAAAACATTTATTAACACAAAAAGCACAACGGACATCAACTAACGAAATAAAATTAATTCCAAAATTCCAATAAATTACTTCGATTGATCATTTATTAGAATCCGTCACATACAACACACCATTACCTGTTAGTACAAAAAAAAAATGAAGACAAAAAACAAACAATTTCAACAAATTTACGCATTATGTGTCCCCCCTTGTTTCTAATTTCCACCAATATCATTGTCAATCGACATAGGTAAGAGGCGGATCTTTGCTACACACGACTAAAAAAGATGTCTTAAACGAAATTTAGTCAAACACCATCTATCGTTGGCTGATAGGCGATGTATATTTTGAGTTTATTTTTAATTTTTCTGTTTCTACATTTCTTAAGAATATATTATGTTCACTGAAACCAACGGCTTGTATAATGTGCAGTTAATATGTTACGTAAACATGCTATACGAGCAGCAACAAGTGTAATGAAACTATTTAATCCTTAAAAAGATTAAAAAAAGGGGATACGCAGCATCATATATTGTTATGATAGTGGCAAAAACCACAATCTAGCTCTAGGTATACCGTCTTGCATGAATATCTAAGCGAAATGGTGTAAACAGGCCAGATAAATTAATGAATTGGATGCAGACCCTAATTTTATGAAACATTATAGGGCTACGTGAAGTACTAACACCAGCTCTGGAAGATCGTTGAAATGGTTTTAAATGGGTCCAATAGAACTCAAGAATTACGAAAGAAAATCCTAAATTTTATTCAAGCTATTCTACCGAAATCGCTTCAACATTTAAATAAAATTCTAAAAGGGTGTACAAAACAAATGGACCATACGTTAGAGTGAAATTGAATAAGGTGCTACTCTACCTAGCGATTTTCATTTCACATTTCTTTAGTATCGGCATGTTTCAGCAATTCTCGGTAACTATTTTTCCAACAACTCATTTTCAATGAACATGTAGGCACGATGGTACCTTGGAAGATTCATTGGAAATTTTCGCTGCAGCGCCATAAAAAACCAAAAAAACGGTAAAATTGATGGAAATTTATCCAAACATTTTAACAAATGACGGTTCTTTGGACAGGTCTTCCTGTGATCAATTAAATTAAATGAATTTTTCCCTAAAATTGATGGTGAATTCAAACAAAAAAATTGTCATGATCGAGCTAAATAGTAGAATTTCATCTTAAAGTGGTCCGACTACCCAAGTCAATCCATGAGTTAATTCTACATTGGAAAGTTCTTTTCAGGATCAGATAAAATGTTAAAATATGTATGGAAATACAAAAGAAATCGGGAGATATGGTAATGTAAGCGAGGACAATAATGCTGGTGGCGCTAGTACAAGTGGAGGAAAAAGTGGAACGACGAAGGCGAAAGGTGGAAAAGGGAAGCCAAAGAAGAAGCAAAATGTCAACATCTGAGAGCGGTTTTGACAATGTTGATGACCCAAGCGCTTTTCGAGAAAGACACCATCAAGCCTTGTATTGAACAAAATTCAATTTCAATAGAAACTTTACTAATATTGCGAAAATTACTTCACAAATCGATCGTTTCCCGCAGCTCCCTGTAATTATTTTTTTATTTGAGCTCTTAATTAAACTTAATAAAAAAATGAAATAGAAGTTTTAGTACTCGTTAAACATAAAATGTTCAAATCAAATTGGTGTCGAAATTGTTTTCTAGTTGTTGCTACCAGTACGAAGGGAAAAAAACTAAAATAATTGGACTAACGAGAATTAGAAGTGTAATGTAGCGAAGAATAGAATTAGTTGAACTAAATAAAAAAAAATATTAAAAATTTAATTGTTATGTTGAAGAGTTCTGAGTGTAGAACGTATGGATAATATATACGATCCTTTTAACATCACCCAATGAACCCAATTACTTTTACTTTTATTAAACTTTGTGAACAAACGTAATGTACCAATAACTGGTTAATGTTTTCGTGAACAACATAAAATGCTGCATAAGCCGTCTTCATATAGGCAATTCAGTTTTTATTGCCTAGACCACTGTTTTTTACGATTTCCAATAAATATATATTCTGTTGAATTAATAGGGACGTGAAATGGGCTCAAGATTTCGATTTCCGATGTTATTTTTATTGCTTTTGTCAAAATTTTGGTTGCTTTTCAATTTATTCCTTGACTCATAAAAACAACGAAATGGAAATTCAGAGCAGATGCAGTCAGCTGAAGTATTGTACTGTTTGACTATAGTGCGTGCTTCACGATGTACACCTTAAAATCTTGATATAATACTCGAAGTGGGTAAAGAAAATGTATGTTCGAGCTAAGAAAGTAAAAGATTCGGTTTGTTATAATCAATTCAGCAATCCTAAAACCTTAATTTGTTGTACCGTACGATAGGTTTGTGGCGATAAAATTCTTTCATGGAACGCGCGCCTTTCCGTTTTTTTTTTGTCAAGACAGACTTGATGATTACATTCAGTTTTTTTTAAATTAAATTTGAGGCCACAAAAACATAATGCCCACCAATATATGCAGAATGAATGACCGTTTTTGGCCAATGCTCGCATCTAATTAAACAATTTTCATAATAGACACATCTCTTCCATACCGTTTAAAAAAATTATCACTCTACGTAAAAACATAGTCAGACGGAACAACTTAGTAATTATATTGTGTGTACACTCTTATCGTTGTTCCGCACTATTTGTCGTTCGCACGGTTAAATAATTCTTTAGATTTAGTTATAAACGGGATATCACGGCATATAATTTGTAAAATGGAATTGTTATCACATTGGAGATTATTTATAAGAAACGAATAAAAATTAGGGTGAACGTAATGACGGCATCAAAGTCATGTGTGTACGAAATCAATGCTTGTGTTTGGATACATAATAATGATGGAACAACGAGTCGTACATTATGGTCTGTAAAATTTTCGTTTTTTCTAGTACAGGGTCGGACCGTAGTCAAGACAGATAAAACATTAGAAGTTTGAATTTTTTAATTAAGTTGACAAGACTGATGTCTTACCCATAAATTAGTATGAGCAAAATCTACTTTTCTTGGTGAATAAATGTTGATTTACATAAAGAGATTTTAGGACATTTAGGAAATTTAATATGCTACACTTAGTACTTATAGTACTCTTAGTTAACGACCCGAGATGCATGTAAGAAAGCCAATGGCCCATCGATTTATCTTGTCCTCGCTCTCCATACTATGTACGCATATAAATGATATCACGCGAGAAACACACTGCTTGGATTGTTCATTGAACAAGGCATGTGTGTCTGTGAAACACGACAGAGTAAAGTTAACCAGGCAGTAGCGCTGTTTTGACTAGGGACCTGAATAATCTGGTAGCCCTATATTTTTTGCGAATAAAATTTTTCAATTTATGTCAGTGTTCATTTGAGTTCATTTTCATACAGTGTATTACGTCCCTTACTTGACTTTTCGAAAATGAACCTCTCCTGCCTGGAAATAAAAACTTTTCCCCTTTTCTCATCGCGAAGAAAATATTTGAATTCTATGAGTTTTTTTTCGACAGTAGACGGCCAGTAAGTGATATAAGTAAGGCGACCCTGCAAAAACAAACAATAAACTGTGCTGACAGTACAAGTTTTGCACTATGCATGCGGCCTGAGAAACATTTAATGCTGAACATTTAATCATCATATCACACTGTAAACACCATTCTTTATCTCGTTAATATTAATAAACATTAAACATTCCCCTACATGTTAACAATATGTCAAGATAATTGACTGAACCGTTAGACTATTCCCCAAGATAATTTATGATGTTCCGGAAAAACGATTAAAGTTTTTTCCGCTCATTTTTCTTTTCTTTTGTTTTTATTTTCGAAAATAGAATAAATATTTTCGTATTAATTTGGGATTGGGATTTCATTAATTTAGCACAAATTTGATGTCATCAACTGAATATGGCATATTCAACGCTGGCTGGGGGGAAAATATTCACGGCACGTCCGAATGTATTATAGGCACGTAAATGCGAAAAAAGACAAGAAAACAAGAATTTTTTGTTTATTTAAACGAACGAAAAAAAATTACTAAAAAAAATTGAAAAGAAAATTGTGTAATGAAACGAAAATTTCTCGTTAAAATGGATTTCAGAAGCTTTTCGTTCAAATACACACTTCTCTTATCTACCTTCTTCCAGTTTGAACAATTTATGAATTTGACTTATAATTGAATTTCTCACAAAACATCAATTAAAAAGAAGTAAAAAAAATAATTAAAATTTAAAATCATGAAAAAAAAACTTTTTTTTCGTGTTATTTTCAATTAGTTTCTCTGGATTATAGAAGCGTGAATAATTCACGACCGAAAAAAAAATTGTTCATAGAAATCAGGATCTCATAAAAATAAAATTCAATTTTTACAGCTCGACGGAGAGCATAACATTCAAAACGGCTATTTGTAGTGCCAGTCGTGGAACCTAGAAATGAACGGACTACCCAAACCTGGTGAAAAAAACACCGGACCCTGTTCACTTTCATTCGGTTTCGGTTTATCAAACTTCAAAAATTTAATTCGGATAGGGTCGGGTTTTTTAAGTGGGAAAGTGTCATCAAGAATCTAGTTTTTCTAAGACAAAACTATGTAACACTACAGGCAGTCCCATATTTACTTATTCTAATTTAGACAAATCATAAAGATTTTACTTCAATTTTTCGTTCTTTTTAGACCCGTACGAAGTACTGGGGTCTTATAGGTTTACGCATACGTTTGTAACACGTCGAATTGGACTCCCTGAGTAAGGGGAAACATATTGTGGTTGTCTAGAGATGCCAAATCCGCGAAAAAAAAATGTCCGTCTGTCTGTCCGTCTGCACGATAACTTGAGTAAAACGCATCCGATTTTGAAAATTCTTTTTTTTCCCGTTTGGTAATGTCAAAAGACAGGCTAAGTTCGAAGATGAGTGATTTTGGATCGACCCCTCCCGAGCTGTGGCCCAATAAGTGCTTTACGGTTTTTCGAAGATATCTCCGGACATTTAAACGTTAAACTTGTAAGTGATACGTCAAATAAAAGGTATTTACAATACCGATCGACAAAAAAAAAGTTTATGGAAATCGGATGACCGACTCGTGAGTTAGACCCCTTGGTGTGGAACAGGCACAGGGCGGCAAGCAGTTTTTGCTTGTAGTGGTGTATTTTGACACTATCTCGAGTAAATTTTGACCGAATTTCATGAATTTTTTTTTGTTTGAAAGGTATTAACGAATGTAAAGCGTCGGTACTATTTCCGGTCTCCTAACAAAATGGCTGCCGGCGGCCATATTGGATTTTAGTAAAACGATATAAAGTGGGAAAAATGATGCTTAGAGAGTTTCTGTTAACATGGAAATAATGTGTTAAGTGTGAGGGGTTTCAGGGATTCCATATATGGACATCTATATATACCTATATACAGCTATATTGAGCTATATACAGGCATATAGAGCTATATAATAGCATATTCCTCTGTGAAATGTTTATTTACAGTGAAATATAGGTAAATATAGCGGTATATAGCTGTTTAAATAGGAATTTATGAAATTTGACTTCGTACGGGGCTGTCTATATTGCCTCCGGCAATTTAATTGTATATGATAACAAGGCAAAGAGTGGATAATGTAAGTGATTTAAAAGGGAGAATAGTTTTTCAGCAGAGAAGAAAATGAAGTAAGAGAAATGAAGAGTTTCACATTAAAGGCTTTTGATAAGAATAGGTGTTTCGTACGGGTCGGCGTTAGCTATGTTTGTTATGGTCACTCGCGCCTTTGCTTATTCTGTATCATAATCACTGATTTTGTTCGGTTATGACCGAGTCGGGTTTTAGTATCTTTCGGGTATAACGTTGCCCTTAATTCGATTAGGTCTCGTGTCGGATCGTACTTGAGAAAACCTCGACCCGTTCATTTTATAGTGAAATTTAATTATTGAAAAGTAAATTTGCTGTTTTAAATTACGGATTGGGGTATTAGTGTGGTGGTTTGTGCAGTTATTTTTTGGTTGGTTCGTAATTTAAGTATTGGTTGGAAAAGGGGTTACGCTTTTTCAATCTCTCTTTGCTGGATAAAAGTTTTTAAAAAGGAGAAAAGTGATGAGAAAGCCACTCGATCATTTTGATGGTAAATTTGATACAACGCACCAAAGGTACTATGACTGTATCTCGACGTCGAAAGGTCTAATGTTAAATAAATGTTTTGCTATATCTACTGTCACTAACAACATTGTTCTTCACGGCATGATGTGGTCTGTTGGAATATAGTAATCTACGATACTAGCGTACATCACAAAAGTTTCAACCAAAACCATTAGTAACGACCCGAGATGCATGTAAGAAAGCCAATGGCCCATCGATTTATCTTGTTAAATGTTAAAATGTAAAATGTGATGAAGTAAAAGATTTTGTATCAATTTATTGGCACATCTTGCTTATCGTAATTACATTTTTGACGGTCCATCGTATTTTAATGGGCCTAAAATTGACTAGAATTTAAAGTTAATTCTGTTCAAATTATTTCTCAAGATCCATTCTCACAATTACTGGCCTCATCACAATTTCTTTATTTCTGTGTTGAATGTTTAAAAGTCTTGAATGGTTCATTGAAAAAATGTCAGCAAAAATTTGCGTTGTTGTGAACTGTGAAGTGATACTATTTGCGACGGATTAGCTAATTTACTCAGACTAGAAATACTTTTCATTTAATACTCAAAATATCTTATCTCAGAGTGGATAAGTCTACCATTGAAAACGTTCCATTGATGGTGACTTCGCATAATGCGATCCATACAATTATCCACCACCTAAAGGTAAAAACGAATCAGACTAAGATTATGCAATTTTCTCTTTAATCTCTTTTGTCTTTCATTTTGTTTTGAAATCTATTTAATTTTCTTTTCAATGAGCATCGTTACGTTTACCTAGTGAAATCATAAATTAAAAATATATGATTGCTATCCTGAAACTAAAACGTAACAATAACTTAAAACAATAAATATGCAAACGAAGCAGAAAAAATCATTGTATACTTTGCACACAGCGAAAAGAAATCAATATTCTAAAGCATCCAATAGACATGATTGAAAAAAAAATTGAAAGAAAAGCACATTTTAATGTGGAATATACTCACAGAAATATGTGCATAATTTTCGATTTTTTTTCTCCTCATTATTTATTCCATTCTAATCCTTTGAAAAGAACGTTATATCGGTCGGAGAAAATGGAGTTTTTTCAGCGAACGATTTTCTTGCGTAGGAATACAGTTATTTATGACATTGAGTGGAAAGTCCTTTATTAGGCTCTAGATGTGTAATTTTGACATGAGGCCGAAGGCCGTGTGTCATAATTCACATCGTGAGCCTAATAAAGTACGTTACACCGAGATTCGTACAACGTTTTATGCAACAAAGGCATCTAAAGTTCGTAATTTTCGAACATTATGATGCTGAGTTGCATAAAAAATATTTTGCTTTTGTGTCGACAGTGGAAAAGATAATGAAATCATTTTTCTTTGCGAGCTGTGTATAACGTAAGCGATTTTCAAGTTTAATCGAATCTATTGATTTTATGTTATTGAATATTGTTTTCATGATTCGGTTGATTGATTTTTTTTGTGTTGTGATTTTCTTTTCTCTCTCTCGTTATTCTTCTTTTGAAAAGTTTATTTTAATAAAAATGAAAATTTTATAGTGGGTAGATTGGTTACAAGCGTATGTGTATTATGATATGTAAGTTTTCATTTCCGTTTAGCGATAAGCAAATAATTTTACAAAGTTATCTCGCTTATCTTTTTCTTTTTTTTCTTTTTAAACAAAATTCCCACGAATGTAGCAAGTCGTGTTTACCGTTACAAAAAAAAAACACAGAATTTACATGCGATAATCCACCCCATATTTGTTTAAATATACACGATTCTGGTCTCAGAAGTACCTTGTGCTGTCATAAAACCGAAATAAAAATATAAAAAGAATTTAAATACATCCCTTACAAAAAAAAATCAACTGCCAAACACCTTTCACATTAACAATCCCGCAAACAAATCCGCATTTATATCATTTTTGTTATTAGTAAGTTGGTTCTCACACTTGTAGTAATTTTAAACTTGAAAATTGATTTACGAAGTGAACGTTAAACCTTTAATGCTTAGTTTCATCTTACTAAAAAAGTACTCCGCGTGAGTAACAAAATTGATTTTTTTCAATTTTTTCTTTGTTTATTTGACAGCTTGCTCTCGCACGGCTCTCTCACGGAGTACTTTTTGTTTGTTTGAAGAATCTTGGATAGTGTTCTTTTATTCAAAATAAAAAGTATGTTAAAACAAGTGAAGTAATAGATTTTGATTCAATTAAAATTTTAAACATTTGAAGTAACTCATTTTATTGATAGAAATTTATTTTTATTGACTACGTTTTACATAATTTATAATTAAAATAATTCAGCTAAGTCCTTAGAAGGTGGAATTGTGCCACGAGTTGATGCAACGTTTCCGCGCTGAATTGAAATTGCTAAACTGGATGAGAAAACTCGTTGCCCTTTTCTCATGCGTAACGTCAGTGATTTTGCTTTCAATTGGTTTGATTAGGTTAATTAGCTTCTTTTCTACACCCTCCGACCGTCTTCGTAGCGACATGCCTTGCTGCCCAACTGACTTCTTTTGCAATTTTATTTTATTGATTATACCGTGGTATGCGTAAAATGTCATAAAATAATTGAAAAGCAATTCAATTTTGATGTTTTCACACTACTCGTCGACCTACTCGTACTCACAGCCGAAACTTCTTGACTAATTCTTTTAAATACCTGTCTTATCATTGAGTTAGCCGTTTTATAACCTGAATTAACACTAATTACATTAGCTAAATTGTGTCAAATTTTCTTATTTGAATGTTGTTGTAACCACAAAAATGTAAACAAAAGCAAATCTAGATTTTTATTTTACATGCACGCTAATTGCAACGAAACACTGAATCTAGATTTTCATTTTTTAAACGAACAATTCCTAACCCCAACAACTTTCAAATCAGAAATATATTGGATTTTCCCTTTTCCGTGAGTGTGGAATTAGACTTAGTTTCTGTCAGACCTTTAAGTGAATCTCTACTTTTCATCTTAGATCATCCCTTTTTTGCATATCGGGTATTGAATGGGAGGACGATTCAAGATTTTGCTTTCGTTGTTGTATTAGTCCATAAAGAAGAACATATCACATATTATGACAAAAAACGTACTACGAATAAAAAAAAATTGCTTCTAATGTTCTTTTGACTGTTCTCGGCAAGTTTATTATACATATATATATACACCGCACCTTATCCAATATCAACGTATAGAGAGTCGTCATTTAACACCTTGCTGCTAACTACATGCTTTTAATATGTTAAACGATTTTTTTTAGTATTTTTATGACGATTTTTTTTATATGACATGCCTACAAACAGTAGATATAAATACACCATACCTACTTGAGTTAAATGTTAAAATAATTTTTATTGTTTTTAGAATGCTGGCTGAGGTTGTTACTTTTATTGCAATTCTTCTGGTTTTTTTTTATTTGACTATTAGTCACCGACTGTTGATTTTTTGAATTATTATTGGTTTTCTGTGTGTGATATTTTGTTACAGACTTTGTGAGTAACCGAGAAGAGCTGGTGAGCTACTCAATTAATTATTGAGAATTCCAACCGATTTTTCAAGAAAATATTTGAAGAGAATTGCAAATGAGAAATTTGTATCATGATTGGGCCACTCTCGACTGTTCTCTAATAAATTGCCAGGCTTTTGTCGCCATTTTATTGGGAAACTGCTATTCATCTCTTATTTACACCGACGATAAAAAGCAGCGATGACCTCTGACTAAATGTAGTCGTACATATAGCAAAATGAATGTTCAAACAAACAAAGTAAAAGATTTAAAATTTTTAACGTTGCGAATTGGCAGCAAACATCAGAAAACTTTAATCAAAAAAGTAAAAAGATTGAATGATTGGATCGCGATACGCTAAGCTGTTTTTGAAAGGATATTAAAAGGATGGTTGTCGTCACCCTCAACTAAATTTATTGTTTTGGTGAAGTTTGTTATCACAATATACTCAATAGGAGTTTACAAACAATTACATTAAGGTAAATGATGGAGAGTTGACCTAGTGGAAAAGTGATCTTGAGTTGTCCGTGTAAGTTTGTATGAAGAAAAAATGATCGGTCAACTCGCCATCCAATAAACCGCGAGTTGTCCTATGACGTTTTTATTTGGGACAATTCACTGTTTATTGAAATTAATTAATTATTTATTAATTATAACTTTGTTAAACGAAATCTTCAATAGTTAATAAAATTTAGGTTAATTAAATAAAAGATAAATCTTAAAAATAAAAGTAGTTCCATGTAACTTAGTTCCAAAATCGATGAGAAATTCAAATTCAAAGTTGGGATTTGTCAATTTTGGTCAACTCTCCATCATTTACCTTACTAAACTTTTTAATACAGGCTGAAATCGAATGTTTTTTTTAAACTGTTTTGCTGTGAAGGAGTGCAAAAGTGATTACAATTGGGTGAATAGAAAAGCGCCTCATGGAAAAATGGGTTGTATTCAATTCTGTTTTCCGTCATTAATCATTCATCACTATTCAACTTGAACCAATTATATTATACAGTACGCCTCGTTAAACCTTTCACTGCAACACGGCGCTAACACGTGTATACAACAAATGTATACGACCACTTTCATTTCATTAAAACTATTGTCTATAAAATTCTAGTAGTTGAACGCACACATATCATTTATAAAAATCCCATATCCCAGAAGCGCAAAACGTGTTTAAAGTTTTAAAACGAAACAACTATACACAACCCGGGCACTCTATTGAACAATGCATGCCATTGTTTTCTTTATTTTCCTATGTTGTGTTTGCACTTTCCTGTGTATAGATTTTGCTGTACAGATGTTGTCGCTACTTTAAATTAATTTAATTAATTGAGTCAAACCATTTCTTTTGCTGTAGTCACATATATGCAAGTTGAAGAACTTATCGATCCAGATTTTTTTTGTGATAAAAACTGAATGTTTGATTAGGATGAAATTATCTCCTTGCGTACCTAAATTTAACAGTTGCATTGGATGATTTAATGGTTAACCCTTAGGAGACGTGTTGTTTTAATACAACAATTTCAAAAAAATGTTTACTGAAATACAACAAAAATGCAACAATGCAACACTTTTGGTCTACCGTTAGTAATCTTAGAGGTCGGCTCGATAAATTTTCACATTTTCGTCCAACAGAGCAAATAGTAAGGTAGAATGACAGAAGATCTATTTTACCTCCTATGTGCTGCGAAAATTGAATTTTCGCAGGGGGGGCCCCAAAAGAAAAATTCACTTTAGCCGCACTTAAGAGGTAAAATAAATTACATACAGTTAGTTCGAAAATGAAATGCACAGTTTTTAGTATTTCGAGACAGTTGAAAATTTCAATCTGTCAGATAGTAAAGGATGCGTTTAATTAACCGGCGCATTAACAGATTTGAAATTTGAATGGTTTTTCCACAGCTACAGATTTTTGCATGTTAAGTTTCTTACATTTTTTGCAAATAGCATTTTAATAGTAGGAAACTTAGATTTCGTCAGAAGAATTTGCGAACGGAAAAATGTAAATTTATTTTGAGGCTGAGTATTGTTCTACATCTATGATTTCTCTGAGATCGTGTCTTTATTCAAAGAAATCGATGGTGTTGTACAGCGGCTAACTGTTCAACTTCAATTAGCAGCAAAAAATCATCACGGAAAAAAAAATTAAATTATTCGAAGCAAATTTAATGTTGAAAATTTGGTTCGAATATTTAAATATTTGTCACAAATATTTATGAGAAATAAATTCAAAATTATTTGTGACAAATATTTTAAATTATTTGTCACAATTCTTTTTAAATATTTATGATATTTTTAATTTTGAATTTATTTCTAATAAATAATTAAAATATTTGTCACAATAAATTTGGAATTTATTTGTCACAAATATTTAAAATATTTATAACAAATAATTTAAAATTATTTTATATTTTATACATTTGTCACAAATAAATTGCGAATTTATTTGTTACAAATATTTACATATTTCTGCCAAATATTTATATATTTGTAGAAAATAATTGTTAACAATTTTTTTTTTCCTGATGCTTATTCGTGTTTCCAATATCGTCACTTCAAGTGCTGTAAAAAATTTGCTAAATGAATGAAGCAGACGGTCTTTCTGCAGATTTGAGTATTCAAAGACCATCGATTTGTTTGAATAGAAACACGATCTAAGAGAAATCATAGATGTAGAACAATCTCAGACTCAAAATAAATTTACATTTTTCCGTCCGCGAATTCTTCCTACGAAATCTAAGTTTCCTACTATTAAAATGCTATCTGCAAAAAATGTAAGAAACTTAACATGCAAAAATATGTAGCTGTGGAAAAAATCATTCAAATTTCAAATCTTTTAATGCGCCGGGTAATTAAACGCATCCTTTACTATCTGACAGATTGCAATTTTGAAATGTCTCGAAATACTAAAAACTGTGCATTTCATTTTTGAACAAACTGTACTTGTGCGGAAATCGTTGTTTTGACTCGTGTGGTTGTGTACGTCGCCTTCGGCTCAGCATATAAACTACACACTCTTCAAAACAAGGATTTTCCGCACAAGTATGTAATCTACTATTTTTTATCTATTGCGGAAATATCACGACTTCGTAGCTCATTTTCGGCTCACTATAGACAAAACGTTGTTTCTAAGTTATGCTAAAGGACTTTTTCAGTGAATCCGAAACCTCTTATTCACTATTTTTATACTAAAACACTATTTTGACTTAGTTAAAATGAATTCGAAGTTATTGCAATTAACGTTTAAAGCCACCGTAACCATTCCATGACCTATTTGTACTACAGCAAAGCGAAACGATAATATTTTTGAATTTGAACTAGAAATCTGCTTGATATGCCATGTACAATGTCGCTATTGTTTATTGTACCTCCTGTCTTTCTACAATTTGCCAAAAGGCATTGCATAATTTTTCTGTATTAACATAATAATGACAAGAGGAGCTAATGTGTATATGACACAATATTTCGAAAGTTTTCTGAATGGAATACACGGTGTTTGATGTAATTAGGAGGCACAGTATCGGGATGTGTTGATTGTCAAATCCCATGTTCATCTAGATTAGATTAGATTAGATTAAACGGAAAACAGATTATGCTACAGAAAGAAGTGTGTGTGTGTGAGAGAGAGAGAGAGGGAGATAGAAAGAGAAAATGGAATGAGAAATTGAAATAATTTACTCGAGATTCATTGCCAAAATAATTGTCTCATTTGAAGAGATTCCATTCTCCAACAGAATTGCTGAGCCTAATTGTTTCATCACTATATTTATTGGAGGTTGTGTCCGCTGTACAAAGCATATATTTTACTCGGTGAAATACGTTCACATTCTAACTCCAACATCAATTCATTTGATTACCTCACAAGAGGTTAAAGCTTCACAAAACTTACCTGTCAGTTTTATGTAATTAAACAACAGAAACTTGTTGGACTGACACAGAAGCATATACGCGTAGGTAGACAACTATAAAATTTAAATACGCGTCAAAACAAGAGATGGACAGACTGCCCCAAGTTCACCCGCACGCCTCGAAGTTAACATCACTCGACAATATTTTTGCAATACATTTTGTTCGGTCAGAAAATAAATCACGGACAGGCAAAAAACGTTATAAAATTTAGAGCGGACATTAAAACCTTTGCGGGTTTCGAACCGGCAGGATACTTTTTGTGGAAATGACAAAGCTCATTTAACATGGACTCGTCAAAGTAAAAATATCAAAGCATACATACAATTACTGTGTGGGTAGCAGAACGAGCGCTTAAATGAAGGAAAACTTTTCGAAACTAAAAAATTGCAACTTTTCTAAACAAAATCCGAAAACTTTTGATGTAAATTTCGAGTTAAATTTTCATCAGTACGGGAAATTTAAATACCAACCAAAAACTGTGATACTCGATCTCGACTGTAGTGAAATTAATAGACATCCAGTGACGTATTTAAAAGTCATCACTGTGGTGACCTGTAAGAGCAGCAAAAACTACATAATTTATGCAATTTCAGTGAGAGAACGAACGATGAAGAAGTTTCATCAGCTAGTATGTGCAGCGGCAATTCGATACCAGTAACAGCATCCATTACAGCGACCGACACAGTTGATATGTAGGAGAGGAGTGAATTAAAAATTTCTAGTTGTGGTAGCACATAAAGTATGTCGAATCGACTTTATCGATAATTCATCAACTTTAATCTTTTGAGTTGACGTTTTCAGCTTCGTTACGCAAAAATTAAATTTTGCACCCAATTAGTTCAAAAAAATCGTCCACAGTGTTCCAAAACGTTACTGAAAGTCTACTGTTACTGTAGGGTAATTCGGTACATAAAGGGGTCGCAAAGTGACGTACTGATGTCGAAAATAGATTTATGAATGTGACAGTAACGTTTTGGAACACTGTGGTCATAGTTTTCCTCATCATCTGTCAAATAATTTTTACAAAAAAATCTTGACCAAAAAAATCTGCGTCGCATGTGGCAGTTACATTTTCTTATAGGTATGTTCCTGAACATCGGCCACTTTGTGACGCAGATTTTTTTGGTCAAATTTTTGTTGTTTTCAGTCAAACTTTTTTTTTGGTAAAAATTATTTGGCAGATGATGAGGTAAACTAAGCCAGCTTGTTTGAACTAATTGGGTGTAAAATTTTGCGTAACGAAGCTGACTCAAAAGATTAAAGTTGATGATTTATCGATAAAGTCGATTCGACACACATACGTACTACCACAACTAGTTTTAGCGTACGTCAGGCAGTAAAAAGTATCATTAGACAGAGCTCATGGGAAGATAATGATCGTGTTGCTGTAGCATTTTCTAGGTCTGCTGGTTAGAACACAGCCGAATCTTTAAATTTCAAAATTATTTGTATTCCAAGCGATGACGTTTTAATGAAAAGTTGGTCTCTATCTTATTAAATCATGTTCACAACTGAATTTGTGCTGCACGCAAAATGTTTTAGAATTATGATGAATAAATGCATTTCGCTAAAACCCTGTGCACAACGGAGAATATAGGGAAAATTCATTAATTGCAATTATGCTAAACAATTCCACAATTAAGTAATCATAACTTCAAGCAACAGAAGCAAATCGATTTGCGTTTTGATGGAGAATGTTTGCGAGAACTTTTAATTGAATTTTATGCTGCATAGAAATATTACTTTTAGCTTTAGTATAATTTTCAGTTGTTTCTCAATATGGTGCTTGAACATTTACTTCAAGTTGTGATTCACAGTTACTAATAACTTGTTAACTTGATAAACGATATGAAACACATCAGTCATCCAAAAATCGACATTTTTGAGTTTTTGAATCGTTCAAGCAATCACATTTTCGAAATTTTCCAATTTATGTTATGAGAAGAAGAAATGATTTCGTCCAGACCATTAAACATTTAAAACTTTGTGAAATGAGAGCATCCAATAACTGTCCAATAACAAACCACACTGTATGGCATTCAACAAGAGATTGGAGGAAAAATTTTACTGGCTGATTTGACGAATATTTCAAGAAATATAATTTTTGAAATTCTTGCAAATTCTTGAAAATGCTTTATAATTCCCGAAATTATTGAAGAGAAATATCTTGAAAATGTTGAGTTATACACTCGACTTCTATCTTGTGAGCTCGGAGTCTTTTTTTTCAGTAGTACTCGAATCCTGAAATGAATCAATACCGCAAAATTATTGGGATTGTGATTAATCGATCGTCAAGGCTTATAATTCGCCATTTGGAGACTTTACAGAAGACGCAGTATGCAACTAGAACAGGATTTTGCATACAAAAAATAAACTTTTTGCAAATTCATCAAATCTATTACTTCTCTTAATCTAAAAATTTCAAACAGATTGAAACGAAATCTATATCTCAAATAACATAAATGTGATTGTATAAAACAACATTAGCCTGAGCCCATCGGCTATTTTTCCCGTCATTGTCGGTAACAGTTGAATAGCCGTATCGTAATCGTATCTACTATAAACACCTCCCAATAGCGCTATTAAAGTATCATCTCAACAATATTTCATAGACCGGCAGACATGTTGTCTCAGCAGATCAGCAGAATCTCTTACTTCTCCTGTTTTAATACAAATTTGGCAACACATAAGTATTGAGGATGCACTATCATATATCACTAGCTCATCGTTTATTTTGCAATAGTGTGCAAAAGGTTAAAAATACTCTGAGGGGAAGTTCATAAGATACGTAATGCAAGAGAGTGAGGGGTTTAAGGCTCGTGTGACAGTCCATAAATTTGCCGTTTTGTAAAGTCTGTTTGACAGTGGGCGACAGGTAGAGGGAGTGTATTAAAAATTGATATTTTTTCGTTGCGTCATTTGAACGGTATCCAGATGTGTATCTTTTGGACCTTTTTTTAAGTACGGTTACTGCATAACGCCGTTCATTTATGAACGGCATCTGATCGGTTCCACAAAAATATCACCCATTTTGCACATCGTCCCAGAGTTAAATTTGAAAACTTGCATTTATTGTTGCAAAGCATTTTTTTTGTAAATGTGAATAATGTCATGTTCTGGGAGGGACTTTCAAAATTCAACTATTACACATCTGACGATCACACATTTCGGATCACATATCAAATTTTTCCATGAGCCTACAAGCTTATACAATTACGATGGACATTATAAATTTCAGATGACATGCACTTTTTTTGACTATGAATTTCAATTTTATTGTAGCAATATAAATAGATTTAGTTGTGTGGTGATTTTAATTTTTTTTTTTTTTTGAATAACTAGATAATTATTTACGATATATTATTGGTTACGACGAAAAAAAATATGATTCTGTTGAAATGGACATGAGTAAGAATACATATTAATTAGGGGGATTGATCTAATAAGTGTACGCTTGGAATTATGTTTTTTTAGAATCTGTAAATAAAGCTGGCAAGCCATGTCATTCGTATAATAATACTCTTATAGCCCACTGTACACAACAAAACCGATGAATGATGGCTTAATTTTCTAATTTATATTTGTGTCTGTTTGTTTGCTTTTTTTCATCTTCAATGAATGTTCATTTAATTGTTACTGCAATCATATGAGTGCTTCACCGACCAATCAGTTTTTTTAAAAGAAGCGATAGCGATAGTCTCTAGTTTTAGAACTCACTGAAACAATGTTTCAGAAATGTTTATGTCTAAACTATAATGTCAGTTCCATAAAAGTGCATAACTTCTGTTTTAAGCGTTATTACCTTTGTTAATATTTAACCCATATATGTATGACCAGTGGTCATTGACCACCCAAACAGAATATGCATTCGATTCAATTTAATTCAATGTTGAAATACTATTACTGGTGAAGTATTTGCATAAAATGTGCATCCATATCATCAAAAAGCTTTCTCCGTAACACTAACTCAATATCAAAGTATGAATTCACAATTGCGCATCTCATGTTCAATTAAATTAAAAATTTATGCACTCCTGTGATTGAGTTTTATGGACGTCTAAGCAGATGTTCGTGATTCTTGTTTCATTTCATTATTCAGGACGGTGAAGACCAGTCCAGTCGATTTAATTTTAAATGAGTTTTAATATTGTAACGAAGAAATGGAGAAATTGATGTCCCTGTTTGATGTCAAGAGAAAGTTTTATCTCGAATTTTAATTTTTAGATTTCTAACAGTTAGTAAAATGGAAGAAACTAGTGGTAATTGTCGACTGACTGATGTACATGACAGGATTGCGTTAAAATTCCGAATTACTATAACTCTCTGTTACGTCTTTCGAAGCACTGTTGTCTTTTTAATCAACCAAAAGTTCTCATTCTAAGCCAAAATCTGTTCAAATGGTGCATCGTATCAAAAATTTTTGTGCACTGAAAAAAGTGCAATCATTATGGTTAGCTATCGAATATATTGTAGAATAAGATGCACTATCTAGCTGTGGGAACAACAAAACCTACAATGAATGCGAAGAAACGGTTCAATGACGCATGTTTTGATATTTATCTCTGTATCGTCGAATTCCTACTGTCCGAATGGTTTGTTTTTCCAACAATTAGTTAAGTGGGTTTCATACCGTGAAATAGTTATACGTTTTGACATTTTCGTATGTGGATAATGTAGATATTACATGTGGAACAACGAATAGCATTAATTGGATTGTAATCGTTGAAAATATGACTTCTTTATTTTCTCACACTGCAGAAACTGCTGTGATACAATTCTGCCCACTAGGGTTCCTCGTCGATTAAAAAAAAGTTTTAGGAAATCCGTTTAGAATTACTCAAGTTATCGTGGCATCAAGGAATGAACAAAGTGTGACAAACATTTTCTGTATTTAAGGTTCTTGGTCATACATTCCATGTATTTTCAATCATAGTAGTGAACATTGTGTGAAAAACATTTTAGAGTGTTTATCATTTGTAAGACCCACGACTTTCAGTCAAGGGAGTTATAGCATTGGCCTCAAATTACGTGTGAATTTATGTGAATATGTTGGACCATGGGTGCACTCTTCTACGTAATACAAATACAAATATCTAGTCCTTCAAATTCTTACAAACGTGTGTGTTATTTTCATTGAAACTTCTGGAATTTATTCAAAATGTAAAAAAAATCTATCTGTGCCAATTTTGATAGGCCGACCCAAACGCATCGACATAATTCCTTCGGATGAATTTTTCTCTTGATGGTACTTCTTCCGTTGGCTACATTCAAAACGTTCTTCTTCGTAGAGCTTCATTCACATTTTATTAAAAAAAAAAAAAAAAAACATTTATTTCGAGAGATGCTCATCGTTCTGCAATGCAATCAAATTTGTTGGCCGTTCTCATATTTTCCTCATTCCGTTTCGACTCAACTTAATCACAAGTTGGGCATGGTTAAGATGACTTCTTTATTTATGTAATTAAATTCGAAGCAAATTTAATTAATTTAAGAAAATTGGCTTATTTATAACCAACAAGAAGTTTCGGATAATCATTTTGTGTACGGCACAATTTCAATATATATACAATTTAATCCCTAATTTTCAAAAAGGATCTCCTCTTAATCTGCTTTTTGTTTGTCCGTTTATATCTGGGTAAATAAATCGTAATGTACAATATTTGTATAACTTCAACAATAACGACAAATTACTTTATTAATATTTATTATTTTGGCATTTGCACACTTAATATTGTGTATCTGTATCCACACAATGAATGGATGTACAGTATACATACAGCAACGTGCAGAGGCTCGTTCGTTTTATACATGTATAACACACATTGCTCACATAGTTAACTATTTTCTCTTCCTTAATGTTTAACTTTTGTTTTCATAATGACTTTGATAGTCACATTACGATATATCCGAGTGCTCTATTGTATACATTTGACTATAGTCTATAACGTATACATTACAACTTTCTCTCTCACAGCCTCTAGGGAAATACTGATAAAAAGTCCTAAATAAACAGTCGCCTGTCGTTTCATGTAACATTAAACATAAAGTTTTTGATGATATAAAATGAACGGCAAAAAAAATAACATTCTTGAAAATGTAACAGCCCGAACAATGAACACAGTAAAATGTGTCCTACAAGATGTATGTATGATTTTCAAATTTGTTCAAAGGGTGAAAATGTTATACCAGGAAACATTAAATAATTTCAGGTCCGGAGTTCTACGAAGGTTTTTGCGCAGAGATACCATTTTAGAACGATCGAGAGGAGTTCTAGTGTCGTAATGAATTCACACGTCTTTACACATAATGAGCTCATCTTACCTTTAGTAATCAAAATCTGGTACTTCTTCGAAGTTACTAAATTCTCTACTTCATTTGTGATGTCACACGCATTATGGATATGTAAGACAATAATAGGCACACCTCATTTCTTTGGTCGTCGGTCTCGGTAACAGATGATTTAATTTCTTGGAAAGTTCCGGCTGACAATGTTGAGTTCCACTTCCTTTTTTATTACAAAACTTTCAGCCGTGAATTAATCTTTAATAAACTGCAGACGTATCGCCCCATAAAGATTCAATCTTCTCTTGACTTGAACATCACGCAATGTTTGCTACCAAATCTTGTACCTTTTTAGTTTTAGTGGTTTAAAAACGGTGTAATTGCCTCAGGTCATACGATCTTTTCAGCTCTGTAGTCCTAAGTTTGAGACTGAGACCTAAGACTGAGTTCGCTTGGTCAACGTAATATATAGTGAACGAAACACCAAGCGAACTCAGTCAGTTCAGGCCCTAATTTTTTGCTGACAATTAGAATAGAGAAAAAAATCCGAAGAAATGTTTTTCTTCTGAAATGTGATAATTTAATATCACATACGCGACAAGCCTCCACTTCTTCGTGACAAGTGTGTAATATATAGTACTGCAGTTGCTTTTATTTCCTTAAACTTCATTTACTATGTTTCATCACTTGTTGTAATTGCGGTAGTTGATAGTTTTCAACACGGTAGCATTAGTTATTCAACAACCACACAGGAAGTCAGAAGTTGTGTAGCAAGTTCAAAGTCTTTCGACCCTAAAATCTATGGAGTTATTGACAAAACTTAAATTAGACAGGGATTTGGATAATATCTTACAGATGGCAAGCGTATCATAAATGTAATAATCAAATTAGTCGAGACTGTTTTTTCATTAGAGCAAAATCTTCTACTTCAATAGTTTTAACAAAGTGTATAAAATGCAACTCTCAATCAAATGTAAACGATCTTTATGCTTTTGGTTTTGTTTGCAGTTCCATTTATTTTAAAATGAAATTTATACCAGAATCGAGGTTGATACGATGAAAGCCGTGAGGAAGTTAAAACAATTACCACAACAACGATAAATACAAATATTTCCGTTACATCGTTTAGCAATGCAAATTAAAACAAAAAAAGAAGAAGAAAAGAAATTAAGGTCCTTACGACAGGTATTCTACACGTTCAGGAAGTTTTTTTTTTAATTTTTAATTTAATTTTCATTGTAATTAAATTTTCAACAACAAACAAATGCAAATATTTGATTTAAATATTTAATAAAAAATGGTCGGTGCCTCGGGCTGGTGCAATGTCACCAAATAAACGTGACAAATTAGTTATTAAAACAAAATGTTGATAAATTGGCTACCAACCATATATAATTCTACTTAAGTCTTATGAGTCAGTGTTTTCCAGTTTATTTGGATATACGATGCGAACACAACATTTATAATAATGAATGGAAGCGTCACTTATATAATGTGAAAATTTAACCTTGCCAACTCGACATGTATATCAATTTTCAACTGTAGCTTTGCCACCTTTGAAAAAGCATTTTTCATATAATATGAATTGTATATTTGTGTCGTTATTAGGCAGGGGAGGAGGGGTTGGAAAAATAAACTTTTTTTTTGAAATGGAAATGCTGGAATTGTTTTCAGATCTTTTTTCATGGTAATTTGAGTTTCTTTTAAATTTCACTGTTACGGGGGTAAAAAAAATATAGCAGCGCGCAAGTATGCGTTAGATGAATGTTAAAAAAGAATTCTAACTTTGACTTTAAAATGTGTGCTTTGAGAGACAAAGCGTTGCGTAAAGTTTACAGCTTTCAATTTGTGATCTTATTCAAATTTAACGTGTATGTTACGTTGTATGAATGGCACATTTATTGTAATATAATTGCTAGAAACTTTTATGATTCTTTATACTTCATACTTTTCTAATGTTTAATTCGATTAAGTGTTTTATACAAAAGTTATACCAACTTTGTAAGTAATTTGTTTTAAAGAAACTTTACCAATAATTCACACAGCGCTTCACCTCTCATAAAAAACCTGCATATTCTGTAAGACCAATAAGGGAACATCAATAAAGGCACAGCACTGCTACTAGCATGAACACTGAATTGACAAGTGTCAAATTTGTAGGCTTTAGTGATACGAGCTACCGCTTAGGATTGTTTGTATTGTATGTTTTAACTCATACAACGAAAACAAGTCATCTATCTGTATAACAGAAACGCAGTGCCTACAGTGATTTAATCAGCCTCCGAATATTTTCTACGTTCGTGCTAGTAGAAGTGCTGTGATAAAGGACGTTAGCAATTAAGTGTTGCGATACTTGTCTTAAATCACTGATAACTACAAATATGAGCTTTTGATGTGTCAAATGTATGGTTGACCTCCACCGCACAAATATCACCCTCAATAGATTGGGTAGTGGATAAATGTAAATTCTGAAAATGCATACTCTATCTGACACTTCAGTGCACAGACGTCCTTTTTAGATGTTCCCTAAGTAAGTGCAACAGTGCAAATAAAAGGTGTCTCAGGAATTAGTTAATCTACATTGCAATCGTTTTTCTGAAATAAATGCTAAATATTGCATCGGAATTGGTTATTGACCTTATATCCTTGGCACGGAAACACTAAAAACCAACCTGCACCATCAAAATTTCCATCAGCCCCAATCTATTATTAAATTAGCTGTTGGACTGTGGGTGGAATGGGGTATATTTTTATGACTTTTACATTTAAAGTTTGAAGCAATGCATGCAGTTTGCTCGGACCACTGGGAATTTAAAAAAAAAAAACAGAAACAATTAATTTCAGAATAATTCAACATCATGTCGACTAATTCATGAATTGTTTTTTTTTTACATCGTTGCATTCAGACTACTGATACATTCAAAGTTTTATGTATTTCGGGCTGTTAAAGGTTGTTTTCGTACCGAAATAAAATTTATAATCCCCATTTTACAGCTGGTCGACTGGGGCAATTTATTCATTTTACAACCATGGGACGTGTTTATTTGGATAACAAATTTGTGCATTTTTAACGTTTAAAGTACTAGGCGAATTATTCATTGCTGAAATTTAACGGTTGAATGTTAGTGGTGGCTATTATCTATAGGTGAAAACAAACATTTCACTAATAATATAGAGTGGAACAATATGGATCATCGTTCAGAGAATATTTTAATATTGGCAATTTCCTTTCAACCGTGATTATCAACACTAATTTGTGGCTTAAGACGGTAAGTGCTGGAGAATGATTAATTTTCACACTTGTACAACCAAACACGTACAGAATAATCAACGTTCTGGGTTATGGGTTTAAATTAGAAATTACAATAGTGCCAGCAGTACTACTAAATACTTAAGTACAATAAATCGAATTTACTATTCCATTAACAACTGCCAAACGGGAGTACTGTAAATGACCACTTATAGTCAGCAGATCCAGAAATTGCGATTAAATAATGGCACTTCAAATTCATTGAAAATTGTATACACGCTGGCATGATAATGGGAACAGTGGTCCTATTTTGTGATACTGCTTGCAATCCCCATTAGAAATTTATTAAATTGCTATTTCTGTACAATTTGTAATGCCATTTATATTATACGGTTCAACGACGTTTTATATCAATTTTTGGTTTGTTTGCAAACTTTTAAAAGGTTTCAAAGGTTTCAACAGAATTGGATCCATTTTTTTGCTGTTGCTAAAAGCGAATCGTAAGTTCAAAAAATGGGTTATGGGATTAAAAGTACGTGTAGGTTTACTTAATTTGATATAAAACATGATTCAATTATTAGCAATACACCTATGTATATGGGTGTTTAATGGAGCTCTGCTAATTGAGTTTTCATTAGTTAAGCTTTCTATTTGACAGTGGTTACGTGTACAATGAATTATTTATTCTATGTTCCGTCCATGGAGGATTTTTCGATTATCAAAACTATAGTAACGTGAAAATTATGCATGTTTTTTTTGAATAGCTCCATTTTGTTATTGGTGGAGTTGACTGCTATATGAACAAAAACTGATTTTATTGCTTGCGAAAGTTTACTATTACAGAGCAGTTTGGCCCCTGCGAAAGTGACTTATTACATAAAGAATATTTTCGGCTGATTTCATGTGAATTCCTTTGCGCAAGCAATTTTGCATGGGACAGGCAATAAATCAGAATATGTTGAAGCTACTATGTAACAAATTAATTGAGAAACAGCTTGGTGATACGCGCAAACTGAATCCTGTGTTTTTTAGCAACTTTTATCGACAAATGTGGCAGTACACCTCGTCTTCGGCTCGGATATACAAAATATGTAATTATCGAAAAGACATTTACCGAAACTTGTCGCTGAAAGACACACGATTGAGTTTGTATGAATGTAATCCACCATTTCTCAAATGATGTTAGGATTTCAAATTTCAAAAAGCAAATTTCGATCGCAACTTAAACATTTTGGGGGACCTTATTTCAGCCTGGTTTTTGGAATTTCATGTAATGACTACCTTAGGGCTGATTTATATAAGAAAATGATACCGACACAAATGTCGAATAAATAAATTGCTTAGATTAACGAGAACAATTCACGGAAAAAATTGTTCAATGAAGTATCAGATTTTTCTGAACAGCGTTAACGTAAAATTACTTTCATCGTCAAGACAATAGAGACCTAGAGAAACGTTTTTCTTTTTTAAGAAAATTCGGGGAGATTCCCATTCATATTTCGCAGTTTTTGAAGTAATATATTTGGAATTTACTTTGAAGACATCTTTTCACTTAAATCTAGTACTTCGTGGCCAATGAATATTAACTGGATAATATTTTATTCGTTAAAGTAGCCAATAAAATAATAGAATCAGAAACCCCGAAGTTTTTGTCTCGAATTCATCCCGAATCGAGTGTATTGAATCAGCGTAAACGTTTCTCTAACTTTTTAATCGAAGATGTTGGAATCGGAACCGTTGTCTAGGCTGACGAAGATAGTTCACAAACCCGATCATGGTGGTGTGACAAGATATTGTACCAATAGCGGTATAACGACATCTCAAATGAAATCAGTGTAGCCCAGGGCACCAGACCGAACAATTGGATGGGTTCAAGTAAAAAATTTGTAAACAAAGAATAATTGCGAATCCCTTTCCGAGCTATAAATATCTACAAATGTCGAAAATGCGATAGCATTTCCATTGAAATGTAATTCAACCGTGCACAATCCACATCAAGTATGTGGGTGCATTTAGAGAGCATTATACATTATTTTAACATCCAATATAAATAGATATAAAATACAAATCAACCCTAAATGGACTAGATAGTGTTAAATTCCATTCTAAAAATAATAAAAAAAATTAATAATTTAAATATCCATGAAAATGTGCAAATTTTCTTATGTTTGTTTACCGAAATGGTATTAATTATAGTCGGTGTGTGTGGAGAAAAATTTACATTTAATTAGATATTTTGTATGTTTAAAAATTATTTTCATTTAAATTATTTTTGTTTCGTCTTTATGGAATATTGTGTGTACTCAATACTAAAGTCCCCCCATCATAAACAAAAGTACAAAGTTAAGAAAATACGAGTACGTGGTTAATTTGCATTTCAAAAGAGTGTGAAAAATGTATAGATATGAGTCGAAACGTATATAGTACCATAAATATACCCAAATAGTTAGCACTAATTAACGAACATTGTTTTTTCTTCTTCTACTCTCCGTCTTTATAAATTATTTTTGTCACTTGGTGAGGAAATAAAAATAAATAAAAGATCCATAATAATGGTAAAGTCCGACAAAGTTTCGAAAAAATGAATTCTCATTACAATAGATTTCCGATCGTTTTCACAAAAAAATAAAATTTTGTATCGAGAAATAATTAACATTTTAACAAGTATATACGGCGGCCGCTCTATTATGATTCATGTCTCATTTTGGGTTTTAAAGACAAAAACTATTCAAAATTCTTTGCAAATTGAGTCAGTTAATTGATGCAGTTTTACGCCGAATAAGTTGTATATTATGTGGGTACGGCCACCAGTAATAAATGAAGTGACGAAATATGGAACGATTAACATTTGTCTCTTAAAAATTGGTCGGGACAATGTGTGCTAGACTAAATTGGTAATACTGTAAAGTCGTATGAGAGAACTTGCAAATACGAAAAATATTTAGCGAAAAAAACTTCAATTAAGAAATCTAATCAAGAATTTATTATTGAAGACTGCGACATCAGTAACGATAATAAAACGATAATAATGTTACCCTCAACAAATTGTGGTGGTATTAGTTTCAAAGGGAGCTTGTAGCAACCGATTGACATTAGTCTCTCAATTAGATAACTTTCGAGATTATCTCCTTTGATGAAAGTATCGCCTAGTGGTTGATACAAAATCTTTAAATTTATTAATTTTAGCATTAATAGTTTGATGCATCAATGAGACCTAGAAGATTTGTGTAGAAAACAGATTTTAAGAGAATTATGTTAAAAATATGAAATCTGAACAAACGATGTCAGACAAATTGTTTGTTCAAATTTCATATTTTGCTGTGATGTTATCGACACCGTAAGTGCGCCTTAAAATTTGAATAAGTAAAGACTGAGTGAGGTGAATGAATACTTAAATATTTACCGCTGTGTTACATTTTCCATTTTCATTTTTTCGTGCACGGATTAGAATGAGGTCAGTTCCTTTCTTTAACTGTACTTTATGGAACTAGACGGTGAAAGTATTCAATAGCTTTCATTCCCATTGAAGCACAGTCACTAAGTGACGACGGGATTTAATCGGAGAAATTTCACAGTTGAATTTGGGTGATGGTATACCACAGAATTTATTACAAATTTCGTAATTTTTTATCCAACTACGATTTCAACTTTGTATGGAAAATTGGAGGGAGATTCAAGTGAAACATTTTAATCTTCAGTTTACGGATAGGTTATAATTAAATCAATGGGTCCGTTTTTTCTTACAAAATACAGATTAGAAAAGGAATAACTTAACTGTGATTGTTTTTATGGTTATTTAATTGTAGGATGGTCTCAACAAAAAAAAAATTGTAGGGACTGAGTTAAATCAATATTTGGTTGTAAATGTTCTCACAAAAATTGTCCAGATCAACTACATTATAATACTCGTAAATAAACTCTGGGAGAAACCTAAACTTCTCTATTCATTCGGTTTGAATCAGTAATTGAATAAAGATTTCATTTTTTAACACTGCTTTCATTTCTCGTCGTAAAGCGGTTTTTAACAGGTTATGGGCCCAGATCGGGAATAAGGTAGTGGAGAAACAAATTAAATAATTGAGTATTACGTTAATTACTATATGTCTGTTTAGAAAAGCAGGATAAAAACGGATTATGATAGAGACCAGAAAGAAGGAAAATTTATGGTTTGAAAGAAAAAGGGCAAAGGGAAAAAACTCGGGGAAATCACGATTGCCATTAAAATTAACGAAATCAAAGTGGACTGTAGAAAAGAACAAAGTGGTCAAGTTAATTTCAATTGTACGATCGTAGAGAAATAAAATGAATTCTCGTGGACAACATCTCCAATTCTGAGTGTTTCCTTTGTAGAGAGCCTAGAGAAAAGGAAAAATGAAAGGAAATGAAAAGAAATGGTGGAAATCATGAAAATGAGAAGACCTGTTGAAGTAATGTAATGTTAGCATTCCAAAAAAATCTAATTAAGACAATACAATCAAATGAGCTCTGGTGCAACCCTAAATTCTCTGTACGTTCGGTTTGAATCAATAGTTGAATAAAGATCACATTTTGTAAATTTGTTTTTATTCCTCGACGTAAATTGAATCGCCTAACAAATTATTGATCGGCATACTTCACACGAATATTTCAAAAATAATAGTATTTTGCATAACAAGGGGCGAAAGTAAAAAAATCAAACGTGTGAAGTTTGCAGCCCGCGCCGCAGGCAAGGGCGGCAATCACACGATTTGAATTTTTTTTACTTTTGCCCCGAGTGATGCATACTATTTTTTATGCCAAATACTGCGGAAGATTTGTATTTTCGGTCCGAAACAAAACATAAATTTAATGAAACTGATGAGTTCTCAACAAATTTTGATGTAAAAACTGTAAAATGACGAAAAGCGCGGGGGTATAAAAATAAAAATGATTTAACAGATAAAATTACATTAATCACACATTCACATTTGGTTATCGTCAACACAACACTACACTCAATGCGTACTTTCAATCAAGTGAACATGTGCTTTCATGACATATGAGGACCGAAAGTAAAATGATGACAGTGACATTTACTTTCGGCCCGCAAATACGCAAGTACGGGGCGAAAGTAAAATGATGACAGTGACATTTACTTTCGGCCCAAGGCCTGATTTTTTTTATTTTCGGTCACCATTTGAGGACCGAAAATACAAACTTTCGCAGTATTTGGCATAAAAAACATTTTACCGCTTATAAAGCTATCAGCGCGGCGTAAATGTTTTGGATTTTATTTTCTGTTTTCAATCAAAAACCTCGACAAAAACCGTATTTCAACGAAACTGCAAAATGCAATCAATGACGGAAAGCCAGCCAGCGAAAAAATAATATTTACGGTTTTCGCTATTAGATCTATAAACATTTCTATTGCCACACAAACTTTCGTTGTACTAAATATAATATTGAAAGAACGTGCTTTCAATGAATTTTCGTATTCCGTTGAAATATTTTCTTTATTTCTTTTGACGAAAAGGAATCCTTACAAGCCAATGTCATTGTCAATAATGGAATGTGTAATATCTCAACATTTTCTCTATCTTTTAATGCAAACTGCTAAATGTATTTATGCTACAGTGATGCTAACCGTTGAAATGACTTTATTCAATAGGAAAAGTAGCGTGAACCTAATTGAAAACAAGCTGAAACAATGACGTTCGCCTTCAAAGACAAAACTTGTCCAGCTAATTTAAATAATCTGGTTAATACAGCACAAGTCTGATTCTGATCACAAGAATAAGCGATGAGTTCTAGGTGGTGTTCTCTTTTATATTGAAGATACGCTTGTAGATTCTGAAAGATTAAGTAAAACTACCTTCGGAGAAGTAGTCCGTGCCAATAGTATACCTGGTCAAGGTATAAAAGTATATTGTGCGCCCTTTATTTCAAAAATAATTATTAGTTTAACTACCATGGAAAAAATGGATGAGATCAGGGTTTTTTACTCGTCTCTTTATGTAGGCCAGGGTGTAAATACACTCAATTTCTTCCTTAAGAAATTTTTACTTTTGTTGGGATTGAATCCTAGTTCAGTTACTAATTTCGTCTAAAGGCCTTGTGATTGTTATACGATCAACCATTGATTAACGAAAGGACGAAAATAAATAAATTGTGTGTACAATTGTGGGAGTCGTTCAGAGAAAATCTAAATCACATGTTACATTTAACACCTTTGACACAGTCACATGTAAAATGTTCTCGATTATGTTACCGTGACCATTTTCAAATCTTAAAACGAAGCTGTTCCCAAAGGCTATTGATTGCTTCATTCACAAATAGGTTTTCTGATTTACGTAAAACGCCATGCTGCTACTTCTCCGCCAGAAGAGTTCGATAAGATGAAGGGAAACGAAATGTTTTCAAACATTTTCTGTTCCTGAAGCTTAAATCGATAGAAACTTCCTGCGAATCAAGTCAAGGAAATTCATTCGGGTGTACCGGATTATATCGAAATATCAAACGTAACGTAAATTGAAAAACATGAAATCAAAGTCAATGGGAAATGAACCGCAACGGGGCATCGCTTATTCGTCGGGAAGGCAAATTGAAGAAATTGATTTGAAACAAAAGTATGAAATTGTAATTCGACAATTCGCCAATAAAAAAAAAAATAATTTAAAATCCCCCAATGCAGCGTTATGAGCAGAGTAAACTTTCTCGACGAATTAAATACTTGTCAGTCATAGAATCGCTCAACGGAATTCCCATGGAGCCCATTACGTTCTTCATAGGGAAATATTATTTTACACATCATGAAATTTCGAAAGTGATTACTGCACAGAAAACATAATTTCCATAGACGGGAGACAGAACTTTTTCATTTAAATTTAATACGGAGAAAGTCAACTCATTTCTCTTGTCTAAAGGACATTTAAATTGTGTTTTCGTCGATGTTTTTCGCACATGTTTCACCTTCGGCTCAAGCCGTTACTCGGCAAATTTATTTCCCAAAATAATCTTTGTGTATCCAAACAGTATTAATTCCGTTACATTCAAACGAAACTTTCGACATTTATCAAATTTATGGCACTAACTTTATAAACGTTTTCTTCCGAAGACCATCATTCCATTCAACTCAAATGGAATGCTTCGGAGAGAAATGCTCTTCCATGAATCTTCAAGCGAAAACTTTTCACTAAAACTACCGCATTGAACGTTTCCAATGTTAAACTATAGTTAGAAGTTATGAGCCAAATCTACCGAACACCATTGAGATTCCAAAGTGTCGAGTTGAGTAACAGAAGAAGAAAAAAATTATGAAAAAAAGTCAAAGCAAAAACCGAAAGAAAAACAAAGCAACGAATAGATTTGAAAAACTAAACTAATTCTTCGACGTATAAATATGTTGAACACTCAAGGTTTGCATGGTACCATAATTGGTTCATTTGCCATGGATCCGTAGAACGTGTGTTATATATACATACGATTCAAATAAAACTTTCGCAAAGTTTTTCGCTTAAAATATTTATAATAAACCCAGAATATGCTGCAGAACATGTATTTTGCGGTTGGCTGGATGTTTGAGTATAGAAAGCTAAACCAAACCAAACTACTTCTCGATGAAGAAGGAAAATAATAATAAAAAAAACGGAAAACATAAACCAACTATACCAAGTAGACCAAAAAAAAACCCAACACCAACCACCATCCAGCAACTTTTCATTCCCGAGAAAATTGAAAAAGAAAATAAAAAAAAAATAATCTGGAAAACTTACTTTGTTGTTGTCGGCACCAAACTCCATTGGTATCCTTGCAAAACTTTCATTACAGCAGTTGTTATTTTTTCATCTTCCTTCCGCACAACACCACCGACGACAACACCCGCCGCTTGACTCAATAGAATATTTTTGCTGTTGCTTTTATTGTTATTATTTAGCATCGAACCGTCACTGCTATTTCCATTTAGATCAGCGGTTTCACCATCCAAACTAATTATTGGATTTTCTTCCATAATTGAATTTGTGGTTTTGTATTTTCCAATTACAATAAAAGTCAAAGAAATAAATTTCCCGTTGCTTTTGGGATACTTTTCAGTTTGAGAACAGTGTGGTGATTCTTTTTCTATTTTTTGGTTTTGTTTCACGTTTAGTAGGAACAGGAAGTGGTTGCAAATTTTAATCGGAACTGTTTATTATCTCGCGCATATAGTTCGGAAATTCCGGTACTGTTCAATGCGATTTAAAAGCAAATGTCCGTTTTCCGCGAAAAAGAAGTAAACAAAATTTTTTTTTTTAGTAAACAAAATTCACTAGAACATTAACCGATCTACGATCATTTCTCCCGTCAAAATAAAAATTTCATTCACATTAAACAATAGGTCCTTTTATCAAAAATAATAAAAAAAAAACAAAAACCACAACAAACAAACAACTAACATCACATCACCCATATACAACTTCTCATCACTCAAAACCATATAAAAGATACTAATCGTATAATGTGTGGACAATTATAAAATGCAAACGACATAAGGCACGAGGTATATCTTCGTTGAGGTCTCAATGAAGACTGTTTTGACGGTGTACAATCTTAATGAATAGTCTTATTTAAATAAATTGTATAAGAAATGAAAAAAAAAAATGAAATGAAATGGAAGAAGAAAAAAAACACGAAAAATATTATAACTTGACTTATGATGTCTTATAAAGGCGATGATAATATATTTAAGGTTGAGAATGAGAATGATTTGAGCAACGAAACGAAAAATACATTTCAATTTTTATATGCCACATGTTGATGGTGATGTTTTTGTAAGTCCTAAACAGATTTCTTCGATGTGTGTGAGAAGAAAATGTGTGTAGTAAAATGATTCGGTTTGGAAAAGTGATTTTTTCTGTATATATTTTCGTTAGTGTTGTTTAGAGAGCTATAATTGTGCGTATATGGTTATTTTTTCTGAAGTAACGAGAGAGAGAGTGCATTATGGACATGGACACACAGTGTCGTTTAGTAAAGAAAAAAAAAAAAAAACCGAACTAGAAACCAAGTTTATTATAGCCCTGTTTATGTCAACGTTATCTTTTCAAAACGTTAATAAAATACGGAATTTATTTTCACTCTCCACTTAAGCCGAACATTTCGTTTAGGATATAATGTGAAAAGGGTGACGAGGACTCTCGCTTTCGAAATAAATTTAAATTAATTGCGTATGGTCAATTATATTTGTATAATATTCCACCAATGTTGATTTTTTTTTCTTATTCCGAATATTCTTTCGCTGGAACGTTTGTTTGAATAAAGAAAGATTTTTTTCCCTTTTAAATATATATTTTCATCACTTTACACCAATTTAGATATATAAATGCGAGAGTCCCTTTTTCTGTGTTTGAACAAAACGAAAAACGAATATCAATTAGCATCAGTTCTCAATTTAAAATGCCATGAATATTTATTAAGTAGAAATCTGAATGTAATGAATGGAAGAATATAGCCAGCAGAAAGAAAGTGGAAAGGACCATCGACACATAAATTTAGCATTGACCGTCGTAATTAAACGAATCCCGCAATTTATTCAGTGGTGAATTATGGGGTAGAAATCAATTTCAGTGCCGGTGGCATTGAAATTGGACGCAGGAAACACTGCACTAAGGACATGAAACGTTTACAGGAGGCAGTTATTGGCCTATTGAATATCTGAATCATGCACAACATATAAAATTTCGAAAGTATCTGCGGCGAGAGTTACTCACTTATCGTCAGTGAGTAAATGACAATTGACTCAAATTTATGTCTCAATTTGAGTTTGTTTATGAACTTTTTAAGCTAATGTGTCAACGACCAATCTGCTTAAAAATGTGACAAACAGTGATAGAGTGATAGATGGAGTTTAGATAGAAATAGTCCGAGCGCTATGCGTCAGGTGTAGCTACTTGTGTGTGCAACGTGCGACTTTTAAATTAAACAAAAAAAAAATTAAGAAAATTAAAAAAAAACGTTATTTAGACAGAAATGACCTTCATCTGTTTTTCAACTGGTCCACTCACACAAAACAAAACAAGTAGTAGTAATGGTAAAACCGTATAAAGACGTATTGCAGTTTTGTGTGAGTGGACCAACTGTGCACAACTTTCACCACAGTAGATTCTGTCATCCATTTGCGATCTGTTTTCTGGTGAAATAAAGTGAAATTGGTTTTCCAAGAAGTAGAGTGCTGACATTAAGAATTTTATGGCAAAATGTCTTGCAAGATGTACTAGAAATAGAATTATGCAAAAATCTATTACGTTTGAGCTTTAGTTTCCAACTAGTATTTCCTCCATACATAATTCAATCTGTTACTTCTTTTGCTTAATAATGTTTCGTAGAAATCTTTTACTTCTACAGTGTGAGCATTTCGTCATACTAATGTCACTAATGTCAGCGCTCTTTTTTTTGTGAACCAACTTCACTGCTATGACATTTCATGGATATTTGCCAAAGTTCAGAGTGAAGTTAGAGAGAAAAAAAATGAAGTTCTGAAAAAATAGAAGCAAACTGAAATTTCGTACTTTAAAGAGTGCTCACTAGAATCTAGTGACTAGATGCTTATTTTTGCCGTTGTTGTTCCTAACAGATGAATCAAATAAAGAGAAAACATAATTTGGTTTGAGCCATTATTTATTTCTATTGACATTGGCGTCGAAAATATATGAGACGGCACTGCTTCTGTTTCAGTGATTTTTTTTGAAGATTATTTCTTTTTCGGCTAAACGAAATTGCCGCTGAATAAACGAGCTCCTAATCTCGCAATATTCTAATTTTTTTTCAACGTTTTAACATTTACGCAAAATAAAGGGAGAATTTGAATAATTTCAATTGGATTGTTTAATTTGAGTTGAATAATAAATATCTCGCCGGACAATCACTATGATGGGCGGAAAATATTAAAATATCAATTTTGTTTCTTGTTAGAAAGAACAAGAATAGACCGGCTGAAGCCTGGTGAGGTCTTTTTTCATTTTTTTTTCAATTTCTGTTTACTACTAGCTTGGTACTCATTCAAGTACCACTTTGGTATTCAACTACCAAATTTTGGAATTATTAATAGCAAGCGAGCCGATTAATTTCATCAGTCGGTGTGCAGTCAACTACCACTTTGGTAGTCAACTACCACTTTGGTAGTCAACTACCACTTTGGTAGTCAACTACCGCTTTGGTAGTCAACTACCGCTTTGGTAGTCAACTACCACTTTGGTAGTCAACTACCACTTTGGTAGTCAACTACCACTTTGGTAGTCAACTACCACTTTGGTAGTCAACTACCACTTTGGTAGTCAACTACCACTTTGGTAGTCAACTACCACTTTGGTAGTCAACTACCACTTTGGTAGTCAACTACCACTTTGGTAGTCAACTACCACTTTGGTAGTCAACTATCACTTTGGTAGTCAACTACCAAATACTCGATTTATAAATAGACCAGCAGGCCGAATAATTTCGTCAGTCGGTGTGCGTCTCTCGAGTAAGAAACATCTTTGCTGCTATATAGTTTGGGGGTCTAACTACCAACAACTACCAAATTGCAATGTCTGCTATGAGCGATCGGTTACCAGATAACAAATAATAATTGATTTGCCTGGTGTTGGTTTGCTCATAGTAGCATTGCAATTTACCACCGTGGTAGTCAACTACCAAATATTTGAGTTATAAATAGGCAGGTGTTGCATTCCTAAATGGATGCCGAATTGATTTACGTTTGGCAGCATAGAGCGATCGTTGGACGTGAGAAGGCAATGATGATGGAGTAACTACGGTTGAATTGAATTTCTTGAATGGCGGAGATGAAATATTGGTCGAGCGTGTTTGAAAGATGATACAGCCATCACAGAACCATTGAAGATTTGGCATTTCTCTGTAGCATGACAGCGCATTTTGACTGAAATTGGCACATTCGGCGTGAAAAGGTTGACGGCAAATTCCATCACAAATAATTTTGTTTGAATTTTCGTTTCGGAAACAGCCATCACATACTGCACAGTTGTTCATCTTCTCGATATGATTGCAATATTCGGTTAAATGTAAACAATGCACACAGGCGTTGAGTTTTGATGAATTCGATGACAATACGACAAAAGCAGCTGTTGTTACACACACGGAGACGCAGTTTGTAGTGGAGCAATGAATGAATTTTTTGTTGTTTTTCAACAAATTTCATGTAGCAATTGATTCAAAAAGGGTAACGATACATTAAAATCACTTTGAACGAGATTTAACAGTGAAGAAAACTTCCATAAACGTTTGCAAAACAGTCGAATTAAAACGAAAACTTAAGCGTGATCAAAACGTGTGTTGACGTGTGCTCGCCATTCCACTGAAATAAGCTATTATTATTACTATTGATGACAATTTTTCCAACTGTCTCTCTGCGAGATAGTCATATCGTTTCTTTCTGTTTTTTCCACTGTTTTTTGAACTCACTTTGTTAAGTGAAATAAAACAAAAGACAAACAAATTGAGATAGAATCACAATCTATATAGTCACTTCCATGGAGAAGCGCTGTTACAAGCCAGCAGGAACGTCCAAACATTTACAATATTTTGAGTCATAAGTCCAGAGTGGGTGGCGGCGCTTACCGATGATTATACTCTTTATGAAGGTTTACCAGAGGCCTATGTTTTTTAGTATGGACGCGAATATGACGGAAAAAATTTCGCTAAATCTAAAGCACGATTTTCGTGTTTTTCAAAATCTAAATATTTCACATAGCAACCAGGTTAAAAATCGAGGCGCCTAAAACGGGCCAGTTTGCTCAAAAAATAGGGACCCTAAAATTATTTCCACCCCAGTCAAAAATGCTTATAAAAGGCTCTGGTCACTATCGCTTTTTAAAAAAAAACAGTCGGAATTAGTGAGAAAAGTAAGCCACATGCCGCCCTATTTCAGGAAAATATTGACAGAACGGTAGAATTGAGATAGAATTGAAAAAAGAGAACTGATGCCATAATCCCTCTCCTGGTCTGAAAGGTTTAAACATTCTTTGTTTGTAATCAACATTACTTTGCAACCTCCATGCAAAACTTTCTGCAAACGTTTGCAACATCTACAGATTGTCTACGTGGTGGTCACAAGAAACACTTCCTGAGTGAACAAGACGAATTATCAGTGGAAGGTGTAACAGGTGAGCAGCAACAGCGGCGAACAGCGAAATCAGACCAACCCCTAACGTCTAAGTGCATCGCTGCACAAAGCTCTTCAAAATCAAAATCAAATGTCAGGTCGTCCGTCACATCTGTTTTCTTCACACTTCCTAAATACACCGTTTCGTTCCACTAGTCACAAAAACCTCAGTTTTAAACCCGTCCTTATAGCATCGACCAACTATAAGTTAAAACAGGCACACCGGGGAACTCGTCAGGGACAACAGTGGACAACAGTGGCGCAGGTTTTTGTGACTGTATATGTTCTACGGTTAGGGTGGGTTATTACTCAGCAGTGAAACAGAAGAAGAAAGAAAGGAAGACAGAAAAGAAAGAAAAATCAAAAAAGAGAGAAAAGAAAAGAAAGGAAAAAACGTTCGAATCACTTTTGACATACCTTATTCACATTCTTCGCTCGTTTCGCCATACTTTCATCCAATTTCATTCATTCAATTTCATTCGAATTCATTCAATTCAGTTTTCTTCCAAATTCACCGTCAATCTGCCTTCTTAATTCAGTTCGTGACAAAAACCAACTTAAACTAAAACTGAAAACTACGTTTTTTCCAAGGCTGTATACTTGGGGAGGTCACGCAGATACAGATACGCGGGTTACACACCACAGTTGATGATAAAATGGCCGATTTCATACAAAAACTCACCTATTCTGATGATTCTCGTCGTCTTGATGATGTGGTGAATTTTTTGTATATGTAAAGTCATCAGAAGTGGTGTGTTCCCGCGTATATAATAAAATGGCGGTCTGCCTGACCTCCCCAAAGTATACAGCCTTGGTTTTTTCAACGCATACACGATGAAAGGGGTGCTACCAGGGGTCCTAAAAGAGTTAACAGAAAAACCAATTCACCCGGGCATTTAACGAAGGACCAGTTTATTTTCATTTTCATTTCCATTTCGATTTCGAGTTTTCATCCTTAACGGACACATTTTGAACACATCAATTCATATTTACTTCTGTGTTGTACCATTTCTTTCTTGATAGAACTCTCATCGATGGAATGTCGACCAGTGCTGAAATCAGGGAGCCCACTCGAAATTCGGCCTCCTTTTTAAGGAATAAAGGAGGATATTTCGATAATTTAAGGAGCATTTCAGGAGTGTAAAATATAAGATTTTGGATTAAATTTAATGAGTTCGAAATTTTGTTGACTTTCCAAAATCATATTAAGAATTTATGAAGTCATGAAGTAGATTTTTTGGTGTTTCTTAGAGAATATTCTTTGGAAAATATTTTTCGAATTTTTTACAAATATTTTATCGAAGATTTTTCCAGAATTTTTTTACTCTAGATGAGATAAGACAAATATATCAGGAAGGATGTGAAAACAGCTAAATTTCTAGTTGATTCATTTAATTTTATTTGACTTTTTTTAAATCTTCTATTTTTGATTTTATCTCCTTGCTACTTGTAATGCCTGCATTTAAAATCATGTGTGCCTCGGCCGCTGATGATTTATCTAATTTAAGTTCGCTAACATATTGTTATTACCATCATCAATTAATTCTCTTTAAAGTCTCATCTGCTTTTTCAGTTTCGTTGCTTTGAATTTTGAACAAATTTGAGATATCTTTCTTATGCTTTTCATTTTTGCCTTACTCGTTTTGTTTCGATTTTGCTAATAACGCCTTTTGCTCTTTTTCTACATCTAAATGTAAAAAACATCTTTTACGGGCCAACGAGCAGAGGTCTAACAATCTTCCACCTTATCGTAGGTAGACAAAGTGTCCTTTACTATCGGAATCGTTTATTCTAAGAGCTGCGCCCGATTGTTTAACACAAATTTATTTAGGCTAAATCCTCGCTCAGGATCATCATTCCATGACTTAGAGATAAACAGGCATTGGCTAACTTAACCAGATGGCCAAACTTTTCTCAAACACGATCCACACCAGACGAAAGTTAACAATTGATTGCCAGCAATCAATTGAAACAATAAAGTTTTGCAAGTACCCTTTAGCACTCTCGATCTCATTTGTTGAATTATTTAGGTTTCATGAGCTTTTTTTGGTGAATTAAGCGAGGAACGGTTTTGCATATGGATGGTTCCACAGTCAGAATTAAAATGCTATTTCACTAAAAATAAGGAGTTTGAGGAGATTAAGGAGGTTTCAGGAGAATTTTTTAAAATCAAGGAGATTTAAAGAATCAAGGAGGAGTGGGCTCCCTGTGAAATGTTTGAACATTTTTGTGTTTGAGGGATTCTTTTGAAAAACATCCTACCGAAATCGGGCGTGTTTTCTAGTGGAATTTTTATAGGTACGTAGAAAGGACTTCGACCCTAGAAGCCAAAACCACTCTCAAAAAAATTCTTCGAAGCTTTTATGGCTGGTGAAAGGTGATCGAAAACCGAAAATTTGCACTTTTCTTACCAAAATTTCTCCGGGTACACGAGCCGTACAGGGTTGTGTGGGGTGTCATTAGAAAGGTAATCACATGTCCTATTGAGCCGAATAGAGACTCATTGGTTTTAAAATTAATCTACACTGAAATATGTACAGTTGAAGTTTTCAACAGAAAACTTGCACTTTTCTTACCGATATTTATCTAGTTTCACGAGCCGTACATGGTGGTGTGGGGTATCATTTGAAAGGTAATTTTATGTGCTTTTGAAATATGAGAAGTTGAAATGTTTAAGTGCCCATATTTCATCGCATATGCATCCAAACCCCATAAGACCCTATTTGGCCCAAAAGCACATAAAACTACCTTTCAAATGATACCCCACTTCACCATGTACGGCTCGTGTAACTGGAGAAATATTGGTAAGAAAAGTGCAAGTTTTCGGTTGAAAACTTCAACTGCACATATTTCAGTGTGGATTAATTTTAAAACCAATGAGTCTCTATTCGGCTCAATAGTACATGTGATTACCTTTCTAATGACACCCCACACGACCCTGTACGGCTCATGTACCCGGAGAAATTTTTGTAAGAAAAGTGCAAGTTTTCGGTTTTTGATCACCTTTCACCAGTCACAAAAGCTTCGAAATTTTTTTTTGAAAGTGGTTTTGGGTTCTAGGGTCGAAGTCCTTTCTAGGCACATATAAAAAAGTCCACTGGAAAATGCGTCCGATTTCGGTAGGCTGTTTTTCAAAAGAATCCCTCGTTTACATTTTGCAAGTGGTGGGAAATGGTTCTCTCGACATCTAGAGATTCGGTGTTAATTTTCGTAGTAAAGTCCAAGGATTGTACGTCCAACGTACGGAGAATGTTGCATTTATAATATCAGACATCAGACAATCGACGTTTATCTTTCACGTTAGTTATTATCTTATTCCACACGTTGTTGATGATTCTCGGAGCTATTTTCGTTTCTCGAAGCTTCAATTTCTTGATAATTTTGGACGAATGGTTGAGGACAGGAGGATGGTAAGGATGGGCAACGTAACTCTTTCTTTTTCGTAGCCCCAATGTAGAGCACTTCTTTGATGCAGATGTATCCTGATTCACATCGTAGTACTGTAACAATTGTATAGGATTGTAACAATTGTATAGGATCGAGGTCTTGTTCACTCAGGAAGTGTTTCTTGTGCCCACCACGTAGACAATCTGTAGATGTTGCAAACGTTTGCAGAAAGTTTTGCATGGAGGTTGCAAAGTAATGTTGATTACAAACGAAGAATGTCTAAGTTCGCATCGATTCAGAAATAAAAACATTTTTATTTTTGCTAAACGTTTATATATAATGTTTGTGTTTATTTTCTTCATTTTTTTTTCTTGTAATTTTCAATGTAATAATGTAACTAAATTCAACTTGAAGTAAAATATTATAAATTTGATTTGCATCTTCATTCAAAACTAATATTTCTGGCTAAAATATTTTTGTTTTTTATGTTATAAAAAAAGGAAAGAAATTTTCTCTTTCTGTTACTCAAAATTCCAAAACGGAGAAAAAAGGGGGAAAATTGGATGTGAAAAAATAGACTTTGTAATTTTCTTGTTTAATTTAGATGTGTGACACTAAATTGATTATATATAATACCTAATTACACACAAATATAGTTTGTTTTTTTTTGGCGGTAACAGATTATATATTTATTTATGTATCAATTGCTTTCATAAATTCCATCATCGTAAAATATTTCAAAGTTTTTGTGTTTTTCAATTTTCAATTTAAATTTTTTTCTTCTCATATTTTGAAGACTTTTAATTTTTTAAATTTTGTTTTTATTTAATTATTTCATGATTTTCTTTCTTTTTTTTGTTTCAATTAGTCTAAGACCCTACACATAAATTATAAAATATATATTTTAATATGTATAATATACGGTAATTGATAATTTTCATTTTTTTTCAATAATTTTCTTCTCCATCTTCCTCTTCTAATTTATTTTTTTTTAAATTTAATTCTCTTCTCTCCTTGTCTTCAAAGATAATTCTCTTGTTTGAATTCATTCTTAAATATTAGAATACACATTGATTTTCTTCCGTTCGATTCATTGATAATAATAATGCTTTGAAATGTGGAAGTTTTTTTGTTTCTTTATTTCATTTTGTTCCCTCGTTTCTATCTGTACGGTGTATCTTGTGATGTACATAAAAAAAACACAAAAAAATTCGAGCTGCCTATTACGAGCAGCAGATCCGTTAAAAGCAAAATTTTGGCAACAACAAAAATAATTTCGTTTCTATAATCGGATCCATAAACATTTTGAATATCTTTGTCCCTAAGCAACACATGCACCGAATGCTTCGGATTGAATATGTGAACTTTAAATTAGGCCGAGTGAATTTCTTCATTTTATTCGTTTAACGTCCATAAATTGGAAACATCCATAAATCTGGTCAACAAAATTTCGATATTTTTCCAGATCCAAGCACCTTCTTTCCGATTTTTCGTGATTTTTTTTTAAATCATCATTCCTTCTCTTCGTTATTATTCTTATTTTTCGATATTTTTTTAACTTTTTAACATTATGTGACCCACCACTGTTGCTGACACGATTTATGGATGTTCCCATTTTCTTTATAAGATCTCCTTCCACAAGTTGTAGTCGGATTGTTTTTTTTTTGTAAAAAATGTTTTTTTCGCTCGTTGAAAATTGACAATGTACACCATACCTCGATCTCAGACCTTAGTCTAGTTACAATATTTTCTCAAATTGACGATCCACTTTTTTTTTGTTTCCACAATTCTTTCCAAACGAAAACGAAGGCCAAATAGATCGGGCCACACCGGGTTTCAAATTCAATTGGAATGTCAATGGTGGGAATGTTGCTTAAGGACGAAGGTATCGCTTAGTTTAAATAAATAATTTTTTATCTTCAATTTTTCTCTCCTTCCATTATTTTCTACGGTAAAAAAATAGATGAATCTCTTTCTCTAGATGCTGTGGGTCACAGGGCTTATTATTGGTATAGTTTTTTTTTAGGAAACTTCAGAAAATTTTCAGAACTTGCAGAGCTTTTTTGGAATTTTCAGAATTAAATTATTAAAAATTCTTAAATTCTTAAAATTTAGGAATTTTAAAATTTTCAAGAATTATTTCTTTAAAAAATTCGTAAAAACACTTTTCACAAAATTTTAGATTTTAAATTTCCAAAAATAAGCCCTTGTGTGTGACCAGAAACTGTTGAAATATTTTTTTTTTAATTTTATATGTTGTAGGCTCACTGCTCTGTTTTGTTTTTCTTGTTTGTCCCTCTTCTTTAATTGTATACTACTTGAAAGGTACTTTACATTTTTGTAATTCACTTTGATCAGTTACTCCATTCACTTTGAATCTCCACAAACAAAAATGCTAAGCTTCAGGAGATCAACACTTTGTATACAACACCTGGACCTGAACCTGGTGTTATTATTTCACACACCCGATCGGATATGCAACAATAAATTGTCGGTGTCTCGTGATTCCGAGTACTTATCTTTGTGAAACGCTGCATAAAATTAGCTTTCGTATCGGTGTGTATTTGTTGTAAATTTTACTGAAATAAACTCAGTTATAGAGTTCGTTTCTGGATAGTAATGCGACAAGAACACAAATTTTTTGCATTTAATTGGTAAGTGTGTGATATAATGTGTCAGTGTGTCTGGTGCTAAGGCTTTTATAACGTGCGGGATAAGGTGATAACTTTAAAATTGTTTATAAATTACTACGAAACAACAACAATTCGATTAGTTAAAAAGACATTAAAAACAGCATTTTAATACAGCACTGTTTTCACAAAGTGCAATCAAGCCCTATAGGTTAATAGTGTGTTCTCTGTTAGTTGCTAAAGAATGTAAAAAAATGGAAATTACAAAGAATTTGTAACTTGAACTTAAAAAAGTTATAGGCCCCGAGTACGACGCTCGATATGCCATTCAAAATCTCCCATACATCACCACACATTCTGAATATCTAATTGGTCGGTTGCATATTAAAATTGACGAATGTTTCAGTCGACTGAAGCCTTTTTTCGTAAAAATTTCATCGATAGTAATTGGACGTCATGAAATGAAGCTGGAGCTTGATTGTGAAGATGAGAAACGGAACAACAATTTCCGATGAAAATCGGGACACTTTTTGCAAATTCTGTGAAATAACGAAGCAAAACTAGATGAAGTAAGTTGGTGCCCCATCACAGAATACAATTTTTGATACGACATTTCTAATAGAATTGGAAAACATAAAATCGAAATTAAATAGAACCGTAAGCAGGCAGAAGGAAGTGAATTATTAAGGAGAATATTTGGACGAATTATTTGAAATTAAAGCTCAAGGCAAATTTCGGTAACTTTAAACAAATCTACCAAAACTAGGTCCTGGTTCAATATGAGTTTTTCAAAGCTTTGTAATCCTCACCTTTAGCCTATAGATTCTGCTTCAATCTCCTGAGCTAAATTTCGTATAACTTTTTCTGTGAGTCATTGAACAAACAAAAATTTAACATGCAACTCTACATTAGTCGAGCTACGTAAAAGTGAGTTCGTGTCGGAAAAGGTTGAGTAAATGAACATAAAAAAAATTATGGCAAAATTGACAAACTTAATAATTAAAAGGATTAAAGAAATGTGTACGGCGGCATATCTCAAAACAGTTATCGTTTTATGACAATCTTCGTAGAGTCCTGTTGTGTTTAACTTAATCTCAATTACATTCGATGACAAGTGTTTCTTTGTTAAAAAAAATTGTTTTTTAAAAAAAAGTAAAAAGTTTAAAATTACATGTGGGAGAAACCTAAATTGGTAGTAAAGTAAAAAAAAATGAAATGCAAAATGGTTATTAATAATAATGATCTCTATGGACTTAATGATGCAATAACAATGTTTGTCATACGTTTCTGATTTAACGTAAAATTCTTTCGTTCTGTCTATCAAATTCAAAAAACGCGCGCCATCCTCTTTCCGTCTTCTATTTTACTGTTTTCAATGGACAGCATCAATGTCTCGCTGCGCTCTGGAAATTTTCAATTTATCTTTGGGAGTTTGATTTTCACCCGATTCCAAGGCAAACATTTTCATTTTTTCCTTGAACGATAGCTTTTCGGGAACCTCGCCGGAACGTTGTTGCTGTTGTTGTTGCTTTTCGCGAAGTCGTCTTGTCCGTGGATCTCTGTGTGGATAGAAATTAAAATGGAATTGAAAACATTTTCTACAGAACAACCAGTCTTGTTCAAAGGGACATTGTAATTGGTTATCGCCATAACATTCGAAATCGTCGGATTACGGTGAAGTTTCAACCAAAAATTGGTCGATTCTATCTTCCTTTTACAAAATGCAATGAAAAGCCCTAGGATGATGTTCCTAATGTAGCCTAATTTCACACGCTAAACAGTACCTTTACTGCACTTGGGACGTGTTATGTATACACTGTGCGCCGAGCTTTTCTTTGGATTGTTTACTATGAAAATAATGTGTGTTTGTGGACCAGCTGGTCACCTCAGTTGGAGTAAAAATGGGCGCATATCTCAAAAATGAGGAAATTGCAAGACGAGTTGGACCCCTGCGACCAGACTATGCACCAGCTGCATAAATAGTTGCAACGATTTCCTTACCTGTAAACTTCTTGTGCTCCAATCACGCCCGGAGTTGGTTGCATTGACGAATTCCATAACTCACTTTCAGGAGTTGTCGGAGACATTGCATCCATTGACTCTTGTATGTAACGCTAAAATAGTAATTGAATGGAAAAATTATCATCAATCGGGCAAACAAGGAATGCGTATACGAGACTCACATTCGAATCGCGGATGATATCCAATTCGGCTTCTTCCGGTATCATTGGATTCGTTTCGATGAAATTGTTGTCATCGTCATGGAATGATACTCGTTTGTTGTCGCGATTGGCCATCATAGCCGACAAAGACATTTGCGTCACCGAACCAACTGGCATATTCGGCTGGTTGTTGTTATTGTTGTTGCTAGTCGATGTCATTGACGGACCAACCGTTCGTTTGGTGTTCATGTAATTGAGAATTTTTGTTTGTTGCATTGGTGGAGTGACGTGTGCTTGCGGCTCGATCGATGACTGAACCGGTCCACCGAGGCTGCTTCGAATGGTTTGTTGTTGTTTCTGCGACATAACGGCGTAAGATGAATTACGTTCGGGTGGCGGCGGAGGTGGTGTTATTTGACGAGCCGGTTGTGTCGGTGGACTTATAATGTCAAATTGATCGTTTACATCCTTGGAATCGTAATTGTTGAAGCTAAGGTTCGACAAATCACGAGCCATATGAGAAATTGAACTTTCGCTGACCAGTCGATCATCGGCTGCAAAGCTTGTCGATTTTGCTTGTTTGGATGGTGAGGATGGACTGCTTGAGTTTGCTTCCTCGTTACGATTGCTATTATGTTTTAAAATGCTTTTTGGTTGAATGTTGCCATGATGCTGGGCTGGATAGTTCGGGAATGAGCTCATTTCCGAGCTGTTATCGTTATTTGGTACAATAGACTTGATATCGGCCTGCTTCATTGTGGTGAGTGTTGTTGTGATTGGTAGATGAGCACCACCACCCTGCGACAAACGAACCACTTCGACGATATTATCTTTTCCAAAGGAATTGTTGTCATCCTGTTCGTCCGTCTCCTGAGCACGTCGTTCAAAATCACGTTCTAGGACTAAAGCTTTCAATTGTTCGTCTTCACTGTGTGTACGGTGCTGTTGACCACTCAATTCACTGATCTGTAAATCACGCCATTGGCGCACCTGATCTCGACGAAGTTGCTGCTCCTTTTCACGCTCTTCCCGTTCCCACGGATTTGATCCGTGAAATTGTTTTTGCGGTTGAGGTTGGGGAGCTGCACCGAATGCGTTCAAATTTTGATTCATAGCTGGATTTTGGCCAGCACTAGATGTCGGTGTGAATAACGGATGAGTTGCAGTTGGTGGTAATGGTGGTGAAAGTTCCTCTTTGAACATTTGTGTTTGTCGAAGGTTTTGCGGTTTTGGTGCCGTCGGTGGCAGTTGTTTCACCGGGCTAATTTGCTCACTGCCATCCAATGAATGCATTGGCATCATTTCCTGTTGACGTTGATTGCGTCGTTTCAGCATTTCATTCATATCGTTTAATTTGCCACGCATCAAAGTGGCTTGGTTCAATTGTTGTTGTTGTAACAGATGCGATTGGAGCTGGAAATCTTGTTGATAGATGTGTGGATGCGATGTGGCCACATTTATTTGCTGTTGCATCAAATTGGAATGGCCCAATGGATTGTACGGATTGATCATGTTCACATTCTGCATACTTTGACTGGCAGATATGTTCGATGCAAAACTGGAATGGGCGATGTTTGGCATAGACGGAGCCATTATTTGGTTCATACGCGATTGGTTGTCGCGATGGAAATTCGCCTTCGTCTGCCGACTGTTCATCATCATTGTTTGACCGGACAAATTTCCCGGTATAATGGGGCCGTTTTGTTGTTGTTGTTGTTGTTGATGTTGATCTAAATCTTGTTGTTGTTGCTGTTGTTGGTGGAGAGAATCCACTTTCGAAATCTATGGAATAAAGAAAGGTCAGACAGTGAGTCTATGTGCATAGCATACGGCACAAAGGATGGTTCTACCTGTTGCTGAGTTTGTTGTTGCGAGGAAATTATATAAGGCATCGTATTTTGCTGTGTTGGTTGTTGATGTTGTGAAGAAGGCATGAAATTACTCGTATTATTGCTACTGAAATAGGCTGAAGTTGGACGGTTTAGAGTTGTTTGGTTCATCGATGTTAATGTTGAAGTTGTGGGTGAATTTATTGTCGACTGAGAAGTTGCAATTTGCGATCTGTAAATAACGTTCAATTCAGTCGATGTTTTTCGTCAAATAAAAATTTTCCGTCAAAACTCACCTTTCTCCTAGATTCGGTTGACTTTGATTTTGAGCTCGACATGCACTTAGATTTTGATAGAAACTGTGATCCACATTTCCAGTCAAATTATGAATGCTTCGAGATTTGTTACTAGCCATGCCTGTGGAAACAAAAAAGAAAACAAAAATTAAATCAGTAAAGCCGCCGTGCCACAGTCATAGACGTAGTTTTGTATACATACTTTGGTTGCCGACATGATGAAGTGCTGGTGTTGATTTGCTATTTGGTAATTGGTGTGCATGCATTGGCAAGGGGGGTTTCATATCGGCACCAATTCGAGACATGTCTCGTTCAGATACACGACGATTACCTGGTTGAAAATAAGATTTTTTTGCGTTCGGTTAATTGTTTTCGACTCGTACACTCACAGCAATAAGTGATTATGTAAAAGGAAACAAAAAAAAATTGGAGCGACTGACATATTGTTGTCGATGGGCTATTCATACAAGAGTCGAAAGAATTGGTGAAAGTATTCTTGTACCAGTGAGAATTGTACGGAGCATGTAATAGAGATATTTGTAGGGAAACTGTCCTCTCGAAAGCGGCAGTTCATAATCACAAGAATGTTTAAGAAGAGCAATCTTTGAATCTTTGAAACACTTCATTTGAAGCCATTGGTTCTTACAAGTAACTTCCATTAATTGCTTCTTAAAGATCGTAAATGTACTGATGGAATTCTCGGAATTCTCGGAATAGTCCTTTGAGTCCCACATAAGGTAACGATTTGAAACCTAATCGTTATATTACCCGATATGAAAAACAATTTGTTCTACGCCTTTGGCTATCTAGCGCTGGAATGGCTAGAACAAGGGTTGTCCTAGTGCATATCTCGGCTGTAGAAAATCAATACTAGTGTCAAAATAAAGGTATTGGAGCCAAATAGAGAATAGAATTGAAAAATCAAAATTCTCGTCGTCAGATCGAGGGTGCCTGACAAGTTGAAAATTCGAAAATTTGACGAAATACACACCAAGTTATTTCAAGAAAAATTAAAAGAGAATTTGCTTTCCACATCAGAGACTGATGAAGCATAAAACCCTCAAATAAAATCGTGAACAGAAAAGAAACCGCAACTGAAACAACCAAAGAGGCATGCACAAAATGTTAGTAAATTGTGAAACCAATAAAAACGAAAATTGTGAACAGACATCAAAAAAATTATCAATACTTTGTCATCTTGGTTCCATTCCACCGTCAGAATCCGATCCATTCAATTCAACGGTTGAACCGGACGCTGATCGTATTTTCTTCTGATTCTGATCGTGCTTGATTTTGCGCAATGTCAAAAAACGGGACCGATGATACGGACTGGTACACGGCACATATTTGTATGCGGCGTCGTAATATCTCTTTGACGTCAATTCCGGTGAGTTTTTCGTAAATTTATCATTTCCATACGTGCGACAGTTCCGGTATTTGGCAAATGGTGATTTCAATTCCGGTACAATCATATCATCCTTCAAATGATAGTTGTTCATGTTGGGAACGCTCTGGCAGCGGTCTAAGTTTGAACATTTGTGCTTTTTGACACAAAAACGACATCGATTGCAATCGATGTCCGATAAGTTGAACACGGACAGCGAACACTTTGGCTTCAAGCTGTCACTCTTCGAACCAAATGAGCTCCACTCTCTCAGCAGATCAATGGTCGAAGATTGTTCTTCTTTGGTTAAAAAATCGTTTGGTGTTTTCTCTGACATACTTTCGAAATAGTTGCGCAGGGCTTGCACTTTGCCGTTGCCGAATGACAATTTGTCGTACAGATTGGTTGGCACCCATGCGACTGGTTTCGCCATTTTTGGCGTTTCTTTGGTGTCATTTGTTTCAATGGATGATGATGGTCTGGCTGCAGCCGTTAACCCTGTCAACCCTTCTTCCTTTTGATGATTTTGCTCGTCATACTCATCATCATCGAAATGAGCGAATATTTTATCAAAATTTTCCTGTTCTAATTGCATTGGTTTCTTAAAGCTTAAATTCCCCGGCACATCCGCTTCGGACGGCCGACTATAAGTACAATATTTAAAAATAGTTTCATTCGGTTTCTTGGTCCCAGTGTTACTGTGCTTAAAATTGTTTATGTGATCCCAGGTATTGGATTTGTTCATCATAAGCTTTCTATTTGCTAATTCATCGACTGTGTCGTCATCCTTTGATTCCATCAAATCAAAGCTCACAGTCTTGCGATTTCTTATAACTAGCGGCTTCTTGTCGGAACCTCTACATTGGTTCTCGTAATGGTTATTCAAAGCCATTTGAGGAATATAAATCTCCGAGTGTACGGACGAATTATCATTCTCATCGTCAATGAATGGAATTTCTTCGAATTCCAAGAACGGTGCAACGGTTTCCTCATTCAACGGTTCGTGGGCGCAAGACAGATTCGTCGAACTGCAATTCGATTTCACTTCCGTATCTTTATCGTCCGAATATTCTTCGATGAAAATCGACGGATTCAGATCCCATTTGGAATTGCTTTTGTCCGACAGATTGGTGCTGCTGTGCAGCGTTGCGTTACTTTTTCGCAAAATACCATCTGGTCGAATAAATTTCTGTAACGGTTGAAACGGTTGAATGATATCGTCGTGCAACGATGACGAACTGCGACGACGGCTAAAAAATTCCCGTCGCGCATTGTACGCATAAATGTTTGATGCACTGCTCACAAATGGTCTCGAGTCACGGTATCGTGGATCGATGGTTGGCTGTTGAAATTTCAAATTTAAAATGTCTTCATGCGAGTACGACGAATGTCGACGCCGTTGCACATTCAAATTGTCACAGAGACGACTATCGGATCCGTATGGTGACCGATTTTGATAATTGTTACGATACAAAGTTTCATCGGAATCCGAATCGCAGGTTATGTACGTTCGTGAATTGCATGGCATTGACCGTTTATTGTCGTCCTCGTCTGAATTATTTGTTAGTTCAGTAGAAAGCAGCAGGAAATTGGGGTTAATGAAAGCCATTTGTTAGCCAAAATTACAATACTCTAGCGATATAACGCGGAAATGGACAGTTGATGCAAAAATGTCTTACCTCGCTGAATAACTGGGCTCGGTTGCTGGAGCAACGTTGCTAATCCATGGTAAATAGCTCCTTGTTTTGCTACCTCTAAAGTCACTACTTGACCCGTACGAACTAAGTAGTCGGCGGCTCGCTCTTGAGTGATTCCAATCAAACTTTGTCCATCGACTTTGAGTAGCTGATCGCCGGCTTGTAGCTGAAGTTAATAGGAAGAAATTTCACAATGAGAAATGCAAGTTCTAACGAGTGTCTTCAGTAAATTTGATAATAAAATCTTCTACTTACATAGCCGTCAGCGTCAGCCGCTCCTCCAGGGACTACCGATTTAATATAAATTCCAAGACGCTCCTGTCCAAAAATTAATATTTTAATTTCGTGCGATTTTCGCTTCCATTACTAATCGACTTACCTGACCAGCACCTTTGGCTGCAACAATTGACAATCCCATTCCATTTGAGTTTTTATGCAACTTTATTTGTTGGATTTCTGGCTGTGGATGTTTACTTGACATGGCACTAGTTGACCGTTGCTGGAAAAGTGCAAGAAATGAATGTTAGATGAATGTTGCACTTCACGCCATGGTAGGGTTAAAACTTACATTATATTGGTGCATGTATACCGTCCACAATCCAATACTCGTTGGTTGAGCTGCTAATCGACACATGCCAGCGGCTTGTAAAGGACTAACAAAATCAACAAGTCCTGGTGGAATGCCGCGTACTACATCACAACTGAAACCGTCTTCTGGTATCAGTAAAGCTAACGGTAACTCCGTCGATTCTTCTAATGTAACCTTGAATGCGAATAAAAACAAACAATTGTACTGACTGCGGTATTTCTAATGGTCCACTAATCTTACCTCTCGACCATCACCACGTGCCAATTCGTCGGCAACTGATTCTGCCATGCGAATAGCTGTGTCGACCAGATTTTTCGGAATTTTCTCTTGAGACAATAAAGCGGCCATTTGGAATGAATTCAGGCGAAAGCATCGGCATGCTAAATTTTGCACTTCAGTCACATTGGACTTGGATGCCTGTTGATCGAAATTTCGAATGTTTAATATGATCATCTGGTAAAGGCACTCATATCCAACTTACCATTAAAAAGTCTGCACACTGGTTGATTTTTGATAAGTGACATTCAGCGGCTAGCTCTAATCCTTGACGCAAGGCCCACACTTCTAAGATGCGCAATCTTTCGCTAATTACTTTGCCCCAATGTTCGATGCACATGTGAGGATTTGTAACGATCTGAATAGAAACAAATCAATGAAATTCGATGAATGTTTTGAATGAATCGATGGTTATGCGTGGCAGCTTCGGCACCCGACACTCACCTTGTTAAAACAAATGCAATTGATGTAATGGAACAATTGCGAGAATAATTGAATGGTCAGAGCCGCATTTACTCGGCAACGTCTCAACAGTGCCATAACCGATCCCAAGACGGTCAGGACCAATCCAGCCGCTGAATCATGATCGATATGTTCGGTTAGAAATTGCGTCAATGTTTGCGACAATTCAGAACGAAAACAATTGACAAGGTTTCGGAAAGCATTTTGTACGGTTTCGGTTAAAATTTCTTGAGCTTGAACACTAAATGCTGATATGTGTCGATCGGATTTCAGGAAATGCAAAAACTCGGAACTGTTTGCCATCCAAAAGGACAGGATTTTCGGATCTTGGTACTGTTCCTGAACGATGCTATAAATTATGTTGGCCACATTGTGTAAGAAAATAGTTAATTTATGTGCTCTTTCAGTTGGTTGTAAATCTGGACGGTAGTGGGTAGATGCTCGATATCTGAAATGCAACACAAAATTCGACCAATGTCATTGCATTGTTCAATCACTGATACGAATGAATAAAATTTTTACCTGGCACACAAGTAGAGTGTGTAGACTGGAGCTAATTTAAAATTAGGTACATTAACGTCAAGTTCAGAAATGACTTGTGAGAGGAATGCATCTTGATAAGTTTCTGGAAATTCTAGGACAGCTGGCAAAATCGGCTCCTGTCCGCTTATTTCGGTTGGTTGCATTTTGCTGGTTCTGCTACGAATTAAAAATCGAAATTAAAATTACTTTCAATCGTGTTGGCAGAGAATGGTACGTTGAAATTTGGACGACTTTTGTCGGATAGGTGAAGATATTGCCAGACTTTTTTTTATATATTCTGAAAAACGAATTTAAATATTGTGTTTCTTGTGTGTGGTCTTGACTTAATCGTGGGTGTTTGAAGGTATTACGGAACATTTAGTTCGTCTCGAAAGAACCAGCCAGATAAAATTAATTAATTTTGAAGAGAGGATGTTCACATCGCCCAAAAGATGATAATTTCACCAACGTCTTCCCAGTTACTTGGAATTGCCATAAGTGTGAGTGACACAAATATACTTCGAAGTCTTTAGAATAAGAAGTTTAGAAACGTTCCAAGAATTTCAAGCGACTTTTACCAAATAACCTAAATTTGTACTCTGGTTGGCAGTGTTTATAACACCCTGGTTGAGTACAACCCTCAACTGGTAATATTCGAGGAGAGCGAACGAAATTGGATTTTTCTTTCATAATTTGGACTTTTTTAAGAAAACGTAAATCTTAAAAATGTAGAACTGGAAATTAGTAAAGCTTAAGCGCGTCAAAAGGAAGTCCCAGTCAACAAAATTTCCCGTATAAGTTCACGAATCTAGTCTATTCTGGAAAGTCTCTTGGTAATTCTTAAAAAACATAATTTCTGCACAACTTCCCAGACATTGAAGTTTTTAAAGAAAGAATGTTGAACTTCAGGCAATAAATTGAACCGGTTCAACAGCGAAAAAAGGGTAATTATATATTATTATAAATACTACCGGGGTCATGTAACTCACACTTGATTAATGTCTACATAGTCGAAATGTTTAATTAACATTACAATGGTTGATGTGCATTGTACTCCAGTCACGAATCTTATCATAACGCTTTAAACGTGAAATTGTGCCGCAGCAGAACTCTTCTCTTCTCATCAACGCGACATTGTTCTTCAGCAGAACTCTGTGTTAGAAATTTTCCGAGATGAGCGTCATTATTTTTATCTTATGGAACGGTTGTAAGACTAGTGGTGAAATGTCCGATAATTTGACCAATAATTTCTCCATCAGCATTGGCTTCAAGGTAAACCTGAGTTTTTCGTTCTCGGCCATGGGCCATGGATCTTAGAATCAAGAATTTCAATTCTTGAAAATTTTCGAAATTCTGAATCCGAGAATTTTCTTGAATTTTGATTATATTCAAGAGTCAACTTCACGAAAATCGTTCCGAATACCTATTTCGCTACATTGGAAATTTTCCCGGCCAGAATGGCAAAACATACGGAATGTCTACACCCAAAACGTAAACTATATTTTCACACGAAACTCAGTCATTCAGAAAGATTCCTATCAATGGGATTAAATATTTTTAGAATGTAACACAATTTACACACTCCAATGAACTTTTAACACATTTGCTGTGAAAATGCTGAAAAAAGAATTTTTGCTGCTGATAAAATACAAACTAAAGCTAACATCAAAGAACAAAAACATTTAAAATATGGGGGGGAAATTGTGTAATGTGTGAGAGCAAAATGACGAATGAGCGGCAATAATTAAACACGTAAAACACAAAAGTATTTTTGTTTTGATTAATTAAAGTAAAAAGATTTTTAGCGGAAAGTAAATTTTGTAAGAAAAAAAAAATTAAAGAAAAAAATGGTGTAAATACCTTGCTTCGGGATTCGATGCATCAGACTTTTGGCTCGAAACCGATTTCGTTTCGGTCTCAGTATTTGCATCGTGTTCATATTCCGATTGCTTATCGTCGACAATCAGATTTTTATTGTTGGTGTCATTAGATTGTGTTGTCGGTTCATTGTTATTACGGTGTCCCAGTGACGATTGTGCAAATTGATTGTTATTGTTGGTGGTTGTGGTGGCGGTGGTGGTGTAACCGAATTTTCCGTGATCGGCCGCTCCGTCGATTGATAGCGACCGTGTATCAGATTCTAAATAATTTGGCTTTTGGACTTGTGATGTGCCCATAGTATTATGGGCTGGACTAATAAAACGATCCTCTTCGTGCCATGAAGGTGATGTTGCGGTTCGGCTATTTGTTTTGTTGTTGTTTAAAATGGGTTTTTGTTTGTTTTGTGAATTGTTGAACATTGAATTATAAATTAAAAAGTAAAAGCGTGAGTGAAGAATAACATAAAAAGGATGTGTGCGAGGGAAGTAGGCAAAAATTTGGACGATGACAACATGAATTTTGAGAAGCATAATCCGATTGAAGGCTGACCGTTAAAACATTTTGAGTTATTGCGTCAATTTGATCGACTGATTAGCATCAACCCCATCAGAAAATTTAGCCTTCCCTGTATTTAAGAATCGAGTCGACGAAAATGCCGACCAAATTTCACTCTTTAAAAAACAGTTATACAATGTCAGCACTGTAAGCTCAAAGTTAACACCTTTCGTCAGACCATCTTATGTTGAACCACTCAAGATTATGCTTCTAAATGTCACTTTGCCATTGATTGTAGTTACATGCAATCCACAGTTAAAAGCGGTTTACTTCATTAGAACTTTACGACAATTAGACATTTATCATTTAGCTAATAAAACGACAAAATTGTAAGACACTCACCTCTCGTACAGACAGGCCGAATCCAGTTGCGACTGTGACAATGCTAAATTGAATCGGCCATCCGATTGTGAATCGACAAATCGATAAGATGCTACTCGACCGAACATTACAACCGATCCATTCTAAGAAATTACCAAAAAGAAAAAAACCGAATTTTAAATCTCATTCGTTCACCTGCTCACTGGCGTGCACCATTTTAATAAAATCGTAATAACTCTCTATGGAAAATATCATTTCTGTGAAAAATTTATTTTCTGTGCGACCACTTAAATATGTAGTCGAGACCTGGAGCGTATGTACTCGAGTTGATGTTTAAGCGAAAATAATATTTTGTTTTAAAACGCGTGGGTACACCGAGTGAGGAATGAGGGGTGCCGCTGGCAAGTCATAATTTTCGCTTTATGAGAGTAAGTGGAAAGTGTTACGGGTGACATTGTTGTAGACATGATCGCATTTTGTTGCGTTGATTTAAAAGTAATGAAAGTTCATTGTTGCTCTTTGACAAAGAATTTTCTACGAAAAATGTAGCTAAAATGTTAGGTGGCTTATATCGCAATCAGCTTCCTTGGGGATTGATTCTTATTCAGTTTCAAGTACGATACACAACATGTACCAGCTTGATCCAATTCTTAACCTGTTACAGACGGCTGTCATCTGTTATCGACAACGACAGTAATAATAAACGATAAGCCCTGACTAAAGAGGTCTTATATAGTAAAAAACATATTCAAAACAAATGAAGTAAAAGATTTCTGAAATCAATCTATGAAAATTTTCGATCAAATGCAGTAATAGATCAGATAGTAATACTGCTACTATGCTTGCCGCGTCTGTGACAGGTTAATTGGTCAAACTTGGTTTTTTACGTATTTTGATAATGCTCGCGAAACGGTTTGGCTTTGGGTTCGGTCTGACGGAACCTGAAATTTGAGCCCGATCCCGATCTGAGCTTTAATATTGAAGAAAAGGGATGTTAGATCAGCGGAAATGCTCGTAGTTTGACAAGAAAAGAGCAACAACAACAATCTTTAGAAAATTACGATTTCAATCGTTTCACTCTTTCAAACTATTGCCTTTCAATAAATGGCATTCACAATTTTGTCAACATGAAATTGAAGTTGGACCTTTTCGACGTTGGTACCGGTTCAATAATCACGCTACTGAAGAACTTAACACACAATGCATTATTAATTGCGAATGAATGGCACGTCACTCGACCTACACAATAATAATCGTCGAGAAGAGAAATAATCTTAAATTTTAAAGTGTTTCTAACCTACTAAACGAAAAGGAGCATCACAAGTGGATGTGAAAATTTATCAACGAAATAAATTGTTGTTCGAAAATAACGCAATACGAAATAAGCAAATCGTTTCTCGTTTTTAAGTGTTTTCTTTACGTCATATCGAGTTTTAGCTGTAAAATTAACTGCAAACATTTCAATTTGATGGCTTTCGAAATGGCAGCGATAAAAAGCTTACTAAAGTTTTATATGCGGAATAAAAAGTCTTCCGGAAAAACCATCATACTCCAGTATTATTCTCAAACGACTACTATTTTGACATTTAGCTAACTCTATGGTAACGTCAATTCTTTCCCGGTTTCTGTGGTCGCCGAGATTGTGTGGCATCATGTTGATAAGATAGGGGGAGTGAGTGGAGCGCAGTTCTTACAAACTTCCATTTTAATAGGAAGGTATATAATAAGAGAAATGCAATTATTGAAAAGTTACAAGTGACTGATTATCTCGTTAATTATACGAACGTGCCGCCAGTATATAACATATCATTAGATTTGCGTTAGTATATCACAATTACAATTCGATACGTTGTCATTACACTCACTGCAGGCTATCGAAATGAGTCATTGCATGGCATCAGAAATGACATCGGAAATTATATGTATTGCATGTGATACAGTGACTTCGCGGGTAAAACAGTATTTCGATGCTTCGAAAATTTTCGAGTGATGTATGGTTGTAGAAAAGTGATTTTAGACAACCATTTAAATCCATTTTTGGACTGATGATGACATAGTGCGCGAGATACAGCTCAGTCCGCAATACTCTTGCTTTTATCTGAGAAAAAATTGTTGTCGTCATTAGGAGTTGTTTTTTGAACTCATAGCATGAGAATGACCAACTGCCCCGATCCTATCTTTTTTTTAGTTTTTTTTTGTCTCTTTGGATCTTTGGTTCCAAAGTTATGTATCATCAGGACATGTATCAACGTAACATTGCTTGAACACAATACAGTAAGGGTCAGTGAAATTTACCCATGAATTTGCTGGAGTTGTTTTTCAGCTGGTACACTCATACCACGCGCGCGAAACTATTTTCCCATATAAAGATGGATTTTGTTTGTATGAGTTGACCAGTTGACAAACGGCTGATGCCTAAATTTCACTGACGTCGACTGTACCTTTCTGAGGAAATTTAAACTTCTATCAGGCATGTGATGGAGTAATATTCTACTCAGGCATTGATTATGCATCAACTAAAAATAATTTGAAAAATGTTTCCAATCTAATTAGCGCATAATTTTATGTTTCTCTCAGCTAATTAATTTACAAATTGGTGCTCCTGCTTTATAGAAGAACGTTCCGAGGTCGATGTCGTAACAAATGTTACCGGAACTATAAGAAATCATTTAGCATCAGACATCAGAAATTTTACACTTCAGTTCGAATTATTACACTGATAAGAGAACTTCCCAAAAATTGATTCTTCCATATACAGATTTACATATTATTACGGTCACTTGTTTCGATTTACAAAGCCCGAAACGCCTCTGTATCAGAACCAATTTCGGGTCGGTCAATGAAACATGGCAAAATACTTGTTTCCCCTCGGGTGTTACAAGGTGAAATTCATTTTTCACATTCTTTTGTTTAACATTTTCGTGGCCAGTGGTCTGGCTTAACCTGGTGCAAAATGGTGTCGAGTATGAAACTGTTAAAACTTGTTCATGTGGTTGACGCGGTTAAAAATGCCAGAATTTTCGGATTTCATTTTAACGAAATTATTTTGTGGCCATAACCAACCGTAGCCACCGGAAAGTTATGAACGAACACAAACAGAAAATTTTCGAATACACAATGGAGTTACGCCATAACACCGTAACAATATTATTGTTTTAAACTATTTATCCGTTTCATTTTATTAGGCGGGCATTTGAATCAGTTGAATGGAAGCACGTGCAATCAAAACGGCCAATTGAGTCAGAATGTTATTATGTGGGCATGGATATGTGTAAGCATACAAATAAAGGCCAATTAATTAAGCTGATGCCATGTCGTGAATATTGCGATTTGAAGATGGTCTTGTTCAATTATCGGAGATCAGATTCAAAATCAGATACATTCACTAACTCTGCAGAATGTTCCGTGGCGGAAAATAAATTGCTTGAAACAAATTGATGTATTGTACTTGTACATCAACATGATTCATTGTTGTAGTAACTAACTTGATGCTTTGTATACATTAATCGAATGACACAAATAAAATCCTTCGACATGTCGACAACCTTATTGAAAGTTTTAAAAATGATAGAGCGCACTCACATGCAATATTGTTGGCTGCTGTATGTGATGTCCATTGACAAAAGTTAATGCATCGGCATGTAGTGGAGTAACCGTACACACGCCCTCGTGCAATGAAATCAAGCAGTGACGTGGCTGAATTGATGGTCCAAATAGTTGTAGTGGATTCGTATTAGCTGATCCGACCTGTATGTGTACAAAATCCAAATTCGGGTACAAAATTAGAAAAAAACGAATCAAAAATTTACAAACTAAAAAATCAATGGACAACACAGCGTGTGAGTAATTGATACGATTACGCGGATCCAATGTGGTATAACCGTTTAACCTTCTACAGTCTCACATAACATGTGGGTGTAGACCAATTGTCATGGTTTACCATTTTAATAACGAAATGATAATCATCATTACAGTAAATTGTAAAGAAAAATATTGTTTTTCCACCTACCTCCACCGGTTCGGCAGTCAATTTCACGCGACGGCCCCCATCTCCACTGTGTGTTATTTCCACCAGCATTGGTCCTTCTCGTTCGACGGTAACGTTATTGCTGCCGTTCTGTACGCCAAGTGGTTTTTTCTTTCGTCGCCGTGGCTGTGAATCAGCCGGGCGTCTCCGGACGTGGAACATGATGGAACCTATGATTTTGAAAATTGCAAAGATTGATTGGCAAAAAGTCGCACAAAATTGTTGCTTGTGTGTAAACGGTGTGTTGTTTCAACGATATGATTGTAATACGCAACAGTAACACCATCAATATGCCAGGTTTGCACAACGAACAATCAAATGCATTCGTTCATTCATGCATGTTATTTGTACAGTGATTACAAAAGACAAAACAAAAACAAATTGTAGTCAGAGATAGTAGTGCATTTTTGCAAATGTCAGTCCGACTGTTTTTCATCCATGGACCCTAAACTATAAAATTAAGCAGACAAGAGTCTTGGCGAAATGCTGAATAAATGCTGAAAAGGCCACGCGAAAGCTTTTCAAAGCCTGTCAAGCATTTCATTTTCTTTAACGAGAAATAAAGCTAAAATTGTTAAAGGCATCAACACTTACCAACATTAAATTATAAAACCTTCGTCTGCAATGCACAGTTCGATTGTTTATTCGTGCAGGCAGTAGCATTAAACTAATTTTGCTGATGAGGTCGACTTGTTCGTAAAATTATTTATAGTAACTTGGGAAAAGTCGGGAAAACGATTTCCATTCATCTAAGGCACACATATACGTTGCCGTTTTCTAGCAGCAATGGGAACATTATTAGAAGATGTTCGGAATTGTTGGGGGAATTTGGGGACATTGACGCAATTCTAAACTGGAAACCTATTTTCTAGGGACATCAATTGTCAATTGGAGGAGTCTTGATTCTCGAGAATTATGTGACTGTTCCAGTTAATCAGAAACCTGCAAACCGATCTTACAAGTTAATTATTAGTGAACAAATTTTCCCTCGAAAACTTACTGACTTTTACGAATGTTCCCCGGTAACTAAAACTCTTGAACAACGTCGTTTTCGAATGGCTATACAAGAAAATTGTACAGTAGCCACTTGACATTCTCTACATGGCATGGTTATGAAACGGTTAAATCGATGGAATTGATCTAATTTTCATTACTACCAGCTACTTTCTAGTCTATTTCGTGACCATGCTATTTTTTCCCTTTCTGATGTGTTAAACCAACAAAATGAACTTGAACCGAATGTTCAAACATCGGGCCCCCCACGCACACAAAGTTTGTACGATTCGGACCGGAGCAAGGTTTTTGTTTGATAAAGCTTTACCCTATGACAATATAATGAATTTCTCTTGCATAAATCATCTGTTAATGAAACCAACAAGTTTTGCATACGGCATATATAGCGTAACCAGTTCAGAAGTGGTTGGTATGTTCAACAATTCGTTTTATATATTTGTACGATGTTTATACTAATTAAAAGCAGAAAGTGTAAAGCTGCTTCAAATTAAAAATGTATGCCAGAGAGTGTGTGTAGTATGGTGGAATTTACATTCCGACTGAAAATTATGTATTTTCTTTTCGTAGTATACAATTTATGTATGTTACAGAGACCATGCAAACATTTAACTATATATGAAGAAAAAAAAAAGAAACTTTAACAGTATATCCTCTTCACCATGGACGGTTCTCTCGGTGTATGTAAATCAAGTAATTTTTTTATTTTTATTTTTTTGGGTGGTGGTGTGTCTGTATTAAAATAAAATAATAAAAATGAAACGAACGACATATCACATGCACATAATTTTCAAATTTACATTTTATCTATAGTACAAATATATGTATAACCGGCGGGGGAAAGTGTGTGATACACATATATATAAGTAATATTATGATATGTGGTGTGGTTCCTATCATATATATGTTTACATACAAATTTACTTCAGATAGTATACAGCAGATAATGATAGAACTTCATAAAAGGGCATGAGTGAAAAATGTTGTGCGTTGTTTAAAAAAAAAACGGAAAAAACAATTTATTAAATTACATTCTCTGGTGTTTTCGTTTTTTTTTTTAACATTTAATAATAATAAAAGAAAAATGAAAATGGAAAAAATAAAAATAATAAAAAAAGCAAGAAAATGAAGTAAAAATATTCGAAAAAAAAATGAAAAATCCAATGGATTCAAAAAATAATAATTTTTCAAAATTAAACGACACTGTCACTTTGCAGTCAATAAAATAAAAGCTTTCGTCATACACATCACGTGTTGTATTTCATCTATATATATTGGCTATAACTGCAAATTGATAGAACGGAAGGACTCACATTAATAACACAACATTATTGCCATTAATAATTAATTATATGTTAACTGGTTCGGTATGTCATTATACAAATATGTAGATAAGTTGGAATTACAACGGGGGCACACTAACATAAAGAGAAATATATTTATGGATAAAAATTAAGATCATTACAATAATGTAAAAAAAAAGAAATTATTAAAGAAAAACCATTACTGACAGGGGGTTGTTTTGAGGGGGTGGTTGGAAGGCAATACAATATAGGTAACAAAATACACCATTTAAAAATATATATATATAAGTTAACACGTAAATCACATTACTCACGCCGAATTCCCCAATCCATCATTATTATTGGATTTTCAATTAAAAAAATTAATTTTTTTTTTGTAAATGTGAAAATTCGAATGAAAATTCTTTTCGGTTAATTATAATTTGTTTTTTTTCTCTGTTATTGTTGGTTCCGTTCTCGTTTTGTTCAAGTCGGTGGTGAATCAAATATGATGTGTATTGGAATTCGAAACAAATTGCCAAAATACAAAAACCAACAATTCTAATTTCGTTTTGGTCGATTTTGTGTTGATAGATCCGGACATCAAAACAATTCCAGCAAAAAACAAAAACTTGATCAAACTAATCAGAAACAATAAAATTAAATAAAAATAAAAACAACGAACAAAAAAGAACTCACACTCGGCTATCGATAATTGAGAAACAATAAGAAAACATGAAGAAAAATACGTAAGAAAGTAGAACTTTTGCAATACATCTACAAAACATAGTGCCAAATGATTTCGATTTTTTTTTTATTTTCTTTTAATTATTTTGCTTATTTTGTTGCTATTTACTTCTTCCGAGATAATTACTTTATTTTATATCGAAAATTTATTTATCAAAGAGCAAAATTAAAGAAAAAAATGTTTCCCGACTTTTCATTATACTAAAAAAAAATTCTCTCCGTTAGCTTTCGGTATTTTCGGTTTTTCGGTCACATTTTTCACATTTTTTTTGTTGCCGTCTTTCCGACAAATCTTTTTATTAATTTCGGTCTGGGTTCTGTGTGTTGTCTTTTCTTGTCTTGGTTTTAAAAAAGCAAATGGATTTTTATTTGAAACAAAACTTTGATAATCATTTGTATCGTTCGTGTCGGAAAACAATGATAAACTTGACTGGTCGGTGTTTGTTATTATACTAACAAAATGCATGAAGCACATAGTTTTCCGTCTCGATATTTATACGTTTCTTACACTCTGGCCCAAAGAGAAAAATATCACATTTGACATTTACACCACTACAACAGGGTTGATCAATATATTTATATACACTTGCGTACTACCGACCCGCTATAACACATGTGACGTTTTCCATGCCTTACCATCACTATTATTAAGCGCCAGAAAAGCTGCTGTGCTACGTATATTTTTAGAAAATCGTTTTCCATCGAAAGAATAAAAAGCTTCTTCATCGAATAGCACAACAAAATTTTCGGTATAACGAACGCCATCTCATTTATCCGAGCGAAAATAAATTGCAGGGAAAATCCAACGATAATTTGATATAAAGCTGAAGCGATTGTGGTACGGTAGCACAATATTTGAATATGTTCTAACGAAAATAACACATCGATTTGACGGTTATATACAATTGAGAGCAGCACAGGTTATCGCGATTGGGGGGATGCAAAAAAAAGTGCTTGATTTACGACGAAAGCGTAAACTTATCATGTAAACCTCAACTTCATTTGTGGTGTTTTTTTGTCGACCTTGAAGCAATGTTGATTTTTGTTGGTACCTTGAAATTCAAATTTTGGGCGAATTAAACTGATAAAAGAAAAGTTTACAAATGTTTTAGTCATCAACTTAATCGGGTCAGTGTTGTTTTTAATAAGATCGAAGAAAAGAAACTGAAAAATCAGAACGCATTTATCATTAAAGATGTAGAATGCAGGAAAAAATAAGTAGAGAGTTTTCAGGAGCGACGAACCGACCGCCGCTTTGGTTCGATTTTTTTAGATTATGGAGGGTCCCAATCTCGTTGACGTTTACAAGATAGGACGTGTTTTGCATCGCTTGTGCGATTTTGACTGATTTTCGGTTCTATTCTTCGTTAAAATATTGATTCACCTGTTCTACTGTGTGATTAGCAGTTCCCTTGGCATTTTTGAAGTGTTATTTTTCGTTAAATTTCATTCTGTTGAAAATTATTGGACTTTTTCAAAATAACAATTGGACAATTGGAACACACAAGGCCGTATTGAGTCGCTTTTGTTTGCTGTCGACAGTTGAGAAAAGAGAGTCATCAATTTGTGAGAGACATTGAAGCTGAACAATGGCATCGAAGTGCGAGTGTTGTAGTAATCCACTGTTGAATTCGGACTTCGTTACTTGTGCGGGTTTATGCAACGGCCTGTTTCATATCAAATGTGTTGGAGTGAATAAACAGATGATCAATTGCATTAACGCTTGCGCCAACATACACTGGTACTGTCATGAATGCAATGCTGCGAATAGAAATATATCCGCAGCCTTGGACCGAATCAACGATGTCGTTGGACTTATGACTAATACGTTGTCGAAGGATTTGAGCCAGTTTGTCGGTGGTTTCAAGGAACAAATGGATAAATTCACAGATATCTACAGCTCGGCGGTTGTCTCCCAAATTACAAGTGCATCGTCGAAGACCTCCGGTGATAATAGAACTGATCGTATTTGTGGTGATGGTTCCGGAAATGTATCAGCCTACGAATCGGAAATGGAAACGTCTAGTTGTGCTGCTCCTGTTTTGAACCAGATTGACGCGGAGCCGTGTAGAAGTATTGTTATTTCGAACATTGGGAAAGACGTTTCGGCTGAGCACTTGAAAGATTATTTATCGAACAAGTTGAAGATTGCAAAAGATAAATTGAGTGTGTCCCTTTTGTTGCCGTCTAACAGGTCCATTGATAATTTGAGCTTTTTCCAATACAAAGTAAAGATACCCGAAGCCGTTTACAGTGTAGTTGTGTTTCCAAAATTTTGGCCTGCCAATGTTTATGTGCGGGATTTTGTTTTAAAGAAGCGAAAGACTCAGAGTGTGACAAAAAAACATTTTTTGGATCCTTTGTAATGTAGACGCTTTTTAGCAGAATGATTTGGACCGCGGCGTTTCATTTGATTCCTGATTTCTTTGGATTGTAATTGAATTTTTACTTTAAATTGTTCTCATTGCATTTTGTCTCATATTTTTGGAAATTTTTCTTTTGTGTTAATATTGATTTTTTGTTGCGTAATTCGTTTTCTCGAAAAAATTGCTGTTCTTTACTACAATCGTGTATTTGTAAGAACTACTGATACTGATGTCGTCAGTTAGCATTTAAGTGCCGTTGACGAAAAATAAATAAATAAATAAATATATGGAGAACAAATTCAGTTTACTTTTGATTTCATTACGCAGAGGTGTGTCAAAACAAATCATCCTTCTATCGAAGCGTAGAGTTCTAAAATTCTTAAGATTAGAATCGTGCGCACTCGCGACCGACTCTCTGAACACATTTTATTTAGGAAAATGTTTGCAATGGTGATATCATGAAAGTATAAGCTTCGTGCATCGAAATCTTTTTGAGATATCCAGAAAACCTAACAGGCTTTAGACTTCAACGAAGGGCAATCTAATAGAGAATATTTTTACGTAAGATTTTTAATTAAGTTTCCAAAGATTAATTCGCTTTTGTCATAATGTCCGTGTGTCTTCACGTCTTACCGTGTGAAGTATATTCAAAAATCGTTTGATTTCATCCAGAAGTGAAAGACGGCTAGTTATAACAACTCTGCGTTACCTCGTTCCCGGGGGTCTATGTGGAGAAACGGATTATCCAAGTGTTCAAAAAAAGATCTACCGAAGAGCGAGAACATAGTGTTCACCGATAAAGACATACATGTATCCACCTAACGAATTATACGAACTATAGGTACACACGCGTTGCATTGATTCGGTTTTGAAGAAGTTGAATCTAAGCCGACAAATTATTTGGGTGGTAGTAATCTAACGAAATTTTTAACTTTTTGATTTGTGAGCTTTTTAAGAGAAATTTTCGTGTTTTCTTCGGGATGTTTTGAATCCAACCTTTAGTCGATTCCGAAAATCGAGGTGCTGTTAAAAAAGTCTATTTGCTGTTGGAAAATTCAAACTTTCAGTTATTGAATTGATACACAATGGCAAAGTGTGATATCTATAGAATTTAAAGCTTGGTCAGACCCACGGTTCAGGACAAATTTTGGTTTGATTTGTAAGCTAAAAGAGAGGATTACAAAAAATACAAAGCTTCTTGAAAGTGACTCCGAAAACGGTAGATCGATTGGTGCTACTAAAGATGGATTCTTTTGAATTTCGACTGACCGAAATCGGTGCTATTTTTTCCGGGACTTTTTTGTATATAGTCTATAGCGCTTGGTGTCTAGGCACCGAAACCAGTCTCAGATATTTTTCTTCTTCCATACCTGGCTGGTGGTGAGCGCTCAAATATCGAAAAATAGGGTGTCGTAAACCGGATATAATTTCCGTAAGGTGGCGAGGACGCGGGCCTGAAAGGGTTCGTCGGAAAGCTGAGGTCGAGTACTCCCGGAGCAAATATTTACTTCAAAATTTTTATAATAAACGGCCGAAAATATGACCTTCGGAAAATTTCTCAAAAATCGATGGAACCTCGGTGAACTTTGACAGTGATGGATCACTACACTTTCAAACAAAATGGTCTTCAAAGTTCCTCTAGACATATACCTTTGTTGTGGAACATTATACGCTTCGAAAACGTTACAGTTAGAAACTGGACAAGTCACATTAACGAAATTTAATTGATTTGCTTTCTTTTTGAAAAGGACGACGAATAGAAGTTTTTTGATAGTTTAACGTCATCCGTTGAACTTTAACGTAAGTACTCCGTTTTTAACAATCGGATAATTCGCTAAAAAACCGGTAAGAGTAGAAACGATCTTTCGAACTATAATTTCCAGGCCTTGGTTAGGACTTGGCAAAATACTGCTTCCTCTTGACATTTTCCATACAAACATTGCATTACCACTTTTACAACAAACTACCATTCAACCATATTTTATTGATCCATTGAAATGTTGACCGAAAAAATGACTTTAAAGTCACGACCAGACCAGATGTTTTATGTGGAAAAACAGAACCGCTGTGTATTTAGTGTTTGAAATTAAAAATGATAAAAACCAGTGAGCTACATGACTGAATTAATTTATGAGGAGACTTTATGAGGTTTGTGTTTTCTCTCTCTGTCTTATCAAGTCTCGTACAAACACCAAACATTTACCGTACACAAAATGAATTTATTTAACTTTGTCGGACGAATATATATACATTCGTGAGCCGGACTGGAGCCAAAAGATAGTTTTCTCTGGTAAACCACGTAACACGGCAGCAGGAAACTGGTCAATGCGGTGGTGGTGGTGGTGGTGGGCCGCTTTTTATCATTTCATAAGAATTTATGCGGAAAGTTATGGCTGCAGAAAATGACAATAATGCCGAATGAAATATAATGGCCACATGGTTGTGACAATGAAACTATTCGTAAATTATTATTATCCTGTCCTTGTAAATGTTTTCTACTTTTCGAATGTACAACAGATAGTGGCACCGGTAATCTGTTTAAAATATGACAAATATTTGCAGACACCAAAGTGCATCGAATGTAACCGCAGAATGTTTTCGAATAAATTGAATTCAACAATGCAGGAAGTTTGAAAAGTAAACCAATTTTTCAGTTTATTTATCAGAGGGATGAGTGGGCGGCAAAAAAACTCGGGCTGTGAAAATGACTGGTAAAAATGGTAACAGAACTCGTGTGTGCAATGGGGTGAAAACGAGAATACAAAATGTTTTTTTTTTAAGGAGATCGAACTGGCAATGGGTCGTCTCATAAGGATGGCCCGACGAGAAAAAATTAGGTCCACCCGCTCATCTCTATTTTCAATGCAATCTTACAGACATTGCAACCCCTCTTCCTCCGAATTTTCGAATTCTAAGAAAAATAGAAAAAAATCTCCGTTTCTTGTTGACTATGAACTCGTCACTAGTTACTACAAACACTGGCATATTGAAGTCGTTTCAAAGGGTTTAATAGAAATGATCTAATTTGGCTCACCTCTGGATGTCGGATGATTCATTAGTATCGATAGAGGGCATTCATCGTCATCTAAAATGTATTCTGTGCCGTCACTGTTCACCTAAAAGAAAACAAACACAGGGCGAAGTTAAGACTTATGCTGTCACTTCAGCGCCTATTCAACCTTAAGCGAGTGTCAATAGCAATTACCTGAACTAAACAATAATTGAGTGGACTACTCTCCAGACCGTATTTTGCTAACATTTCCCTAACTACCGCTTGAGCACAATCCCGAATCGATAACAGCAATGTTTTGTAAGGTACATCTTGACACAAACTTTCGCCATAGATCTTTAACGTTCCACCAGTGTCGGGACCACCGTCTCTCGATCGAAATTGTTGTAGTTTCTTCTCCAGAATTTGCTGTCGCCGTCGTCGCATAACCGCTTCCGGATTGGATATGGACCGAGTGAACGATGTTTCCGGCAATTCGTTGTAGAGTTTTTCGGCAACATGATTCTCTGTATCGGCGGCCGGATTGGAATTTAGTTTTGCTAATTTTTCCTTCTTTTTCTGCTCCTTTTTCTCGCGTTTCGACAATTTTCGTTTGAAATTTATGTCCGGATTTTCCAACGCATTTATGTTCAACATTGTGTCGCGCAACAAGAACCGTCCTTCTCGATCGTCTATGTGCCAATTCAATTGGACTAGCAATGGCTTTTCGTCCGGATTCAATTTACGATCTTCACCATTCGAATGTGTTTCGTACAGAGCGTAGCTAGGCAAAGACAACATTCGCATATCGGGCCGGAATTTTTCAATTAGAGTTTCTGAAATTCAATTTTTAATTTTTCGGTTATGTTCCGTGATGGACAGAGATGAATAGAAACACAATTTTTTACCTATGACATCAGACACGGTAGCATCAGAAGCCACACGAATGCACTTCGTTGCGACTTTTTGACCATGATCTTGGAAATAGAATCTCATCACCCCGTGAAATTGTAGATTCTGGATAAATGGAAGTTAGGAAAAATTACAAGGCGAAATTTGAAGAAAAAATTTGATTGAACACGTACCTCGTCGGGTTCAGATAGTTCGAATAAATCCAAACGATTTGCATTCCATTGCTGAATAACGGAACGCAACGCCTCCCGTTCTAGCATACGTTTTTCGTTCGATGTCATTGTCATTGGGACGACCTGAAAGAATGAAAACGAACGAAATGAAAAAAAAAATTATTTAATTTAACTTTGTCATGCTATAAGCCAGACATGTTTTTGGTTAGTTCGTTTTAGTCGGATATTTGTTTCTTGTGTTTCAATTGTTGGTTAATCAAAGACATTACAACTGCCATGCCAGAGCGCTTGATACTATTTCTGTACATATAGTGCAGAGCCAAGTTGAAAGTAGAAAATGAATCAGATTTTTTCTCTCTTTAAATGTTGTAGAGGTGTAGTGCCGTTCAAGTGGACGTTTGGTAATTTAGAAGTTTTCTTTTTTGAAACACATCATATGGTTCACTTGATGATTAAACGGAATTTCTAATCTAATGAAGGCATACTGGATATGCCATGAATATTATTCACACGAAGATTGGTAATGGAAATATGTAAATATGTAAAAAAAAACAGTCAGCGCAGATAAACTCATAAATAATTCAAGCGAATGTGCTGGTGAATTTTAATTAAAAATATGAAAATTGCATTTATAACACCCAGTCGATAATCTACCCGAAGGGCTACGTGCGTTCGTCGAAAATAAACGGATTTCCTCTAGTGTTACACGCAGAAACTTTACGACCGTGGAAAGTTTTTCCCCTTCTCCAGATTTTGAAATGAAAAGGACGCCCGAAGTAGCAATTTTCGGTTCCGAATCGAAACTTTCGATCGTTTCGATCAAGGGAGACGCATTTTTATCTATCGAATTAGAAAAGACCTGCTTCTCCAGATGACGTTAGTTGGGAAAAGATCAAAGGAGTTTTCGTTATTTAGCTCTTGAAATCATCAGGACCTCCCGATCAGGATTAAACTACATTGTTGTACATAAACATAAAATAATTCCTTTTATGCATCTCCACGTTGTTGGACAGTTTGGACTGATTACATCAATGAAGTGCGGTGTTATAAAATGTTCTTCCTTTTTTTGCTATGCTGGGACAATCTAGAGCCGCATTTCCGTTCTCCATACGAGCTGTTTTTCATGTTTCCGGTCGATCAATTTGAGAAACTGTTAATGGTTAAATTGATGATCGATTCTTAGAGCTGATTGAGAAGTGTTATTAATTGATCATCAATTTTTGGGTAGATCTTCGAACTTCAAATTTGATGATCAAGTTGATTATGAGTCATAATTTATGACAGAAAAAATTAATTGATTTGATGCGAGAAATTTGATGTGATTCGGATGTACAAGTCAGGGTTGGGATGGTGTTTGAGAACACATTTGAAACGACTTTACAATTTACAATCAAATCGTGTTATACATTCGTGCAAAGGAGGAATCTGTCATGGATACTGATTTTAGGAGTTGTTGGTGTGATTGTGTTGGTTTAATTAAATGAAGTAGGAGATTTTCCATTTTTTCTTTTAAGGAACTTCTTTGGTATTACCATGGAATCTACACACAAGGAATACACATTCCAAAATTTCACATATTTATTCTCTGTGTAAAATGATATTAGGATTTTTAAAGTCAACCAGCTCGACTTTAGCGGCAACTATGGTTCAGATTGCGTTTGTTGTTATCTTTATATTGAATGCAAACTTTGTTGTAAATATTAAAATTTCCCAGAACAGCAACCTCATTTCCCTCTAAAGTGTATAAAATTTCCACTTCATGTCGAAATTAGACTTGAGAAATTTTGCTATTGATAAAATTCTTGTGTTCAACATGAAGATGAAGTATAACCATGAACTTTCTGATGCTTTTTTTCGGGAACAAACAACACAATTTCTGGGATTCTAAAGAAGCAATCTACATGGAGGAACTTGAGTCAATCCGTTTATTGTTTTAATTTATTCAGCATAAATTATTCATTCACTTCAAAAATTATAGTTACATTGAACGGAGAAAATTCCTTGATGCGACCGGTGCAGAAGTTCATATTTCGTTCGTACAACTAAGATTGAAGTCATTTCATTGCACGACCACAGCTGGCTGCATTGCTGTTTTTAAAAAAATATTCTTTCAATTTTCAGTTTCTTTTTTTTTTAAAGAAAAAGAAATTCAAAATTGTTGAAATTTTCTTTATTATTATCAACACTCAACACGACAACTACTCTTCAACTGGTATGTCCTTCTTTTTACGATAAAACTTTGCTAAACACAGAATGAACATTTCGCAAAAATATTCTTCGTCTTGAATTTTCATTGACATCGCACAGAAGTGTACGACAGAAGACAACCCCCCCCCCCCCAAAAAAAGAAGAAATTGCTCAACCATTTCAAAACTCCAACTTTATTTTTCGTAAAGTCGCATAATAACGAAACGCGGACAAATCCTTTTCCATGTTCCCATGACGGTGGTACACATAACATTCGAATATTCTTCAAAAACTTTACGTGAACTAAAAGATTCACAAATAATAATTACAATCTAAAAACCGAACACTAAATCATTCAATGAGTTCACGATTACCGAAAAAGGGTCCTTGTGTCTACAGTACCCACTGTACGTACTTAAAAAGCGGAGAAATTATGTTTCCTCGACCAAACTTTGTTCGGTCTGGTGAGATTATATTTTTAGGATTATTTATGTGACAATGTTGGTTGGGCGTACTCTTACAGATACAACTGGTATTGTATATATATGACGAAACGACGATTGTTTAATCCAACATTAAATGGTGAGTTTTCACAGCATTTGGAGGAAATGCAGTTTGTATAAACACAAAACCATTTCTTTTCCACACATTATCCACGCTTTTGATGGTGCAGTATTAAAACCACGAAAAATTGTTTATTTTACTTAAAATCTCACTGGAAACAAAAGTCTCAACTTGAACGGGAACACACCGAATCTTGCTCGCTTTTCACTGGCATTAATACAACGAGAACGAAAAAACAAAAAATGCCACACAATATTCACTCAGAACGGTATATTGCTTATGAAATAAAAATGTCTTTCTATTTGCGTGATTTTGATATTATTAAAATGGTAAAATGGATAGAACGAACAACCAAAGTGTGTAACTTACTCAAACCGATTTCAGTTGCAACTTTATGTAACGGTTAGATAGAAAGAATTAAGTCGAATATTGATTGTACACACTTTAGTGGTTTCTTTTCTATTTTTTTTTATCGTTCCCCCATTCTGGGTTGTATTAGTTTGGCGAATATAGTTTGATCGATGCAACAAAACAAAACAAAAAATTTTATATGTGAAAAATAATGTGAAACAATAAAGAAAACGAAAAGTTTTCATAATAAAATTTTCTTTCAACAGTATAGGTACCTACACACAATTTGTGTATGCTTCACCAGGGTAGTTTCGCATAAAATCAACCGAATTATACTGGAAAGCCTTAAGTGAGTTTCCTTTTCGCGCGCGAACAACAAAGGGAGTTTATTACAAGTATAGAATAAGCAAAACAATGTCGCTCTGCCTAGCTCTGTGCATCGGTATACACACGCCTATTCTTTCGTTTAACGTTTTATTAAATCTGATTGTGAATCATAAATTAAATTTTCTAGAAAATATCAACTAGAGTATTCTCGTTAATTAAACTCAATTATTTGAACATGATGCTGTTGCTGCTGCAGTGATGAAAGGAAAAATCTCTTGGGAGTCTCAATTTATTGTCGTTTTTCTTGTTTGTGTTTATAAAATGTTTACAATGAAACTTCGTTGTATTTCTCTGGTTCAGGAACGTATATATCAGTCAACAGAATTTTATTAATTATGTCATTTTTGACTCTTGATTGTCGGAGGCTATTTACTATGTGATACGCTTACGTTTTATCTATTTTACTGTCGAAATAACAATGGAACATGGAACATTAAGAGCATCCCATGTGCAATGTGTACCTACACCCACAATAACTAAAATGTGGAATGCAAAAGTAAAGTTAAACAATAACAATAAATGGAAAATCGTTCAGAGATTTGGGAATAAAATTTAAATACAAAATGACTGCACATCCAGCATAACATAGATTTTAATACACGTTAGACATCTGGTTGTTTAAGCTGCGAAGATAACATTTTCGTTTCAATATGCATTTGCTTCTAATTACAAAAGAACAAAACGGGAATTACTTTGTGTTCGTTAAGGTATATTATACACTACACATCCGATAAATATGTACAACAAAAGATGTGTGTATGTTAAGCACACATTTCAATAGACATATATTCACATTCACCATCTGAATTGTCGGCACAACATTCGGTTTGATTAATAAAATGCGATCTTAAGCACACGTGAAGTAAGAAATAAGAATGAAAACTTTACGATGAATGCAAGTGTAGTCAAAATGTATGCCGAAAGAATTTCATCAGGATTGAGATAGGGAAATAAGCAACATAACTCAATGGCAATGGTATTTCGGAATCAATTGACTAATTGCTCTTGATGCAAAATTCGTATAGATCTCCAGAAAACTCAATTCCGATGTTGTTGGTGGAAAACATTTGCGAGCACTTGAGCAACGCTCGAGGGAAATTTGGGTTCGGCCAAGGCTTCCAAAACCTTTTCATCCTCGCGGCGTGAATAACATTTTCTCCTCCCAAATGAGGTGAGACGATGGCGTTTTGTTGACGCCCTCTCTGATGGTTCACGTGAGAAATTTTTTATTTTCGCAATTCTTGTTTTTCCCATGGACAAGAATGTGTCTGTGTGGGTCTGTGTCACAAATCAAAAATGAGACGATAACAGCCTTGATTCAAAATTGCAATGCTACTATGAGCAAATCAACACCAGGCAAATAATAATTATTTGTTATCTGATAACCAATCGCTCATAGTTGGCATTGCAATTCGAAAATTTGGTTGTTGACTACCAAGGTCATAGTTGACAACCGAATTAATTACCATCGAGATGTTTACTATTCGAGAGCTTCGCACCGACTGATGCAATTATTCTACCTGCTTGTCTATTTATAACTCGAGAGTTTGGTAGTTGGCTACCACGATGATAAATTGCAATGCTACTATGAGAAAATCAACACCAGGCAAATAATAATTATTTATTATCTAATAACCTATCGCTCATAGTTGGCATTGTAATCCGAAAATTTGGTAGTTAGTAGCTAAGAGCTAACTACCAATATTATAATTGACTACCAAACGTAATTTTTGGCAGAGATGTTTACTATTCGAGAACTGCGCACTGACTGACGAAATTATTCTGCCTGCTTGCCTATTTAGAGCTTGAACTTTTGGTAATTGACTACCAAACTGGTAGTTGACTATCATGGTGATTAGAGGTGGTAGAGATGTTAACTGTTTGGTAGTTGACGAAACTGATAGAAAATTGGTGGAGATGTGAATATCGACTGATGAAACTATTCTTCCTGCTTGCCTATTTACAACTCACTTATTTGGTAGTTGTTAGCTCCAGAATTATAGCCGGTCTATTCTTGTTTCTCTTTGCAACTGTCACTTTGTTTTGATTTTGAAAAATGGTCAAACAAATTGAAACAAATTCGTGGATAAAAACGGTTATTTCCCCCACTCATGTATGAAAAATTATGTGTTCACCTCAGGGAGAAATAACCGTTTTACAACGCTGAAACTTTGGAATTCTGTAGTCTTTGTTGTGGGCTTACCTAGGGAAAAAACTTGGAAAGTTGAAAGTTTTTCTCGGGTGACTTGTGGCCCCCGCTACGCTCTTGAAGTGCAATTTCCAACTTTTTATCTCTTGTTGAACAAATAACTATTTTATAGGGCGGGAATTTTCAACCATCAAATCTGGATTCTCAATTTTTACAAGATCATCCTATCAATACGTATCAAATAATGTCACACTTATCACTCAAGAAATCTTTCCACGACCTCGTCAGAAAGTTTTGATTGCAACATATTTCGCGTGGAATTCATCGACTGATGATAGAGGTATAAATTGCTAAAGGAAACTTATGTGTAACGTCGAGTCCGTTTTTCTTATTAACTCAGTTACGAAAATTACAAAAGACGTAACAAATAAAATACCGATCGATCATTGGTGTGATTATGTGTTGCTCCAAATCCGACGACAAAAAATGTTTTTAATGTTTCAATACACTGGAAAATGCACACCATAAAATGACGACAAAATATTTGGAATATCTCGCAGGTATAGAACGGTAGAAGATATGAATTTTTTAAAATATGTCGAAATGAGAGGTGTACCTATGTCACGTCTTAAAAGCATTTACATTACTCACACGAAAGAAGTGTCTTCACGTCGTCATATCTTAAAGACTAACTTTGCAAACGGTAGTGAATTTTCTATCAACAACACCACACTCATCATAAACAGTTTACTGACCGTGTAATGCAACACTACGACACAAAACAACAACAACAACAAAAATTGTAATGTACTCGTAATACAGACCAACCGAGTTGTTACATTCCTCGTTTGATTGTATGTACGAGTAAACAGAAAACGTTGTCAAGCATGTGTGGGAACGAAATTCAAAATACAAAAATTATGTTGTGTCTGTCCGCGCTGCATGACGAGAACTCTATTTTATTTTACAAGGGATTAAATTTGGTTTTAATAAACTAGGGGAATTTTTTTTACCTTTCCTTTCTCGTAACATATAAAAAAGCGGTTCTTGTTTATCGAACCCTACACACCTGAAAATATGATTTACAAAAAAAAAATAATTCAAGTGAGGGTATACTCAAGACACACCAATCTATCTCTACATATATGTGCAACGTACAACGAAATGAGTTCAACAATTTTTATGTGAATGGACTTTTCATGACAAGTTAATTCTGTCTCATGTATGTAAGTGAACATAATATAAAACACATCTTTGCCGTTAAATTGTATTTATGCAATGATGCATCAAATGGAACAGAAAAAAATTAGCTAAAGTAAATGATGGAAATTCGGATATTGTAATGTGCTATTGTAAATGTTCGTTCCAAACCTTGTTTGTGTATATGGTTTATTCGCTGGATACGAAATTGATATTTTTTTTATTTCATTAGGCGATACAGTCGTTACGTTCTCAATCAACAATAATTTTTTTTTTTTTGATGAACATAGAAACAAGTTTTCAATATTCTTCCCTTGATCGACGACACAATGCCCTGGATTGCTTCCAGGCAATTTTCTGTCACAATTTCGGTCACAAAGAATGTTTGTACTGCGTTGAAGAGATTGAATAGACGAGAAATTTAAGTCTCAGACACAATGAATTGGTTACATTAAAGAATAAAAATTAAAAACTTTAGAGTAGTCACAAAAGTGGACTGAAAAAACTGTGAAGAAAATTGCAGCGTTTCTACAGCGATGTGTAATAAAAGGACAATTATCGCGTCATATTGAAATTGGCATGAATTCGAATAACATAATTGTTCGGAGTAGAGATGAGATGAGTACTAAAACTAGTTCCAGTAAAGGCAGTTCAGATAATGAGTCAATGATCAAAGAACTGAAAGGTACCTTAATCAACTAGAACTAAGAAATCAGAAATCACTGTGTTTACCCAGGCCACTTCGGTGTAGATGGAAACGAGTAGGCAGATGATTTGGCTGGACAAGGATATGCCTCTGCAATTAACAGTTCCCATATTGTTTGTGTGAACGGGCAATAAAAGTGTGATATGGGCTTCAAATTCGCAAGTAACGGGCATGGACTGGGTATTTACATGAAACACGTTAAATTGATTAACTTTTCCTAAAACCTAAAAAAGACTTGGCTTTTGTTGTTGTATATGAGCTGAGTGAAGGAGTAGGGAATCATGTTCAACAACTACTACAACCAAAATGATTGTCTGAACTTCTCTTCATATACGCCAGTATAGGACCTACCTATTTAGTGGACTTCTGAATTTAACACTTAAACACTTTATACGGATTGTGCATTTTATTCTTGGGCACTGGGCTGTCACAGTGGGTGGGCTTTTTTTTATGATGGGCAAACTTTGGGCTGTGACCACCCATCTATAACGATGATAACGATCAACTAGCAAATAAAAACATTTTGCAGGCATTGGAAGAGCGGGCATTTTAGTAAATACATTTTTGGGATACAGTCGAGTTCAGAGATTTAGAAAGTCCGTGCATCTCTGATTAGAAAAATTGACGATTCGATTTATTCGAATAAACAAACTGTCGTATCGCTACAAAACCGAACCGAAAAAAGCAAAAATTTACGAGAAAAATCGAAGGACGGAACTACGGACGAGATATGGCTACGGTGTGTGATGGTATGTTTTTGTTTCTTTTATTAAGTTTTCGTATTTATTATACGCACGCAGTCACCACACAAAAAAAAAATCATTTCAAATTTCAAACATCGACAGACATTCCAAGAAATAATCACTGTATGGTAAAATGAAAGTCGAACGATTTTCGGATAATCAAAATATTGTTTGCATAAAATTTCCATAACATTTTAATAACAACGAGAAATTATACTTCCATCGAAGGAATGATACCACAGCAAACTGTTATATTCGGAAGAAGAAAACCATAAAAAAATGAATAAATAAATTTGTAGATTCGTTTAAAAAAGGTGAATTAAATGATGGAAATATATTGGGAAAAGACAGAAAAAACGTCATTTGAATGAACGAGAGAGAGAGAGAGAAAGGTAGAGAAAACTTAATTTAAATCCTCCTCTATCTTCGATTGATTGACTTTTTATTTACTCGTTAAGTCTGGGACTACGTAACATTGTATACATATAGGGATGGATGAAGTAGCACCGAACCGACAATGATAAAATTCGTCGAAATTAAATTTTATCTGCTAGCAATTTTCGAAGCCAGCATACGGGTTTTATGAAATTATAGTTCGGTTTTCAAATATGATTCAAACTTTTGGAATTCAATTAAATTGTTTTGCGAATTGCCAATTTTGATAGTTTGTTTTCAATTTTGTATTTAAACAGCGTTTGGAGTTAGGTCTTCCCAATTATTTTATTTCATATTTTTAAAAGCTCGGACTGGTTCATTCGCATAAATGAAATGGAATAGATATACGAACCCGGCATAATTGAATGGCAATTATTACGAAATGTTTAATTGCAGAAAATGTGTTTTATTGTGAGTCACTCCATTTAGAACGAAAACCATCTAAATTGATGACTTTGACTCACACAGCACACACACACACACACACCAAAAAAAAGTTAAGTTTCTTTTAATATAAATCGAATTTCCATATTTTAATTGACTGCAATTTGAAAATCTGTTCATCCGGCATTGAAGTGCCTCTATACGAACTGTACTACAAATAAAAAAAAAAATTGTCGATTCTCGTTTGAATTGTAAAGCCGAAAAGTAAGAGATTTTGATGTTCGCAAGAAGAAGTTTGCGGTTTCTTTCTATTAAAGAAACCTTTGCATAAAAACCTTGGTGTATGAAAATGGGATTAAGAAGATGAAAAATGTATGAGTCGTACTGGTTGAATGGTTAAAGGGACTATTCATAATCTTCCTTTATACATCAACCATTGAAACATTTTTTTTTCCTCCAGACTCATAATCATAAGAGGCTTAAAACTTTTTTTTTTCGGGGGTAATACTCCTTAACTCGTATACTATAACGCCATGTGTGTGATGATGTGCTGGCTGAGAATATATAGGATGCGTAAATAGAAATTAGGTCTGTTCGTAATCTATTGTCTTTTACGAAGAAAAATTGTTTGGATTGGGAAAGTTATGTGTATGCATGGACTGGACAGATTCCATTTAAATCTGATCGGTATGTAAGTGTCAATGTTGTTGGAAACTTTCACTGGCACTTCCGTTTTGTGGATTTGAACAAAAAAAAAATAACTTAGCCAGTTGGTGTATCGAGAAAGATTTATTTTTCTGCAATTGAGTTTTTCATTTCGTTCATTTTGCTGATGTATTCGATGTAGTAATTTATAGAGAAAAAGGCCGAGTGACTGACCTGTGTTCTGTAAAATTTTCGCACAGAATTCTACAATCTGTACGAGTTTCCTGAACTTTGTTTGTATTGTCATTCAACCAATCAGAAGAAATGACCGTTGACGGTGTGTGTTTCTTCTTTTAACTTCCAGGAATTTTTACACAACTCAGCAAATATAGTTAATCACAAGATTAGTGCGATCGGATGTGTAACGTAGTCAGCAATAGTGACAAAGTTCAAACGATAGATAGTTATTCGTGAGAATCATATGGACCTTTGTCATAGATGTGCATCAATATGGTGACAGTGTTCAATCGACATCGATTGCTGAGAATCATACGGATTTATGGCTCAATGGGTTTTCACGGAATGAAACAACGACAATTCAAATCGTCGATTCGTTGGCCTATGTTCCATTTCATTTTTAGTAATCGTCGGAATTACACCCGATTCGACCGGTATTTTGTCGAATTGGACTGTAATTAACTGACATCAGAGATGCATCGACTTAGGATGATATATAAGATAGTCTAGAGGAGAGGTATTATAATGTAAGTTGTTTCGGCACGACAGAGTAAAGTTAACCAGATAGGAGCGCTGATTTGACTAGGGACCTGTTATATCTAGCCTTTGTGGTTTGCGAATAAAATTTTTCATTTTATGTCAGTGTACATTTGAGTTCATTTTCATACAGTGTATTAGGTCTCTTATTTGACGATTCGAAAATGAACCGCTCCTGCCTGGTCTATTTTACTCTGCCGTGGTTTCGGTCAAGATAGGCTAAGATAGAGTCAAATATTTGGAAGAAGAAAAAATTGAAAGGAAAATGAAACCAGGGCAATTGAACTCAATTCAAGAAATTGCAGTGTACTGAGTTGGAAGGAGTCTTTCTTGTCCTCTTTAGGTATTTATTTCATATTAAAATTAGTTGAAATTGTAAGAAGTCGGCTGAGATAAACCCAGTCCAAGCCTAGTTCTAGAGTGAAACTCATAATTAAGTACGAAATGGAACTTTATCGACCTCCGCACCGCAACCGATTTGGGCTGAATTTTAACTTAATCCCATTATTTCAAATATCTTTCAGGAGAAAAACCGGTTACAAATTATGGAACGGGTGAATTCATTTGTGAATTCAATGTCTTCATATGCATAGGTAAACCCCTTGCTCTCTGCTACGATGCCACGTAATATAAGTGTCACAAACCACATAGAGCCCAGCACTTCGTATTTATGATATAAATTACATTTTCAATTACAAGAAGATCTTGCCAAATACTACCGTTACCATGTCGAATATATACTCGCAGAAGTGTTGAAACCCATCAGTTATACACACAATTTATTTACGTGCAATTCCGACCGGGACACTCTATTTGTCCGATTTGAAAAGCAAATTCACTCGAGTATGTTTGAGTAATTACATTAAGTTCAATTGTTGAATTACTGCATGAATATAACGATCATGACAACATATGGGTGCGGTTAATTATTTTCTTCCAAATGTAAACAGCTTAGCTCTGTGCACACAATTAAATGTAGACCGGTGCGCCAGCTAGCCATGTCAACCGATAGTGACCGTACATAACTTCTAAAGCCACCTGTAGCCGATGTTAGATCGGTGACTGAATCGACTGAAATGTTTTTCTGAAGGTTACCTTTTTAACAGAAAAATATTCAGTAGCTTAGTCTCGGTTACAACTTTAGAAGTCACAATTTCGACTATTAATGCGCAGCAATGACAAGCTTTTGCGTTGCTCTAATTGTCAAATTGAATGCAAGTCTCTTTCTTATTTTTAGTCTTTGAATGTTAAACAGCAACTGTAGTTACTCTGTTCTGTCTGTTCTGTAATTTCGATTCATTTATTGTTCTTGTTAAACAAAATCGTCGCTTAGTGCAATCACACAGCGAATGGAAAATGAGAAAAAAAAAACGAATCAGACAGTAATCGTTTTCGTATCGGCGGGAGGCGTATCCTTTCAGAATATCTTGGTGACACTACTTATTATAGCAGTAAAAATTCAGTTAAACAAACACATTTTAGCCACAAATATCATAAGCGCCAATCGACGCACAGATCTACATTGAAGTGTTTGGAATAAATATTTCTAATTAGGCCTTTAAACTCGGCGAGATTACCGGGTCAACAATGTTCGAATGTACTTTACCGGCTGTTTAAAATCTAATCTTACAATCGACCATTGAACTAACAATGTGCTGACGAAACGATCACATATTATTGTGCGATTAGAGCGGAACCAAAAGTAGAAGAAGAAGAAAAAATGGGCAACGAAAAGTAGTAAAATTACAATTCGAAACGATAACATCTCCTCTATCGTCTGTGTGTAAATATTCGTTTTCTTTTGTGTAAAATGTAAGGCAATAAAATCAAGATAAATAAAAACGACAAAAACAAATTAAAATACACGAACAATGTTTCTAAGATAGTTTTTTAAACGCGAGAAAGAGAGGCCCCACTTAACAACTGACAATAATGCTGTTGTTCTCGAAACCATCCTAAAGAATAACATTATTTAACCAAAATAAACGTTGAAGCGATTAAAACGACAAACTTTATGAATGAAAAAACGGTTTCTTTTTTTATAAATGTTCAATATAATTTCAAAGACAAAGAACATTCCTTTACAAAACTTTATAACCGAAAAAAAGGTCTTTATCAACCACAGTCACATGCGCACAATATTAATGTTAATATGTGCGCGATTCGGAATAAGTAATAATTTCTTAATTTGATGAAAATGAGAACTTGGTGAATTTTGATTTTATTCCATTCAACTTTAGACAATGGAATAAAATCAAAATTCACCATTGAAAACCATTAAGTAAAAGAGAATAGGCAGAAAAAAATGAACACACATACGCACGTCAATAATCTAACATCAATATATAGCCACTTCGAAACAACGAAAACGATTAGAACGAACGCCTATATATGATGGAGGAGGCACAGGGAGTAACTTAGAACAAATTTTATTGTTGCTGATTAGAACATTTTTGTTTTTTGTATCGTCCCAAATTTTTCACTTTTAAATATAGGAATCGGTTTTCAATTTTCTGAATGTCTTAGGTATCACTTGTATAAAATTCATCAATGGTGAATAATGTTCATTTTTTTCATACATTTTAAAGTGTCATAATCGAGGATCCTGCATATTGTACATCTTTTTTGTTACATCGACAGACGAGATCCACTACACGAATTACACAATTTTTGACATATTCCTTCACATTCCGTTGGACTTAAAAAGTGCATTCAAAACGTTTCATAAATTCATGTTTTGAACATATCCAAGGTAAATAGAAGGTCTATTTTGACGAGATATAGTAAAAAGAGAAGAAAAAAAAACAACAACAACAAAATATCAATTGCCGATAAACGTATTCGTTGTAAATATTTGAAATATTTGTACACAGCAGGTGCAGAATGTGTAAAAAAACGGAGTTTTTTTTCTCCTCTAGTTAAATACAGCAAAAGAGAAGTGTATAATTATACAATTCGATTAATGTAGGCTAGGTGGGATAAACTCTTTTTTTAAGTTGTAAATTTGTACAAATGTAACAAGAGAGCTTTTGAATGCAAAAGGAATGCTTCTCAGAGCAGGTATATAGTTAATCATATACAAGAAGAAGACGAGAAAAAAAACCGTGAAGATTGAATTGCATGTTTTAAATCACGCAAATCGTATTTTCCATTGGAATGAAATCAAAATTCAACATAGTTGAAACTGATCGTCATAGAACGGCAGAATGCGGAATGAAATTCAAAACGGTCGGAATGAAATTTAAGAGTGCAACGAGTGTCTGTGAAACATTTACTGGTACCTGATAATGTTTTATTGGGCAAACGATCAACTTATCGACATAATATATTATTAATAATGTAGGCCTATGAACTCTAAGTAAATAATTATGACGTCACGCACGACAAAACTAATGTTTAATATCGATACACGGCAATGCAATTCTATTTATCTGCCTAAAACGATAATCTCGCAGTTATCTCTCTAAATCCTCGAAACACACCCGAGAATAATACATATATCGAAATTATGAATATATCTATAGAGATAGATACACAACGACTTACCTTGTTTTTATTTATGCTGTCGTCCCGTGTATATGAATTTTTATGATCTCAAGAATTTTTATAAGAAATATTAAAGTCGAATCCAATTTTTTTGCTAGGTGCACACAAACATATACGACCATCACTTTCTATACCATTGCTGTTGGTATTCAATGGAGCTCCTATATTCATATATCTTTGCACCGTTCACTTAAAACATGATTTTTGTTACATGCCACTCTGGGGCACTTTTTAAATACGAATTTCACACAGAAATATTTTGATTTTTCACTAATTGTCTTTGATTATGATATCACTGTGGTATTTTCGGTATAAAATCATTGGTTGCACTAAGTAAATTCACATTTTTACATGATTTATTAGAAAAAACATAAAGAGCACACACACTGTCTAGATTATCCAGATGCGCGTCGGACTTTAAATGTAATTCCAATCGGTACGGTACTGTACCAGCGCTTGACGTGTCATTCAATCGGTATCGGTATCATGTATCGGAATGGAACGCACGCTAAATATAAACGTCATTGCACATTCGAACCGTATAAATTCAACGGAATAAATAGTTATTTTTTGTGTATCTGTTTTGGACGATTGATTTTAGGCAATTTCGCGGATTGTAGGCCGAACGAAGTGAGGCTTACAAGCGAAAGTGCCTTAAATCAACCGTCCCAAACAGATACTCAAAAAAAATTTCATGTAAGGGGTCGAAAACCCGAGAAAAATCTCGAAACTCCCTCATTTTCGGCCCCGACACATGAAATAGTATTTTGCATAACAAGGGGTGAAAGTAAAAAAATTCAAACGTGTGAAGTTTGCAGCCCGCGCCGCAGGCAAGGGCGGCAATCACACGATTTGAATTTTTTTACTTTTGCCCCGAGTGATGCATACTATTTTTTATGCCAAATACTGCGGAAGATTTGTATTTTCGGTCCGAAACAAAACATAATTTTAATTAAACTGTTGAGTTATCAACAAAATTTGCTGTAGAAACACCAAAATGCCGAAAAGCGCGGGGGTCCAGGGGGCGGCAGCCTCCTGGTATAAAAATAAAAACAATTTAACAAATGAAATTACTGTAAACATACATTCACTTGCTCACAAAACATTTGGCTATCGTCAACACAACACTACACTCAATGCGTACTTTCAATCAAGTGAACATGTGTTTTCGAGACATATGAGGACCGAAAGTAAAATGATGACAGTGACATTTACTTTCGGCCCGCAAATACGCAAGCCCACGGGGCGAAAGTAAAATGATGACAGTGACATTTACTTTCGGCCCAAGGCCTGAATTTTTTTACTTTCGGTCACCATTTGAGGACCGAAAATACAAACTTTCGCAGTATTTGGCATAAAAAACATATTACGACAGTGCAAGCGAATATAATGTCTAGTTTCCTCATACCAAAAAAGTACTCCGTGTGAGAGACAAAATTGAATTTTTTCAATTTTTTCTTTGTTTATTTGACAGTTTACACTCTTACGGCTCTCTCACGGAGTGCTTTTTGTTGAGTGGAATGGACACTTAAAGGAAGTGCCAGACAAGCTACAAGAAATATTCGTCAATGGTCGAAGACAAATGTGGATGTGATCTGAATGTCGTGTTGAAGATGAAGACGAAATCTAATTTCAAGCATAAGACAAAGTTCGTCATAACATGTGAATCACATTGATGTCTGTGTTAGGTTGTTTCTAAATATTTCATTTCATTTGTACATTTTGTTGACTTATACCAAAATATTATTTTCCTCATAGTTTCCTGCCAAAATAAACTGAATTCAAAAGGGAACAAGCTTCCATTGCGTTTAAATGTATTACCCGTATTACCACTTACCATTAGCACAACAATATCCATAACACTGGCATAACTGCTTTAAAGAAATCCAATGGCGCATGTGTATTTTGTGTCTGTGGTGTGGTGTTCCTGATTCGCCTGCTTTTATAGATATAAATTGGCGCGAAATTTATTTTTATTTTGTAACTCTCGTTTGATTTTTATAGTCAGCCGCATAATAAATTTTCCAAATCAATATGATCGCTATCGAATTTGGTGGTTTTTGAAATTTTTGATTTGATTGTCAGCAGATTGAAATAAAATGTGCATTTCTTTTGTTTTAAAGTTTGTTAGACTGGTGCCTGCAATCACTATTAATTTATTGCTGTTGTCGTCGATGATCGGATGATACAGCCGTCAGTAACAAGTTAAGCAGAAATTATTGCTTAATTTAAAATTTATTTGCATCGAATTGAAAATGTGAATTCGATATTTTAAACGTTACGCTCTAGCAACGGACCTTTGGAGTACGTATTAGTGTAAATGGTATGCGTGATGCACAATATGGAAAAGGAATCGTAAAAGGAAAATATCTCTTTTGTGAATCACGCCTGCCAGTTTTTGATAAACGCTGAAGCGAAATAATTGTCGGTACTCATTGACTCGACAATAAACGGCGTACAAAATTATCTACAAACTTGAGTAGCTTGATATCTCTGAAGATGATGGAGCCAGTCAATCCCACATTCCGCAATACAATAATATATTATGTTACAAGATCATTATGTTATCTTAGCAACAGAACACAACTTGTCGTCATCGGTCGCTCAACTTCCGACGAAATTCATCCAACTTCTGGTGTCCCGCAAGGATCGATACTAGGTCCACTTCTATTCATAATTTTCATCAACGACTTGCTATCAGCTGTATCGGCTGGACTTGGTTTTGCTGATGACATTAAGGTTTTTCGTGCGATTGTTACTGAAGATGATTGTCGTCTTCTCCAAAAAGATCTCGATATAGTGGAACGGTGGTGTGAAACCAATCTTATGAACCTAAACCATAGGAAGTGTGCTGTTATGTCTTTCACACACAGTCTTAACCGAATTGAATTTCCTTATGTATTTAGTGGCAAAATCATCGAGAGAGTACACTCAAAGGTGGACCTCGGAGTTACAATTGACGATAAACTGTCATTCAATGAGCATGTCGATTTGGTAACAAGGAAGGCATATCGTCTGATAGGTTTCATTTTTCGCTGTGGAAGATATTTTTCTAACCAAACAAGCATGATGATTCTTTACAACTCTCTCGTCCGAAACAGGTTGGAATATTGCTCGTCGGTCTGGAGTCCGTTCTATCTCAATGCAATCGATCAAATTGAACGTGTTCAGAGGAAATTCTCAAGGATGTTTTTCTACAAATTCAACATGGAGAAACAATCATACGACAAAAGGCTAAAGTTTCTGAAGTTACACTCGTTGGAGTCACGACGGTTGGAAAATGACGAACTCACTCTGTTCAAACTGATCCATCATCGTATCGATTCTCAACTTTATCATCATCTTAAGTTTGATCGACGTTCTACATCCACACGGCAAAAGACTTTGTTTTACCTTCCAAAATTCAAGACTAATGTACAGAGAAATTGTCCTATTTATCGCCTGCAAGAGCACCACGACGTATATTTCTCACGATTAAACTTAATGGATGACAGGTTTTCTGTTTTTAAGAGCCTAGTCAAGGATCATTTCGCTTTTTGATTTTGATTATAGTGATGGTTGTTGACAATATTAACGTTTTGCTATGCTTTCGGTTTATGATTTTTCCTAAAGTTTTCCATTTTTGTAATTTGCTGATTGACATATTATTGGGCTTTGGCCTGTTTGTTGATCATTAAACAGATAAAATAAAAATAAGATTATTTTTCATTTATGTGGACCAACAAAGTCACATTCTCTCACCAGATATCGCTCCAAAACAACAACTTTTTCTCTCACATTTTCTTTCTCATTGACATCACTTTTCGTTCCCACTCACGCCACTTTTTGTGCATTGCTGAGGATTTCATGCAATTGTTTGTTGTTATGTTTTGTTCGGAATGAGACTTTTTGGTCAGAATGAATGAAAAATAGTGTATGTCATTTGGAACAAAAAAATGTTTGTTCCTAGTAGCATAATATACTATTTCACAACGCAGGTGAGAACACAGTAATTTTCTCCCCTCAGCTGAAGATTCGGAATCCTTGCTTGTGAAAACCGTTCGCCAAGGGAAAAAATTTGGAAATTGTTCACCTAGAGTTAACAAACTGGAAAGCGCCGTGTATATGATACAAATTGATCATAATGTAGTAGACATAGCAAACTGAGAGACTTCTCTCTCTTCAAAAACGGACGCTGTCAGGAATCGTTGTCGTGTTGTTGCAATATTTTTGTGTGTTATTTAAGTGATCGACATATTTTGTGTTTGTTGGTGCTTAGTTTCGGAATAAATTGATAATTTTTGATGTTTTTCGTGATTTTCGATGAAAGGCGAATGTAAAAGCCATTAAATGACTCGAGTCAAAAAAGGTTTTTAAAAATTCTCGGTGTATGTGTGAGCCTCGAGGGTATTGTAACATTCGAATGCGATTGTGAACCTCGGTAAACCTCGGTTCACAAACACGCATACCCATGTTACAATACCCTCTCAGCTCACACATACACATCGAATTTTTAAAAACCCTTTTTCCCCTCTTGTAATTTAAAATACTATTACATTGCCTAATCACGTAAAGCATTGTACTTACGAGGTTCCAAGTTGTGTATTTGACAAGCGGGAAATACAGCCCTCACCTTCGGCTCGGGTTGTAACATCGCACTTATCAAATACACAACTTAGAACCTCGGAAGTAATATACTATTTATGTATGTGAGCGCAGTGTTCGGATGCTAAATTACTTAACTAGAAGACTAATTCAAAAATTACGTTTCAGGTCTATGTTGTTGTCTCGTTTTCGCTTTTGTGATAAAATAGAGTACACACTTGTCACTATCAGTCTCGGCAAGCCTCGACTTCTTCGTGACAAGTGTGTAATATATATTACATGGAGAGCGCCGAAAGAGGTATGACGCATGTAGAAACTATTAATTTGACGCTCGACGTCTACGTCATACTGTTTTCATGTTCGAATTGGTCGTAATTAAGGCAATGGACAATTAAACGAGAAATTTAATTTCGTCCTGCTATACTTGATAAACCGTCTCTGTCATCCTTCCCACCCTGTGCTTATTTATTTCTTCGGTCTAAAATCCGCTCATAGCGCTGCAATCTGAAAGGCCAAAAACACACTTCCCTTCCAATTCCTTCATCAGTGATTCTGAGTGTGGTCATCAGTGTGATTGTAAATCATTATTGTGCAACGAAAAATCCTTTCACTTTTGTGTTCCGAATTGTGCATCGAATCGGATTCGAATAAAAAATTGTTTTTCGAAGCCACGATGAAGCCAATTTTTGCGGAAATTTTCATTTTCTGCACCATTCTATGTGCACTACAAACATGCGGCTATTCAATTATTAAACGTTCCGCCGACATTAAAAAAGCTCCAGTGCTGGGTAAATTTTGTGAAGCAAAAACATATTGTTGGAAAAAGGATTTTATTGATTAACGAAAACGATTCGTCCAATTTTTTAAGACAAAAAGTCCGGAATCGTAAAGAAATGTGATCCATGTCCGAAAGGTATAACATGTGTGCCACCAATTCAATGTCCAGCGGTTTTGAGGTTAGAAGAAGATAAAAGACCTCAAATGTGCGATCTGCCGGGCGAGTCACATGGTTACTGTTGCACGTCGGGGCACAACCATACCAGTAACTAATCGAAATTTCAATTTCTACTCGATTTTTCGTTTAAAGTCAAATTCAAACTTTCAGTCGCCATCGAACACAAGCATCATGCTCACATTTCACGATCTTCGTCAAGCTCGGTGCATGCTCATGACATACATGAGCGTAAGCAAATGCAGTCTTTATTAGAGCAGGCGAAAGCCGAATTTGCAACCATGATGCACGATGAAAAGATGAATGTTAAACACATTAAGAAAGGAAAGCCAGAAGATTTCCATCAAATGGTGTTCAGGTCAGGGCAAAAATGCTTTTTCACAACGCAGGCGAGGAAATAGTCATTTTATTACTTCAGCTGAAACTTCGGAAGCCTTTGCTGTGAAAAACATTGTGTTTAACTCGGGAAAAAGTTGGAAATTGCATTTTCTCGGGTGACTTGTGGCACAAACAAGGCCCTCGAAATGGAATTTCCAACTTTTCTTCCCTAGATGAACAAATAACTATTGAAGTTAAATATCGAAATCTGTTTTTTTTCTGTTTAACAGATCGTCGAAACAAGCCACAATGAGAGCCCTCGATTTATCGCATCGAGCAATGGAAAATGTGATTGCCAGTCGACTGTACAAACGGAGGTATTTCTCGGTGTTAAACAATTTTTCTCTTTGGATTAATTGAATTGTAACACAGGGAGCGTATACCAATCGAAGAGTTCGAACTCAACCAAGTGCAGGCGTTCTTGGACGACACATCGTTTCAACAAAATATGTGCGCGGAACAGGTTGTCTGTCCACCAGATCCACCGAAATATCGAACAGAAAACGGTCAATGCAACAACTATCATCCGTTGAGAACCGCCTGGGGATCAGCAGGTTATCCAATGGAACGACTATTGCCGCCGTCCTATCTGGATGGCATTTGGGAAGCGAGAACAATGTCGGTTCATGGTTCGTATGAAGCTTTGCATTATCGTAATTGAAGACAACGTCACAGCCTGCACTTCCAATAATTCCAGGTACACCTTTGACGAATGCTCGAACGATTTCCAGGGAATTGGTGGCAGATGTTGATCGTCAACATCCGGAAATAAACTTGTTGTTCATGCAATTCGGACAGTTGATAACGCATGACGTCACTCAATCGTCGTCGACAACAACTGCCGATGGAAGATCAATTGATTGCTGCACGGAAGATGGTTCATCTGTCGTACCTCCACCGTTCCTACATTACAGTTGCATGCCCATTGAAATCGAATCGCACGACGAATTTTATTCTCAGTTCAATCAACGGTGCATTAATTTCGTTCGATCGTCATTGGCGCCCGATAATCAATGCAAACTTGGATATGGCAAGCAAGTACGCACAGTATTGACAAATGAGCGTGTAAAAGCAGCTACTGTTCCGTGCTAATTGTTTGTATTTAAATCTCGCACAGATTAGCAAAGTTACACATTACCTGGACGGGTCTGCCATCTACGGATCAGAACTGAAAACGTTCGGGGAAGTGCGGGCATTTCGTCACGGACATCTTCTAATGTTTGACGATTTCGGAAGACCATTGTTGCCTCTGACGAACAATGAAAAGACTTGTGCACTTGAATCGTCGCCGTGTTTCTTCACCGGCGACGGTCGATCCAATCAGATCATCACGCTTACGGCGCTTCATCAACTATTCGCTAGAGAACACAATCGAGTGGCTTCGATTCTTGGTCACATAAATCGGCATTGGTCCGACGATAAAATTTTCTACGAAACTCGAGCGATTATCATAGCAAAATTACAGGTCGTCATTTACAAGGAATGGTTGCCGCTGCTAATTGGTAAGAAATTCAATCAGTTCGTGACCCAGAGTGATTTTTCAATTGTTCCATCTCTCGTCAAGGTGTCGATGCAATGCATCGATTTGGTCTGAATATCCAAGCGCATGGTTACTCGCACGACTATGATGAAAATGTTAACGCTGCTGTAACGAGTGAATTTTCATCAGCAGCATTCCGTTTCGGCCACTCAATTGTGGATGGAAAACTGATGTAAAGAGAAGTTTTTTTGTGACATTTTTTTCGGCTCATTTAATACACCCCGCAATCTTAATGTAGCGTTCATAACGGACCGGACATTGAGGAGATTATTCGCATTCCGGACGTTATGTTTAATTCGGCACGATTACGGCGCCGCAATTTCTATGACGAATTGATGAACACTTTGCTGCGTCAGCCTATGCAACAAGTTGACTCGGCTGTCACACATGGGGTGAGTTTTTATTCATTTTTTCGCCTATTAGGAATCTCGCTACTATAACCCTATCCCTGATGGTCTTTTCAATCTTGCATCCACGACATTGAAGATACTTTTAATCCTTCTGTTAACCGACCGCATTTATTACTTCATTCGTTCAAATATTCACTGATTTTTGCAGGGTTGCGTTATTTGTGCGATACTTTTTGTTTTGTAAAATTTCGATATTCAGAGCTAAAATTTCTTATAACTTTCAAAGGTGTAGTTGTGCGGAATTCCACGAGTGATTTCACTGAATGAAATGACTTCAATCAAGTAATCTCTTGAAACTGGTCGAAGGTGGCCATGAAACATTGAACGGGCTACACGCCCTAAATATAGTGTTTCATTCTCAAGTAGCCGGTGGTATGGTCCTAACTGTAGCCAGTTAGAAATACGGTTCATTACCGTAGCCATACCATCGCAGTTAAAGTGTAACTGGCCGACCGATTTCTAAAAATTCGAACATGGCGACCGTGACAGGACCGGTTCGGTTACATTATGGGAAAAAGAATTGGACAAATCGTAAGTCTGGCCATTCTGTAAAACTGATGCATTCCGTGACGACTAATCACAAAGCGAAGAATTGGGTCAACGAAAGAAGTGTTTGCACAGTCATATGATAGTCTGGTCATTCCGCAAGAATTTGTTCATCCCTTGAGAGTCAATCGGTTAATCGGGATTCAAGAAATCTGGCATTGACAAGATAGAAGAAACATCCGTGGAATTGATGTGTTCTGTATTCCACGAGTGTTTCCACTGTTTAAAGATGAATGTATCAAGTCACCTCTTGGAATGAAATTGATCGAAGTAGACAAGACTTTGATATAAATACGAGGTGCTTGTAAGAAGTAAAATCAAAATAGACCTGAACATTGAACACGCCTTAAATATAAGGTTTCATTCTCAAGTAGACGGTGGTATGATACTAACTGTAGCCAGTTAGAATTACGGTTCATTGCCGTAGCCATACCATCGCAGTTGAAGTGTAATTTAAATATTAAGTCGGTGAATTGGTAAGGTTAGTGCGATGTAGTAGTGGTTTTCTATTAATTTTTCATAAACTGCAAGTGTTCAGGTTCGGATCAAACCTGAAAATAAAAGTTGAGGCTCGGATCGATTTCGGGTCGAACCAATTTAGGTTCGGGTTGAATCCGAAATCGAAATTTTCAGGTTCAGGTGAAGTTCGCGTTGAACCTGAAATCTCTGAAATTAATCTTAATTAGGTTTCAGTCGAAATCCGGTTTCTAAGAAGATCTGAATTCGATACCTTGCGCTCCGACATGAAAACAGAAAAAGAAACTTCTGTACCACATCTGCATCAATTTGCAGAATGAATTAACTATCAATGAAAATATGTCCAACCAATTTAAGAATGTGGTTTAACAGTTCCGAGATAATTTCCATTATTTTATAAATGGAAAACGATTGGAAAATATGGCATATCACCTGGCACCAATTTATCGCATATAAAATTTGGACCCGGGAATGCGTACCGTAAATCGATAGTACATAACTGTGTAAACCTTTCTGTTAATTGTGTCGGTTTGGAATTGTTCAGAAATGGAGCGGTAGGGGGTTGAAGGTATGGATTTCGTGGAATGTTCTTTTTTCTACTATTTCTGTAAGTTGAACTTAGGAATTGATATGAGCGAATATCTTCGGACTACTATTGATTCATTTTATTGTTTGTGTGTTGTGTGATTGCGGGAATCCAATCTAATTAAATTCCAACGCTGCGATAAATTTATTCATTGAGTAATGCGATGTTGCATTATTTGCTCGTGTGAACATTTAGAAGTCTCGAAAGTTTTTGCCAACGTTAGTATAAAGATCAATAAATGTATAACGTCCGATAGCTGATTTTCCCCTGTGTATGAAGCTTTGCTGTGAAAATCATTGGGATTAACTCGGCAACAACGAAACACAAAAATTTACTTTTCCCAAACATAGAAATCATAACAGGCGACATCAACGCCCTCTGTTATCATTTCTCTGTTCACAAGTCGTTGCCTTTATTGAGAAAAACGTTGTTCGGTCTTTTAGTGCGCGACCTCGAGCGATAATCACATGTCTATAGTACCTAAGTATGCATGTATCACTCGGTTGCATAAATAACTATTTTGTTGAGTACCCCATGCGAAAGTGACTAATTACATGAAGAATATTTTCGGTTAATTTTACTTGAATTGCTTTCGCATGTGGCAAGCAATAAACCAGAACAAGTTGGATGCTGCCACGTAATTCAGTAATTGGGAAACAACTTTGCTATATCACACTCACTCTTGTGTTTTTGAGCCTATTTCTTCGTTAACGATTTTTTGACAAGTGTAGTTGTGTATGTCTTTGCCTTACCTTTAGTTCCGACATGAAAACTGTGCACTTGTCGAAAAAACAGTTACCGAAGCTTTTTTCTCAAAAAACACACACAGAACACAGATCACAGAACTCATTTAATGAATTATCCTCCCTTGAATCATTTCGTTTAATTGCAGTCATTTGTTTAACACCGAAATTTGTTTCATTGCACATAAATGACTCAATATAGAGTCTTACTACAACTGCTAAAACTGCTGTGACAAAGAGGAGTCGGTGTTGTCTAGTTTATCGTGGGAAATACAACTGTACATATATGAATAACCTACAGAAAACGTCTCAGAAATTTAGACATGAATTTGCTTCAGCTATTTTATAGCTGGTCCACTCATACAAACAAAACTGCACAAACTTCTTTACACGGATTAAATAGTTATACGCACCAGTCGAGTACCGTATAAAGACGTATGAGAAATTTTGTTTGAATGAGTGGACCAGCTGAAAAATAGCTGAAGAAAATTCGTGCCCTAATTTATGTGACGCTTACAGTAAGTGCCTCACCATACGTTTGAATGGATATTTTGTTGTAATTCAATTTCTTTAGTTTCTACATTCTAGTCACTCCTGGGCTTGAAGTCACCCAAAAACATATCAAAATTACCAACTTTATAGAATTCTTTGAAAATTAAATAAATCGTGCCACTAAGAACCAATTTTTTCCTATTCAGTTAAGCAGATTTCTGTTCCGAAAGAACAATCCATTCGGATTGGATTTGGCCTCCATTAATATTCAACGTGGAAGAGATCATGGTATTCGCGCCTACAACGACTACTTGGAAGCAACAGGTCATTCACGTGTAGCATCATTCGAGGAATTCGGTCCGGAGGTACTGTCTTCTCTTCATTCCATTTTTTACTCACTTCAACGTCATTACACCAACCAATTACCCTGCAACTGAAAAATAATCCAAAAAAAAATCCTTCAGATTGCAGTCAAATTAGCAAGAGTCTATTCCCATCCGGACGACATCGATTTATGGGTTGGTGGCCTCATGGAACGTTCGTCAACAGACGCATTGGTTGGGCCAACGTTTGCGGAAATAATCGCCGATCAGTTTTCGCGCTTCCGGAGAGGTGATCGATATTTCTTCGAGCATAATCCAGATATCAATCCAGGTGCATTTACTGAGCCTCAATTGCAACAAATACGATTAGCAACCATGTCGCGTATTATCTGTGATAATGCTGATGGTTATGCTCTTTCGACTGTCGCTCCGTATGCATTCAGGCTGCCTCATGTTCACGGGTTCGTAAGAATATGTTCAGCGTATGCTTCATCGACTAATTGGATGTTTTTTTTTTAAATCGATTTTCAGAAATGCTCCAGTTCCATGTGGTGATACTGTGTCGATTCCGCAGGAAGATTACAGCTATTGGAAGGAGTGAGCCGTCTGTGTTATTTGTTTTATTTTTCGTTATTGTTTTGTAGATTTTAAGGATTTTTTTTGGAAAATTTATGATCCAGAAGTTTATGCATAAAGTGTTGTTATAATTAGTCAATTTTTTCTGATAATTTTTTTAAAATAAATTTTTAATGTTGAAGAAACAGTGAAACTTCTATCAGTCCCCTAACCGTCAAATCCCGACAAATCAGAACACTGAAAACAGGCACCAGATTAATTTTTCTTAACGGTCAAAAAGCCTCTTATTTTGATCCCTACAGTGGTATTAAGAACATAAAAAACTTAATTTATATTCAAAATTCTGACGACCGCGTCGATTATTTCAAATCTGTCATGGAGCCTGTTTATAGTGCGTTGGTCGAACCGAATTTCTATAGAATATTTCAACACTGTACACCATCTCTGGGAAAATTTAGCAACTTAGTCAAGCTGTCACAAAGAAATTTAATTGTTATTGAAGGCAAATAGAGTATTCCAGTTCGAAATTCGAACTGGAACACTCTATACTTTTGTGGTAGTTATTGTCGTTTTACAAATTTCAAAATAGAATTTTCGTAAAAAGATATCAGCGTAATTATAGTGTTTAAGAAACCCCGGTGAAAAAAAAACGTATTTGAGACCCTTTTTGAGACCGAAACTTTTGTATGGCCGTGAGACTACGTATTTCGAGCCTTTGAGAATATTTGAGACCGAGAATTTATCGAAATAGTTCATCGGAGTTCATCCAAAATTCATGAGACGTCTCTCTTTAGACTCATTTGAGGATGTTCTAGTCTGACTGAGTGGTCTGGTTTCGGATTTCCTAGACGTAGTGAGACTGACTGAGTGGTCTGCTTTCGGATTTGCTAGACGTAGTGAGACTGACTGAGTGGTCTGCTTTCGGATTTGCTAGACGTAGTGAGACTGACTGAGTGGTCTGCTTTCGGATTTGCTAGACGTAGTGAGACTGGATGAGTGGTCTGCTTTCGGATTTGCTAGACGTAGTGAGACTGGATGAGTGGTCTGGTCTCGGATTTGCTAGACGTAGTGAGACTGGATGAGTGGTCTGGTTTCGGATTTGCTAGACGTAGTGAGACTGGATGAGTGGTCTGGTTTCGGATTTGCTAGACGTAGTGAGACTGGATGAGTGGTCTGGTTTCGGATTTGCTAGACGTAGTGAGACTGGATGAGTGGTCTGGTTTCGGATTTGCTAGACGTAGTGAGACTGACTGAGTGGTCTCATTTTGGATTTGTTAGACCTTGTGAGACTGGATGAGTGGTCTCATTTTGGATTTGTTAGACCTTGTGAGACTGGATGAGTGGTCTCCTTTTGGGTTTGTTAGACGTTGTGAGAATGGATGAGTGGTCTCATTTTGGATTTGTTAGACCTTGTGAGACTGGATGAGGATAAATGAGTGTCATAAAAAAAAAAACTTTTTCAGACTTCTAATTTTTGAGTTTTTTCTAGACCGTTTGAGACTTCTCTTTTTTCAGTTTTTTCTAGACCGTTTGAGACTTTTCATATTTGATTTCTTTTTAGAACTTTTTTCTTCGTTCGTTATTTATCGGAAGATTTTTTTTGTACTTCTATGTTGAGTTCACAGATGGCCACTACCCTTTACTTTTTTTATAATTCGCTAGACCAAACTGACTGAAATTGTAGAATCGTTAGTAATATTTGAATTTTTTTATTTTACCTTTTTTTATTTGTAATGTTTTTTCCGGTCACCCCCATCCAAGTACTAACCGCGACGAATGATGCTTAACTTTCAATTTGGACGGCCGTCGACGTTCACGTGCTGCTAAATCAGATATATCTATTTGGAGTTCTAATTTTGAACCGTTGTTACAATTTCCGAGGTCGGATGAGCAGTCTCATTGGCAGGCGGCTTGAGACCGAGTGAGTGGTCTTTTTTGAAGAAAATAATGAGACCGGTTCAGTGGTCTCATTTGAAGAAAATATTTTCTTCGATATCTGAGACCGAGTGAGTGGTCTTTTTGGAAGAAAATATTTTCTTCAATTACTGAGACCGGTTGAGTGGTCTCATTTGAAGAAAATATTTTCTTTGATATCTGAGACCGGTTGAGTGGTCTCATTTGAAGAAAATATTTTCTTTGATATCTGAGACTGGTAGAGTGGTCTCATTTGAAGAAATCATTTTTTCGATTTCTGAGACCGGTAGAGTGGTCTCATTTGAAGAAATCATTTTTTCGATTTCTGAGACCGGTAGAGTGGTCTCATTTGAAGAAATCATTTTTTCGATTTCTGAGACCGGTTTAGTGGTCTCATTTGAAGAAATAATTTTTTCGATTTCTGAGACCGGTTCAGTGGTCTCATTTGAAGAAAATATTATCTTCGATTACTGAGACCGGTTCAGTGGTCTCATTTGAAGAAAATATTTTCTTTGATATCTGAGACCGGTTGAGTGGTCTCATTTGAAGAAAATATTTTCTTTGATATCTGAGACCGGTTGAGTGGTCTCATTTGAAGAAAATATTTTTTCGATTTCTGAGACCGGTTTAGTGGTCTCATTTGAAGAAATAATTTTTTCGATTTCTGTGACCGGTTCAGTGGTCTCATTTGAAGAAAATATTATCTTCGATTACTGAGACCGGTTCAGTGGTCTCATTTGAAGAAAATATTTTCTTCGATATCTGAGACCGGTTGAAACGTCTCTTTTGCAGAAAATATTTTCTTGCATTATGGATACTGTCTACAATTTCGTAATTTTGTTGCTAAAAGATTCAGTTTCAAGCAGCAAAAAGGCCGAGCATTTGTTTTTTTTGTAATGGATAAATTGAGCAAATATAGACGGTCATTGTTAGCCGCTACTAGAAAAAGATTATTGAATGTAGATAGAAATGAGGAGGACATAATTGGACCGATCGAAGTGGACGAAAATTCAATGAATGAAAGCGATTCAAGTGTTTTTTTACATGAGATTGATGACGACACAAGCTTTTCTGAAGAGTGTAGTAGCGAGGATACGGACAATGACAGTGAAAATGATTTAGAAGAGAAATATAGTGATGATTCGTCTGAATGTGAAAGTGATGATTCTTCTGAATGTAGCGACAGTGAAAGTAATTGCGACGAATCGTTTTTATTATCAATTTCCTTTGTTAATAAAACGTTTGATTTAATTTAAAACAGTTGTCTCACTGGATCTGCAGAACGAACCAAAAGAACGCAAAACCTGAACTATTCGGTTGCATTTATTTTTAAAATTAGCATTTTCTTCGAAAGAGACCACTCGACCGGTCTCAAAGAATTGAAAAAATATTTTCTTCGAAAGAGACCACTCGACCGGTCTCAAAGAATTGAAAAAATATTTTCTTCAAAAGAGACCACTCGACCGGTCTCAAAGAATTGCCAAAAATATTTTCTTCAAAAGAGACCACTCGACCGGTCTCAAAGAATTGCCAAAAATATTTTCTTCAACAGAGACCACTCGACCGGTCTCAAAGAATTGAAAAAATATTTTCTTCAAAAGAGACCACTCGACCGGTCTCAAAGAATTGAAAAAATATTTTCTTCAAATGAGAACACTCAACCGGTCTCAGAAATCGGAAAAATTATTTCTTCAAATGAGACCACTCAACCGGTCTCAGATATCAAAGAAAATATTTTCTTCAAATGAGACCACTCAACCGGTCTCAGATATCAAAGAAAATATTTTCTTCAAATGAGACCACTCAACCGGTCTCAGATATCAAAGAAAATATTTTCTTCAAATGAGACCACTCAACCGGTCTCAGATATCAAAGAAAATATTTTCTTCAAATGAGACCACTCAACCGGTCTCAGTAATTGAAGAAAATATTTTCTTCCAAAAAGACCACTCACTCGGTCTCAGATATCAAAGAAAATATTTTCTTCAAACAAGACCACTCAACCGGTCTCAGATATCAAAGAAAATATTTTCTTCAAACAAGACCACTCAACCGGTCTCAGTTATCGAAGAAAATATTTTCTTCAAACGAGACCACTCATCCAGTTTCGCACAGTTCACCAATAAATGTTAGCAAAGAGACTACTTGTTCCGTCTCAAGCGATCTGGACATATAACTGCAACGAGACCACTCATCCAGTCTCGCACAGTTCACCAATAAATGTTAGCAAAGAGACTACTTGTTTCGTCTCAAGCGATCTGAGTATATTACTGCAACGAGACGACTCATCCAGTCTCGCACAGTCTGGCGAAATAATATTCGAAAAGAGACTACTCGTTTGGTCTACGGTATTCTCATTTGTTCATCCGAAATGATTTTAGCAAAAACAAAAATATTTTAAGACCTAATTGAGAATTCCAGCAATTTTGAGACTGGAATTAGACCGTTGAGAATACGTATTTCATGGTCTCGTGAGACCGACATTTTCACTGGGGAAGGCCCAAATTTAGACTAAAATTTCTTCTAAATATCGATGTCTCTTAAGAGCAAATTTGTAGCCTACATTTAGGCGGGAAAATATTAGTTTTTTGATGATTTCTCTGAACCAAAATCTTTTTTCACAAAAGTAAAACCATTACAGCACCCAAAAATTTGTTACTTTAAAAAGAAAAATCGGTTTTTGAGTCATAGCTTAACCCACTTAGAGAAACCTGTGCAGATAACATAAACGTAGACAATCTGGAAAGGTTTCTCTGAGTGGGATAGATAATGATAATCCTTACTCTAAACGAAAAAATTTCAATCCAAATTTATAGGGAAACAGAGCATTCGACATGTGAGATTTTCTTTCTTTTATGTGAGTCATACAGAGTGTAAAATCTACCATTACTGTAAGCTTTAAATTTTTTCACACCATAGTGGCTCCTAGCATCAACATAGAAAATATTCGGCAGTTGACAATAGTTAATTCAGTATTATTGCTAGGAATATGCTCTCACTTAAAATCGGTGTCATCTCCAATACCAAAGTATATAAACACAGAAAGTAATGCAAATGCGCAGTTACGCACTCGCACGGATCCCTATTTTCAGATGAATTTAGTTTTGTTATGTTGTACACATATTGAATTTGTTTGCGTCAAGTTAGGTGTGAAAGTTAATTCCATTCCATACACACTTAGCAGGTGCAACAATATTAGTCACAAAAAATATGATGATGGCAATATTACAAAAATGAATTCGCCTGAAAGTAATTTCCGTAATTTTTCTGATCCACTGAGGATATCCTCCACCCTCAGTGTTTGTATACTTTGGTCCTAACGGTCCAAACGCTCAAAGCTAAGTCAAAGAAAATGATTTCGAGTTCCAAAAACAATGTTGGTCATAACTGCCCTAAAACACATTAAAAACTTTAGGTTATTATACACAACGAAAAAACCTAAACTTTTCATCTTGACTTGAAAACAAGTATATAGGACTTAATACTTGGTCGTTTGGTCGTACTACCAGAACTATAGTGACAAAATCCGTGCAGAAGAACTTTCTTAAGTATGCGTTGAGGAAGACCGTTAAGAGGGATGAGCATTTCAGACTTCCTTCGTATGTGAGCAGGTGTGAGTCAATCCAGATCGAATCGTTGGCGCAATTTGTCAGCAATGTTTGTCTTTGATGTCAGCCAGTCAGGCCTTTACGCAACACTGGGTACTTGGTCATTGAATGTCATCGCGTAAATTACGGGCTCTATGAGCCAATCAATTACTTGTCAAGAGTATTCAATATGTTCGCACACCTTTTCACCCCGTCCACTACTCGATTCGCATTTCGATCGTCTGTGAAATCTATGGATCTGACGAGTCAGATGTTGAGAAGGCATGGATTTATTCTTTCCGCCACCTGAGCATTTTCATTTTTGGCCGTTATGCATAGTTCTTGTTATACGTCTTCTCGACTCAACATTCTAAGAATTGCTCTTCTCTGATTTCATATTGACTGTGTGCACCGATCACTCGAATGGAGTATCATGCGAGTTGACTGCATTGCTCAATCATTCACTGGACCGTTAGGGTCGGTCGATTTTTGAAAAATTTCAAATCGTGCTTCTGGACCCAGCTGATCCCACTCAGCTTAACCCACAGAAGATTTTAAGACCAAAAAAACATTTTTTTTAATGTTCTATGCTTCGCTCAAGACGATTTTTTAGAAACTTTTTGAGTATCAGAAAATGTTGGTACTTTGTTGTTACTCCTAATCAAAAGATTGAGTGAATTTTTTCTTTTTTCCTTTAAATATTCAACGTAAGGCTAAAGGAATACAACAAAACAAAAAAATACAAAAATTCGATCAAAACCAAGTTTTCCGAAGTAAACGAAGTTCATGGAAGTCGGTTTTTTTCAGATTTTTTCAATTTTGTTACTATTAAATCAGGAGTAAATTTAGACGGATTTTTGCTAAATTGGCTCATTATCAAGGGAAATAAATAGTGATTCTAGAACACAAAAGTTTTTCACTGTCGGTTACTTAATGTCGGTGGGACTAGTCCAAGTCTAATACACCAACATTGTTAATGAAAAAAATATTTGTCTAAAACAATAAGATATGAAGTTTTATTATGCATTATTCGTTAGTAATTTCTAGTATAATAATATTGTTTGGTTTATAAGAGGTGAACCTGGATTCGGTTTTACAACTTAATTTAGTAATTAGTAGGTTGGTGTATTGTGTTATAAAGATTTGTATTTGTAAGGAAAACTGTTATAAAAAACCTTAACTATTTAGTGTTATTTTAAGTATAAAAGAACGAGAGATTTTGTTAGTAAGTGTAATGATATGAAGTGTCGAAATGTATGAAATTGTGGAATTTTGAAGAACATGATGAGTGGGTAATTTTTCTATTGGCAGAGATTAGAGATTAGTGGATTCAATGAAAAGCCGCATTTATTAAAAAAAGTGTTTGTGTATTTATGTATAGATGATTTAACGAGTTCAATTTTAGTGTTTGTGTGAAGACGGGTAGTGTTGTAGTGGTGTGGTTTGTTTAAAATTATTTTAAGACACTTATTTTGTGCCACTTGTAACTTCTCAATGTGACAGTTAGCGCATTGTCCCCATACAGGTGAACCATAGGTAATGATTGGTCGGAAAACATTTTTAAAAATTAGAATCTTGTTTTTCACACTCAATTTCGACTTCCGGTTGATAAGCGGGTGGAAAATCCTGACATACTTCATTACACGAACTCTAGAATTCTCAGTTTGCTTCGCATAAGGTAACTTTTTGTCGAGTTCAATACCTAAATAGCGGATCGAATTAGACCAGGTCACAATTTGATTATTTAACTTCAAATTTCTACTTGGCAAGAACCTACGAGCGCGCCTTCTAGTGAAAAATATAGCTCTTGATTTATCATCATTAATCTTAATTTTCCACTTCGAGTAATACGCAGCAATGATTTTGTAATCGAGTTCCAAATTCCTAATTATAACATTCGGATTACGATGTTGATTAACAATGCCAGTATCATCAGCGTACTGTGTCAAAAGCGAAGTTTTCAGAACGGGAATGTCTGACGCGTAGACATTGTATAGACACGGACTCAGTACACTGCCCTGAGGGACTCCTGCCGGAATGTTGAACGTATTCGACCTCTGATCAGAAATTTGGACAAAAAAGTATCTTTTCGACAAAAACGATTGAATTATTTTCACGAGCGGTAACGGAAAATTGAAGACAAATAATTTATGGGTCAGACCATCGTGCCAAACTGTATCGTAGGCTTTTTCTACATCAATCGATATCATACCCACTGATTTTTGGTAACGGAAACTCCTAGTAACATGCTTGGTTAACCTTGAAAGCTGGTGAACGGCTGAGTGGTTTTTCCTAAATCCGAACTGATGATCGGGCAAAACATGATGTCGGTCGATATGTTCGTTGATTCTCTTCAGTAAAACCCTCTCATATACTTTACTAAGCGAACTTAGGAGACTTATCGGCCGGTAACTCGATGGTTCTAAAGGGTCTTTACCATTCTTTAGAATGGCGATTACTTTCGCTGTTTTCCAAATATTTGGAAAATATGATTGAGCAATGCAGGCATTCAACACTTTCGTGAAGAAATTTATAGCCTCGAACGGCAGCTTTTTCAGGACTAGGTTCGTAATTCCGTCAATACCAGGTGACTTTTTAGACTTAAGCAAACGAACTAGTTTTCTGATTTCTGTGGGAGTAGTAAGAATTGCGCTCAAATCATCAGATTCAATTATGGATCGTGCGATCGTTTCAATTGAATGATTGACTAAATCATTAGTGGAGCCATGATTCATATTAGCAGTCAGAAGGTGAGAGTCACGTAACATCTTTGCTATTTCTTCAGACTTCTCAACATCAGTATAAACAAAACCGGTAGTACCTGACCTAAGTGGAGGCAAGTTATTTGACGGATTCTTAATCAACTTGCCACACTTCCAGAACTGAGGTGAGCCATATTCTAACGATTCAAGCTTCGAACTAAAAGACTCATTCCGTTTCGAAGCAATTTGAGCATCGATACGCACTTGTAGAAGTTTACATTCCATAAGTAAACTAGCATTTCGCGTCCTCTGATACTGTCGCCTCTTCACATTTCGTTGCGAAATCAAGTACTTGGTAGCCTGCGTCAGTCTGACGTGTTTAAACTTCCGAGTTCGTTTAGGTATTGCGAAAGTCATAGCATTCGTAATATTATTCGTAAACGTTCGCAGCGCAGCGTCGATTTCAACATGACTTGACAAAGGTACATTGACAAAACTAGACCGATCAATCAAAAACCGTTTGAACTTATCCCAGTCAGCCAAATCGAAACGAAAGTAATCGGTCGGCGGAACCGAAGAAATATCTACGCAGTTTATGGTAAACTCTACAGCACAGTGGTCTGAAATGAGATCGTAATTGGGTAGCAAAGGTGATACGTGATGAAGGTCGTTCGTTAAAACGATATCTATGAGCGACGGGTTTCTGTTTGCTTGTGGCGGAAAGTACGTAGGAGTCGACGTGTGATGAACATTAAACGGCCTATGCAAAAGCAGGTCATAGATTATATTCCCAGCAGAGTTTCCTCTTGAGTTGTTCCATAACCTGTGTTTGGCATTGAAGTCACCACATATAAAATAACTATTACGAATAGAAGTAAGAATTTTGACATCATCTTTAAAAAGTTCCATAGACCGAGCAGACAAATTAGAATTTGGAAAATATGCCGAAATCACTGTTATGTTGCCCGATGGGGACACTATGTTAATGCCTGTCGTTTCAATAATTGTGGTGTTTAGTGATATGTGTGTGTGTTCGATACGTCGATTAACAGCTATTGCGACTCCACCATGTTGTCCATTTAATCTATCAGCTCTGTAAATTTTGTAAGAAGGAAAATTTATAACATGCGAATTTTGCAGCCAAGTTTCGGACAAACAAATAACATCGTACTGTTCCGTTTCAAAATAATCCACAATTTCATTGTATTTATGAGGCAAGCTTTGGACGTTCCAAAGAAGGACTTTTAAATTGTGTGTGAGTGTGTTAGTCATTGTTAGTTGTGTACTTAATTGCTAGTTGAGTAATTACTTGAAATTGGTCCAGTTTTGTTCGGCATGATTTCAATTTAGTGATAAGTTCAGTGGTGAGACTTAATAATTCTTGTGATGTTAGCAGTGTGGCATCGTTGTTTGAGACCGGATCATGGCTTGTTTTCGGAAACCAGTCGGAAAATTTATTTTTGTTTGTGACTTGAAGTTTTGGGAAATTTGAGTCCGTCCATTCCAATGTTGGTGATTGATTGAAGGCCGGTTGTTTGTCAAGTGGTTTTTTGGAATATTTCGTTGATTGATTTAATTTCATTTTGATATATTCGATTCGTTTCGGGCACTTTGGATCCTTGGATGAATGTGATTGTCCACAAAGGCAACATCTGCAAGGTTCCTCAGACTGGGAAGTACACTCGAATGTAGTGTGTTTTCCTCCGCATTTAGAACATCTTGGTTGAAGATTGCAATTTTTGCCCCCGTGACCGTGTTGTTGACAATTGTTACATTGGGTCGGACCGTTTTTTGACGATATATAAGCATTCCAAGATATAGAAACATTTAGAATGTATTTCTTAGATCGAAGGTCACGTAGTGTCATCTCCCTGTTCTTGAAGTAAACCAGGTAAAGAGCGCGATCTTTGTTATCGAATTTGGTAGTCATTTTCTTAATATCGGTGAAAGGAACATTTGATTGTCGTAAATCTTCTTTTATGTCATCAAGTGGAAGTTCAGGTAATCCACGTAAAACGAACTTCGTACTTTTTTCGGACGGTATATCGTGCGTGAAAAATTCAATGGTTGTTGATTTTAATTGGTGGATTGTGCAAGTGTAATCTTCAATTGAGTTGCATATGATTTTGAGGCCCATTGACATATATTTTATGCTGTAGTTGGAAATATTTTTAGATTGCATCAGATTCTTAACTTTTATATATTCCATATTGATGACAACTATGGGTGGAATTCGGATTTTCTTTGTTGTTGTTGTTGTGTCTGGAATTATAATCTCATCCGTAATGTCCGATAAATCAGCATAGCGATTAAATGTTGGGATAGTATCAGCTTTTGATTTTTTAGATTGACCAGTTTGTGCAGTCCCACCGTCTCCATCTTTTCCTTTTCTTTTCATTTAAATATGAAAAATTTGGTTCAGCGAATTCGTGGATTTAAGTATGATAAAGGAAGTGGGTAATAATAATTTCCAGTAACAATTTGGATACTTGAAATTGTATTTTAAAATTAAAATTTTTTGTAAAAGATGACTACCACATCAAATTACCATGCACTGTCTACATATATTGTGTTCACACATGAGTATGACCTTTCCCGTTAGAATTGAAGTCTTGATGTTCTTTCTTCGTCCGAACAAACCAATAACTTTTTTTTTCATTTTGAATAGCGTCGACAGCGTCAATTCTAACGGGAAAGGTGTGAACACAATTATGTAGACAGTGCATGGTGTTTTGATGTGGTAGTCATCTTTTACTTATTGTTTTAGACAAATATTTTTTTCATTAACAATGTTTGTGTATTAGACGTGGACTAGTCCCACCGACATTAAGTAACCGACAGTGAAAAACTTTTGTGTTCTAGAATCACTATTTATTTCCCTTGATAATGAGCCAATTTATCAAAAATCCGTCTAAATTTACTCCTGATTTAATAGTAACAAAGTTGAAAAAATCTAAAAAAAACGACTTCCATGAACTTCGTTTACTTCGGAAAACTTGGTTTTGATCGAATTTTTGTATTTTTTTGTTTTGTTGTATTCCTTTAACCTTACGTTGAATATTTAAAGGAAAAAAGAAAAAATTTACTCAATCTTTTGATTAGGAGTAACAAGAAAGTACCAACACTTTCTGATACTCAAAAATTTTCTAAAAAAATCGTCTTGGGCAAAGCATAGAACATTAAAAAATATGTTTTTTGGTCTTAAAATCTTCTGTGGGTTAAGCTGAGTGGGATCAGCTGGGTCCAGAAGCACGATTTGAAATTTTTTTAAAATCGACCGACCCTACTGGACCGTGGACTGTTGCATTCAACATACGCTGCTGGACTGCGAATTTCAGAAATAGAATGTGATCGATCAGTTTCAATAAAGTGACGAAGCAAAAGGCGAGTCGAGGCTCCGACGGGTCGACTAGGCCGACATTCACCTCCGGTTTTGCTTAATGAACGTGAATTTACCTTATTCTCTTTGTAAATTCTTTCGTTGTAAATTTGAGCCAGTAGGTTTTTATGCCGTTGGCTTAACTAAATAAATAAATAAAATACCGAGCTTTCGAAAAATTTGTAAAACGTTCACAATCTTTATTCGGTGTATACAGATAATAAACCTTACAAATGTAAAACTACACAAATCCCGATTAATTTGAATTTACTTTATTAGAAATTATTGGAATTTTGAGACTTATTAAGAATTTAATCCTTAAAAATTGGACCTGCCATAAAATACTTACCATTTAAAGATGAACCTTTCGTTCATTCATCCAGAAGTTCTAAGTCGTTATACTTTTTCCGAAACGATGATCTTATAAGTCCCAAAAATGAGTCAGTCGAAAGATCCTGAATCCCAAAAATTTTCTCAGGCTTTTTTTGTTATCACATCCCACGACCCCACTAAAATGCTAAAATTGACAGTCCATGAAACAAACTAAGAATTTTTTTTTACATATTTCGAATCGTTGTATACTCGTAATTGCACAGAACGTCGCTCAAAACCTATAGTGTATCGTTTACATTCCGTCAATTCATCAACCTTTACGTTGAGAGCTATGAAATATACACCAAAAACGAACAAATAAAGTCAAATATATATTCGTCAGATTATACTGAAACATCAAAAAATGAAAAAAAAAATTGTGTTGACATCTGGCTGTTAGTTTATAAATAATGTTTTGTAGGGTGTGACGACGATATATTAGTATTGAAATATGAATAGCAGGGTGTTGTTCAGGCTAGAAAATTGAAGGAAAACACATCGATAGTGACTGAATTTGTGGTGTATTCCTAAGAATTCCTCTTTCGATCTTTGTATGATGGACATGGATATGATGATCTATAAGTCATATAGCTCCTTTGAATTGTGAATACATACTGGAGCTACGCAATTCATGTAATTAGGAAAATTTATCAGAAATAAATGAAATGAAATGAAGTCCGAAATTCAAACAATTCAGTTTGCCAAGTTAACTTGTCAGTTACGAAATTAATATTTCTCAGAGATCTTATCATTGGCTTTGTGGATATAAAATTCAAAGGTGTGAACTGCGTTGTCTCAGGTGTACTACGACCAAAAACACCACTCAAAAGCAACTTTCAGTTTTTCGTTATTCTCTAGTAATACTCAAATTAGCCATTGAGTGAAGACAAACTCATTATAGAAATTGGAAAAAGGACAAATTGTCGTCAAATCTTTGCATTTATTTCTTTGAAAAATGTTCCAGACAATTTTCAACCTACTTAAGCCCCTCGTACACTCTCTAAAAGTCAGAAAAATGTGTTGACAATGGTTTACTGGCCTGATGCTCTACGTGTATCCTCAGAAATGTTATTACTTTTGTTATATTCTGTTTCACAAATACCTACCTCGACTTCTTTGTGTTTAACAAGGTAATAAACTAACATGAGTTATCGTTCACCACCGTACTGAAATGAACCATTTTTCTTTCAGGCATGTACATTATCTGTCCTAGCTACACATATACGATATTATGCCACTAAAGCTTCCCTGCTAAAAGTTTTGTACTGTGTGCCGTATCGAAACCATAACGCTTTTTCAATTTTATTTAAACGAAAACATAAAACATTATTACAATCACATTAATGGCTAACTTCTATATGTGTTTCGAAATGGTGAAACATTTTACATTTTGTTCCTACAGTATTTATAATGTGTTGATGCCAGCCCGAGGTGCAGCATTATTGATTTACATAGTCGGAATGCAACAAACATCTAATGCCGAATATCGCCTGAATTTCTCTTGTTCATTGGTACTTGCTTGTGTACTCTACAATCTAATATTGGTGTTGGCCTCCTCCAGCACTATTCTCCAATCGAACCTCGAACAATATTCAATCGCTCACTCTATAGAAATGCTTACAGATCTGATGTGATTTCTGGTTTACGGTTACCATACCAGTATTGCCGTGTTAAGCTTAAACACCGTATCGCATTGGTGTCTTTGCTTTTAAAGAGCTCTCGATAGCTTTAAGTTTCTTTTGTGTTCCACCCAAATATTCCACTTTTCCAATCGAATCCAAAAGAAGTTTAAATCTTTCGGAAGCTCTCCAAAGCGCATAAGCTAGGTAATAATTTGCACAAAGTGCGTAAATCTCAACTTGTACATAGGCTGCGCATATTTCTCCAGGTATTTAGGATTTAATTTTGATGACAGCACCGAAAAGGCGGCACGTAATTTATGAATAGTTGCCAAAGTGCTGTTAATTGCTGTTAGTTGAGCAACATTACCAATAAAAACAGATATTTGCGATCTGCATTTTGCATGGTAATATTGGAGCCTAGTATTTCATCATGAATATGAACGGAGAAGTGGCAAAACTATATAGTTTCTTATAACAGTATGAGCTGCGGCATTCCGACACATTGCTATTTCCACGTATAATCTCTCTCTAATAACTCAAGGGTCAACACTTTCTGGGATAAAATTTTCTTTTAATGATTTCTACGTGCTCTGAACTGTATTTCTTTGATCGGATTAAAAGGCAGCCAGTTTTTTTAAACTGTAATTCATTTTCCAAACCATTAACGTATCCCATTTTGAAATGGACGAAAAATAGTTGGAGAATGAATTATAGTCTCGTACGATTATAATGGTGGTGAGAGGTATATTACAATCCTTTTTGACTAGGATGGATCGATTTGACAAAAAAAAATCCACGTCCTGTTCCACTCGTAGCACCCGCGTCTAATCTAACTATATTATATTCCACAAAAATTGTTGATAGCTACGCAGTGAGTGGCGGAGAACTGATAGAGCTAATCTGTGGAGGCTGTAATTCTACATTTGACGGTACAAAAACTTGGTTCCATGGTTCGAAGGGAAGATGGCGAAGACTTATTGTACTTTAAAACTCACGACTTCCAAAAGGTGTGAATTCTTCTGAAAAATCGAAATCACAAAATTTTATACAAAGACCTTTGACCCATTACAGCTGCTGGTTGAGATGATTTTTTTTGGAAGCCGACTTGGTCTTTTGCATGTATGACTGCAAAATATATTCATCAATAATTCACACGGAGACGACCTTTCGAAAATTGTCATTTTTAAACTTCACCTATCACCAGCTTCCCTTGCAGCAGTGGGGTCAATTTCTAAGTTGTTAAAATTATTCCACCCTAGTTTTAACATTAAAAAAAGAATCGTTTAATGGGCAAACCAAAACGTACGTGCTTTTTTGCAATGCGAACCATTTATTTCTTCTTTAAATATTTTAATTCAACTAATCATTTATTATACATATAACATAAGTGTCCTTACGATTCTAAAAATTGTATTATTATAGTAGCATCATATTATCATCTATCATTATTCTTATTCTCGTTATGGTGTGAACACAAAATATTACAATAAATTTTCATGAATTTTGAGAAAAAACATTTAATCTTTGTGTGTATGGTTTGGTGCTTTTTGGCTTAAGCTTATATTTAATCTACACTGGCGATTGCGTCGATTTGATTTTTTTCTCCAGAAGTTTAGCATTAGATACCGGGACCCCATTTTCAAAACACGACAAATGTGTCTTTGTGGAATGTAACACCATTTTTGTATGACAAAGTTTTCCAGGCAGATTCATTGCTTGTTCTAGTGTATTGAAAATACGGTCCTGACAAAAATGCTTTATCGGTAAAGTAGTTATTTTGAAAGGTTATCTGAACTATCACACCTCAAGTTTTGTAAGAAAAAAATTGAGTTTTCGCTCGGTACGCACTAACTATTCTAGTGACTCCCACATTTCCCGCAATTACCACTTAAGATTGCTGCCATGATAATTTGACACTGCCCCCTATCACCAATTGAGTTACAAACATTTTTTTTTTATCGATGGAGAACCTAATTATAAGACACTTTGTCTCGTATCATATGCCAAAAAAAGTTAAAACTTTTTTTATAAATCATTTTGAAACACGAAAATTCGAATAGAAATACAGTATGTCATCAAAAATTTTTGTATTTCGATTCGAATTTTCGTGTTTTCAGTGACTTTCAAAATGATTTATAAAAAAAGTTGTAACTTTTTTTGGCATATGATACGAGACAAAGTGTCTTATAATTAGGTTCTCCATCGATAAAAAATAAAAAAAAAATTGTTTGTAACTCAGGGGATATGATCTATCATTGAAACTTGTCTTATCAATCGATTAATATCTCTTGCAAGACATACACAAAAGACGCTAACTTTTTTCAGTGGTTCCTGAATCATCAATTACTCGAAGACACCTCTTTAATTAATCGTCAAAATATTGGATTATCATTTCTGTACGTACAGGTCAAATTCAGGCTATGCTCAATTAACTGAATATAGACAATAGAACAAAGGTGGTATGATTTGCAGTCAGTGCGAATAGCATTCCGTTGCACATGTCGGTGTTAAAGTTAGTTAACGTATTCAAAATTAAATCTCCAGTCAAGTCAACTTCAGTTGGACCTCTCAGGTTTAAGATGAAGTTGACCTGATGACAGATTTAATAATTATTCTGTTCCCTACAATAGCACTGATACATACAACGGAAACGAGCTAACTCCGACTACGCAACGCAGGGCCTATTTTTGAAGAAAGGAAAGAATGATTTGCTTTTGCAAAAAAAAAAAAATTGCCAAAATGTATTCAAAAGAAGATTTTGCAAGTTTGGAAAGTTTTAGCAAATTTAAAAAATCAGTTTTTCAAAAATAGACACTCACGGTGGGGTTGAACAAAACTTAAATATAGTCGCGATATCACCTCTGATTTTTCTTCATGTTCTTATTGAGGGAGTCGAGTACTGTAAGCAACCACATTCAGTTCGCGGATCCATCCAGCCGACGAGTCAATTTGAATGTAGATTGTTATCGCAACGGATAGAGAGACTAATTCTAAGCTAATTTGTGTTAAAATGGCTTCCCTCGACAACCTGACCACGTAGTCACAGCCAGCTAAAGTCGACATTTCGACATTTTTAAATTGTGATATGTCCAAGATGAAGAAAGTTTGAAACTCTTTGAATAGCGATATTGGTAGAGCATTCCATGTGGTTCCTTATGGTACTCGAGTCCCTCAATAAGAACATGAAGAAAAATCAGAGGTGATATCGCGACTCTATTTAAGTTTTGTTCAATCCCACCGTGCACTGCGACTGCGAATTTTTGATCTATTACCGAAGTTACCAAAAGACGATTGAGTTAATTTTGCATGACCTGAATTTAACCTTAAATTCAAATTTATAGACTTTTTAGTGACTTAAATCTGGCACACCCTGATAAAGAAGGCCTAATATTTGAGAGCGGATTCACAGAGATTCCCTCAGATTCTTTAAGATTCACAACATTTTCGGTCATTTTAGGGAATCTTTTGAGAATCATTTCCCAAATGTTAGGCCTTGCTGATAAAAGAGGATGTTGCCTTTGTATATACTACCTCTTGTATAGTTTGAAAACTCGAAAATTTTCTCACAAAGACAGCGGCGCAACGTTAATTAATTTCAAGTGGACGCACCATAATCTACACAATTTAATGTATTTATCACTTTAAAAATGTTTTTAACATTTGGTGAGTTAAATCTAATTTTTCCATTCATTTATCCCATTATAATGAATAAAACACACCAACGACATAGTTCGGCCATCCATTTACAATTATTAAATTTACAACCTTGATTATAATACCAATATTATTTAGACAAAATTCTTTCTCTTGTTATCGGCTAGTTCCATAAGGAGTTGTCTAAGGAAAAGGGTTAACGTTTTACTCATATGACGGATTATCCCTTTCAATATTTTCACTGTGAAGTTTATATACATATTCAAATACGTGGAACGCAAACGTCTGATAAATAATAAACATTCTCCCCCATCAATCATGAATCAGTCAAAATATCCGGAATACTATTTCCCAGAGAGTTAATATTACTTACGAAAAAGGTAACATCAGTAAACTAAAGACGAAAATCTTCTTGATCAAATCTCATAGGGAATTTCAATATATTTTCCATTTTATAGAATATTATGGCGACATAAAATACGACATGGTCAATGACTCTAGTATTTATTTTAAAGCATTTTGATTTTAGGGTTTCGATAAAAATTTGAATAGAGAGAGAGAGAGATGATCGAGCAGAAAGTGAAAGTAAAACAAAGTTTTCCTGTCTTTTTCTACACACTTTTGTCATTAAGTCACCCTCGATGGAAAAGCAAACTTATGCCGTATGAAAAGGGGGAAATGTACGCAAAAATTGACCGATTTAGACATGACTTTAAATCGAATAAATCAGGGATTGTCAGTGTCAGTTTTAAATGGAAATTGTTTCGGATTTATTAAACGGAGAATGTATCTACAGGTAAAGTGAATTTATATTTAGTTTATACCGCCGAACGGAGAGTGGGTTGAGCTTTTTCTGTAACACTTAAATCATTTAAGTAAATACCAAAGTTCGACGACAATTTACGACGACGGAAATGTTTATTTAAAGATGTTGAGGGAAGTGTTTGTTAAGAAAAAATAATTTTTATGTTAAAATTCACCAGAAACATATTTGTACAGGAGTGTGGGCGCAAAGCCATTTATTTCGTATTAGAAAATTCGTAAAATTAGAAAGTTGAAGTCATGATTAATGATATGTATGTACATGTACACACAGTATGGGCGTGCGAAATTGAAAAAAAAAGGTATTTAATTTTTGCTCTGAGTGGTTGACTCAACCATAATAATAGCTCGGAACGAAATTAAATGAAAAGTCTTGGTTCATACGACATTTCCAACTTTTTTTATTCATCTAAATACACTGTCTTATACACTGTTGTCGTTACACCCTTATTGGGGTTGTGCATGCCTTTACATGCAGTATGAAACGAGTATGCGTGACAATTTTAAGAATTTGTGAAAATAGAGGACGAGGTCTAAATATATTGATAAAAAACAGTGGACGTCATTTATGGACGAGACCCTGAAAACAATAGTACATTGCTTATCAATGGGACAAATGTTGGAAGCGGTGTAAACACTCAAAAAGCCATTTCCATCATTTGTCGTATTGACAAGTGATGTATTTTACTCTAAAACGTCAGCTACAGTTACATTTTTACCAGTGAACCATTTTTCAATTATAAACATCAAAAATATCATTATGATCAATCAATTAGATGATGTGGGATTCTATTTATACCGTTCAGTATAAAATTCTACAAAAGAACGTAAGGGAAAGTGAACTTTACTTTACGGCGGCTTAGCTTTATCTCAAGTTTCTGAGTAACATTGCATTGGATGCTACGAAAATTACTCATTATATGCGGTAACAGTTTTGTGACAAAAGCATAGCTCACAAGTTTTTTGAGCAACAAGCTTCGGTAATTGTCTTTTCGACATGGGTAGAGTTTGTATATGTCCGAACCGAAGATTATACTCAACTATTTGTCGAGAAACAGTAACAGATGCAAGTTGCTCAGAAACACGCGAGTGACCGGAAGAGTATGATAAAGCTGTTTCCGAATTAAGGAACTACATAGCATCATCCAATGTATTCTGATTTATTGCCTGCTCCATGCGAAAATAGCGTAACACAGAGTCTATACGTAAAATTACCCGAAAATATTCTACATGGGGAAGGCAATAACATGCCGTACTTGACAGTGGGACAAATAATGGAAATGTATTTTTTTTTGTGTTCAGAAAAAAAAGTACCACTTTGCTCACTTGTCCCATTGATAGATAATTAAGATTAAAATTTAGTGTAGTTTCTTCAATAAATGACAGTTTCCTACAACAGTTACATACAACTTGATGTAATATACGCATGTATTGTAATGGTAAACGATGGAATTAGCTTTAAAACTATTTATTCCAAGGTCAGCAGTATCAGCAGCGTACGCGAGCACCATTTTCTCATTGTGTCACAATTACAAAAATGTCAGTAATTTTCGCTGCATTTTTCTTCTGACCCGAAATTATGTGAAAAAGAAATACAGCAAAACTAAACCGACATTTTTACATTTTTAATGTTGCATTGATCTGATAACCTCTGCATTTCTACTATTATGCAATTGCACGAGTAGTTCAGACCTAATATTTAGGAAAAGTGTTACCAAAATGAAATTGGTTCCACCAACTTGAATGTAAAAAGCTTTTTCAAAGCAAATTTGCTTAGCGATACCATAATTTTCATGGGTACACTATTTTGCCGGAAAAAAATGTGCTTAAGATAAGCTTTTACATATAGTGGAAAATAAAAATAATGTGTTTCCTTACAAGGTTTACAATTTTTTTTATTAATGCTACAAAGAGTGGTTATTCTCGTATCATATACAAGATAAAGAGGATACGTTCTCTCGTTGCTGCACACACAGGAAATTTTTGAGTTCGATCACAAGCTTGTTGGTTAATTCTCTGCAACCCACTTCAAGCATGAGTGCTACTCTAAATAGAGTACTAAAACTGGACAGTGAACCATACAACTTTTGGTAATGTAATAGTTATTTTCCTAACGCATGCTAAAATGCTTTAAGTTAGGAACAACGTTTTTCCTAAACGACGTGGGAAATGAGCGATATTTTAACACTAGTTAGGAAAAAATATTTTTTTTAATTTTTCATACAAAATAGTATTGTATTTGGCAGCTGTCATTACAATCACTTTTCTTGAAGTGCGTTGGTCTCTGGACGTGAAAGTTTATCATTTTCTTTTCAAATCTATTATTCAAAATACGTGTTCGTGCTATTCTAGCTAAATTTATTTCGACAATCATTTCAATATACTATATTTACTATGACGGTTGGCTTTTAGCGAATTATAAAATTTTACATGCTTTAATGCCAGGTTATGCCTGCTAACACCTGTGCGATACGTGCGACCATAACCTGGCCTTAAGCGACCTCAACATGTAAATTTCATGACGTTTTATCTGTTGACAGTTCTTGAATTGAAAATTTCTACTTTCGCAACCCTTTCTCTCCTATGGGGAGAAAAATAGAATTTTTCTCGCGTGAACTATCACTTTTTTTGTCTCAAAATCCTATAACAAATTAAGGTTCTCGTTTCGTGGAAACAAACGCCTAATGAAAAATAGGAAATTCCAACAAAAGCAAAGTTTACGTTCGGTAAATCGTTCCATTTGAAAAAAAAAAAACTTTTGAACCTTTCACGTCCCGGTAACCTGAAATTTGTCTACAGATTTTCAGGATACTCTGACATGTGACCTGTCTCTTTATATGCACTGATTCTTTTGTTAGAATGGAATTGAAGGTCGAAATATTGCAAGTACGACGCTCGGATGGTCTGCAGTCATCCAACAATATGGTAGTTGCTCGAATTCCGTATCTCAGGAACTACGGTCAGTTTTAGCAATCGCATAAAAAGAGTTTGATAGAAAGATATACAGTGATACAGAAGATAATTGTTTTCATCCGAAGTTACTGTTTCGTTTTCGAGCTGTACATGCTTACAAATTATCAAAGATTTGAACGACATAATTTTTCCAATTGAAGTGGAAGGAATAACTTGTCGCAAAGTAAACTTGCAGAAAAAACTTAGTGGAAGCGAGTTTGCTTAATTCAAAGATTTTAACGCCATATTTGTCGCTGTGTGTGTATATATATAAAGCTTACATCCTTGTCGCTGTGCCCTGCTACCTAGCACGGCAACTAAATGATTATTGCAGTGAAAACGAAAACATGTATTCCAATATCGAAACTGCTTACACACAAACACATCGTTGAGAGTTAAAGAGGTGGTTCACAAAATATGTGGAGCGAAGGGGTAGGGTAATCTCGCACACCACACAAATTCATGGTGTGCGAGATTCACATCTAAGTGGTGAATCTCGCACAGTCATGACTTTTCGTTACATGTCGTAAAAGGACGCATACTATGATCGCGTGTGCGAGATTCCCCGACACCGAAAAAAAATTATTGTCAAATGTTGAGACCGTCTAGCAATGGTATTTCGGTAATAAAGAAAAAGATTTATTTTAAAGCCATTTTAGTATGCTATATGTCTTGATACCATATCGGAAAGACGATTTTTTTTTGTTTTGTTTTGTGAAGCAGAACTTTATTACCACGTAGCGACACAGCACAAAACCTCCAACCCACCGGGATGTCTGTAAAGCGACCTCACAAAACACATTGTTATCTTATACGGGAAAAAATTGCTCTACGGTTCTATTCATAAAATTCTATAAAATGGAAAGTTGTTCTCTTTTTCCACAAACATCCAACAAAACCCTTGGAAAAAAACAGAGAATTACGAAAATTGTAAATGAAAAATTATTCGAGAGGTCTATTGTTTATGTGTTTTCCATGATATTATGACAAATCCTTTTTCTTCTGCATGGCAAGATCATATCACCGAAACGAAAAGGTTGGTTAACGCTATTGTTCAGTTACTTTTCGGTAACATTAGTCAGTACCGTCTTCTCATATGACACCGAGTGCCTGAGGCATGCAGAAATGTTCAGAATTTAAATATTTTCACTTTCTGTGTATGGGATCGTGTTCATTTAAATGCTTGGGAAATAAGGTTTTGGTTTTTTTTTCCGATACATGACCCCGATGCTGTCTAGGAAATGCATGCATAGAAATATGGGTTTGTTTTACGCAATAGATGTGAGATTGCCGATATCAGTCAACCAATTCAAAACAAGTTTTTAGGTCTTTTTTCTTCTAGAAAAAATACCCTATTATGGGCGCTTTGTCTGTCTGTCTGTCTGTTCCATAAATTTGGTAGTTGGTAGTTGGTTTATTCGGTAGTTTGGAAGTTGGTAGTTGTGAACTGGATTGACATTACAAATTGCAAAGCCACCATGAGCATATCAACACCAGGCAAATAATAATTATCTGTTATCTGATAACCGATAGGTCACAGTCAAAATTGCATTTCGAAAATGTGGAATTAGAAAAAAGACCTCACCAGGCTTTAGCCGGTCTATTCTTGTTCTTTTAATTTGATTGTTTGCGTAAAATGCTGTGAGAAGTACAAATCGAAAATCTGTAGATTGTAGCTCGTTTACTTCGTAACATTGGAGATGAGTAAGTAGAGGTTTTTCGAAATTTTACCCAGACTCGAATTAAATTTTAAGACTCGAGAACTCGACACATTTGAAACCCGACCCGGCCGAAATGATGATAAAATTTCGGTAAATAACTGATACTAGGCCAGGTGAATTTGTTTACGAATTTTGTGATAATAAACTCCTTCAACTGGCCTTAAATGAAAATTCTAAAAAAAATATACTGAAAACGTGACTAGAATGAATTAAAAACCTGAACTCGACAAAAGTTAATCGTCTGGGGTTGGGGTTTTATTCGAGCTCAAGAAATCCGCTAATCTATTGCGTCACATCAATCCATTACGTCAACCCAAGACAGGAAACCAAACTAACATAGACTATCTATCTCAGACACCCACACCGTCATATTATTGCAAAAATCACACTAACTAGACATAAATATGAGAGGGGACTTGACTGGACATTTTACATGAATTACAGCGGAGCGTAAGCGCTGTCGGTGCCTAAATAAAAATTTACACCAAGATACCTTTAAAAAACGGTTAGTCATCAGTTAGAGATAATGATGATAAACGTAAACAATGAGCTGTAACTAGTATTCAGTTAAGTAAATCAAAATGTATGTGAAAACAAGTGAAGTAAAAGATTTCACATACAATGTTCGAACAAAAGAAGTAGTTGATGTTATGATTACACGATTTCTATGAAGTGATATGATGGTACTGAATCAAACAATGATTCACCTGCTCATCTCTTCATTTTCCTTGTGTCAGTCAATTCATCTAAAATTTCCAATTAAGTTCCATCCATCTATGATTGAGTAGAGTATCCATTTAATTGGGCACCGACAAACGAACTTCACCAACACACTATCAATATCGTCTCGTCTATAATTACCGAAATTGAATTGCAATAAACGGAGTATTTCAAGTGTATATATACGCAATACCTAATAGTTTATCCATAGGTGACATTCGAACGGAAGTGTAGTGGCGACATGATGTCGCTAAATATCTTCGTTAATTTTATTTTTTCGATTTTCATTAAATTTTCTGAGCTGTTTTCGCGATTCAACATTTGGCTATAAAATTGTTGCAACATTTGTTTTGAAACAAATGAAAAAGAAAACTTTTTTGGAACTTGTTTTAACAACATATCCGCACAATGGATTGGATAAACTGTTTTAATTCCTTTAGCTGAAAACTATCAGTTACGATGCAGTTAAATTGGTAAATCGTTGTTTTATGTGACATGCCATTGCCCAATTAAAATGAAATTTATATCTGATGCATCTAAGCTGTGCACCTAAAATTGAAAGTTTACCAATTTGGAAATGTGTTCCTCTGGTCGCAGATGGTAGTAAAGCGAAAAGCAGAGAAAAGGACTATTCAGCTGAAAACTGGAGCATGTGGGTAAAGTGCTGTTGTGATATCTCAACCAAAGTATATAAACAAAACACTGAAGGTAACGTCACCGGATCACAAAACTTACGGAGCACAAGTTTCGGGTGACTAAGATTTGTTCTGTTGCATCCGTGGCGTTTGGAGAAATAATGTTGTTGGAACTGCATTAGTTAGTATTGAGTTTTGGCCGTTTTGGCATGTGTTATAATACAACAAATTGAATTTTACTTGTGGCCAACGTAATAAAAATTATATTCACCCGAAGCTAAGGCTCCGTGGGTTTTTGTGAAATTTGCATTACCTTAAGTGTTTGTACTTTGATATAAAAACCCTCAGCAGATCAGACAAATTACGTATCCCGATTTTCAGGTGAATTCATTTTTGTAATGTTGACAACATCCTCCTTTCTTGTGACTAATGTTGTTTCACCTGCTACCTTCAGGTGAATTTACTTTCGTTGCACATACATATTGCATTTGTTTGCGTCAAGTTGCTAGTGGTGGGGTGAAGTCTATTCTATAATTTAGCAGGTGTAACAACGTAGGTCAACAAAAATGTATATTTTGCAATTGGCTCTTCGGACAGGTGGCTTCCGGTTTCCCTTCCGGATTAATCGAGCTTGGTTTTCGAAAATTTAATTTGGATCAAGAGCTGGTTCAGTTTCATGCAAAAACACTGGGCATATTTTAGTTTATCGTCTTATATCTTATACAAGCGAGAAAACTTGCGTAATTGTCGCATTCGAACTAAGCATTAAGTGCCGCCAGTGCACTTGGCAAAAAAATGTCCCGAGTCCTTTTATAAATCAGACTTTGTTTCAAAACTGTTTTCCTTCAAAACTTTTGCGCCTGATTAAATCGCAGCGCCCCATGCAAATCTCTCAAATGTCTATGTGAAGTGGCGGCACTGTTTTTACTATATTTGTTATTGTTAAGATGAGTACACAGTTCGTGAAAAATGACTGAATAATTGACACTCTGGAAAATGATTGAAAAATTTCGGTGCGAAGTTCTAAATGTGTGAATCAAAGTTTCTGTGTTATGTGATTTATTGATTAGCTATTAGTTGAAATTAGTTCCTTTTCGTTCTGGAGTACGAAATATTAAATTTCAACTAATAAACTATCAATTAATCACTTGAAGCAGAAACTTCAATTCTCACATTCAAAACTACGCGCCGCAATTTTTCAATTATTTTGCAGAGTGTCGATTTTTCAGTCATTTTTCACAAACTGTGTACTCGCCTTTAGAGCTCATTGCTTCATTGGTTGCAGCATGCAAGAAACGTGCATATTATAATACTACTGCAGCATGTTAACAATGAGTCAAAATGTACATATTGTAGCGTAAACTATCACAAAAAAGTTGAATGCATTGGCAACGCTTTCGGAATTATTTAACCATAATTCTAATGAAAATATTTGACATTGGTATTTACTCACAAAAGACCAAATATTTTCATCGGAACAATAGTACATTGGCTTTTCAGATCGACTAGAAATTAATACGTGACTCGAATGCACAACACATTCTTTTAGCGTCATTATACGTATAATGTATGTATTTCTGATCTCAATAGTGCCGTTGCAGTGTCAGAAATGAATCATTCTGGATCTTAAAAATTAAGCTCCATTAGCACATGATTCCATTACCGTCGGATCGAAATTGCATTGCTCGAATAAGGAGCTCTCAATGAGTTCTTAAAAAATCGACGAAAAGTTAGGCGCCAAAATGCAGCCCGAAAATCGACACTATAAAATGCATAAATAAATGGATTCATGGCGCTATTGAACCAGCCCAACCATGTTAAACAATTTGTTAAATTAGCACTGTGTGCCTCATGCGGAATAAAGGGTGTAATTAGATAATAAATGAAAAATGGTAGCCAACATACAATGAATCCGCCAACGACAATCGACAGAGTTTGAGTGGTTTTATTTTCACGTTTCAACGATGATATTTTGTTCGATAATGACTTGTGATGGGCTCGTATTTGTTTTGTTGGACAATGCTGTTCACCACATGTCGAGGAATTGTTCTGCTTCATACTGAACTGATGTGCACAGCTTTTTATATTACCGGATGGATTGTTATTTGTCTTCTGTTTGTTGCGGTTTATTGATGGTGGTCGTGTTGTCGTGTCAACGAGTTCGTAATGACCATTGCGGTGAACATTTGATTCTTTGTAGCATGGCATTGGTTCGGATGTAGCTGTCGACGCAGTTATAGACGTTGATGATTTCTGGCATATCGATCGTTTTTTGTATGGACTCTGGGATTCGTGTTCCGATGACGGGTCTACATCCATTTCAACTTCCACTTCGATATCAAAATGTTTGTTGTGTTTCTGAAAAAAAAGTAAAAAGGAAAGAATAAGCCACAATTAATAATGGTAATCCTATAACAGTGCAGCCGTCGGCACCCTTAACATCATTATAGAGATTACGCGTAAAATCGTCGTTCAAAAACCCAAAACCCATGTTTTACGAAAGACCTTTTAAAGGAAATGTACAGTGTACGTCAGCCAAATTTAGCCGGCAATTCGAACGAAACTGCTTATGCGAGTGGATTAGTTAGTGGCAAGACCATATATGTATAAAATAAAGACATATAAGCAGTTATGTTTGTATGAGTGAGCCGGCACATTTTTACCTAAATTTCTCTAACATCTGCTGGAGGGAAAGTTCAAAGGAAACTATTTGTCATGCATTATTAACTTCGGCTCTGATGAACACACAATCAGAAATTTGATAATTTCAGTTGACTTGGTCACCGTTGGGCAGCGTCTTCATTCAATGTTCATCATTCATACGGTAAACTGTGGCTCGAAGAATGTTACTTTCCATAATGTAGTCTGAGGGCATAAAGCACGGCAGAGTAAAAGTAACCCAGGCAGGAGCGCTGATTTGACTAGGGACCTGAATAATCTAGTAGCCTTATATTTTTTGCGAACAAAATTTTTCAATTTTTGTCAGTGTTCATTTGAGTTCATTTTCACCCAGTGTATTAGGTCCCTTATTTGACGTTTCGAAAATGAACCGCTCCTGCCTGGTTTATTTTACTCTGCCGTGCATAAAGACATTTTTCGAGTCTTTATCAAAAATTTTAACTTAAGTACATCAAATCTAGTGAAATTACTTAACTGAAAACGACATTCGGTGACCAGAAATTCAGACCTGAACATCCGTTGGCATGAGAGAGTATCGTAACCCATATTTTTATTTATTCAATTTTAATTTTCCGAAGTTTTGCGACCTGACTCAGTTTTGTGAGTTAAACAATCAGTCTTACAGTCAGAGACAGTGAATTTTCAGCATGAATTTGTTTCTGCTGTTTTTCAGCTGATCCACACAAACAATCAAAATTGTTTACACGTCTTTATACCTCTACCTTTTACCTCTACCATATGTGAGTATGTAACAACTTCAACCGTATAAATAAGTATAAAAAGTTTTGAATGTATGTGTGGATGAGATGAAAAACAGCTGAAGCAAATTCATGCTGAAAATCACTGCCTCTGACTGTACTCTCTGCTCTATCGTTGTTTGGTGAGTAACGCATTAGCGTGGTATGAAATAGTTATATACACCCTAGTGATTCATACTTTTTTCAGGCACTACATGCCGCAGGCCGAGTGTGCCAATACTTATTAGGGTGGTCCAAATTCGTAGGAACTTTTTTTTTGTGTTAAGTTCGTGCAAAATCAGAGTTCCGAAAAAAATTTATTTATGAAATATTTTCTTCATAAAATGTTCGCGTTCAGGCGCAGGCTGCGTTATTTGTTTTGATAGTAGGACCTGCGTCCTGCGTCACATTTCTGTTATTACGATTATTAAGTGCTTTGACTGATATGAGTAGATCTGGAAGAATTATTTCATTCTCCATGTTAAACGTAAATAGGACATTGTTCACATTGGTCCCGTCACATAAAACCCTACAGCATTAATGCAAGCAGACTACACAGTAGTTGCATTACCATTTGAGTCAACTACAGTGTAGGAGCCAACCTAGTACCACATCAGTAATCCCAAACGTCCTGGAAGGAACATAAGAAATATGGATAATCGGGACGAAGTTACCTGTTTCAAGTTCTTTATGAATGGAAAAAGTTTCTTTGAGAAGAAAAGACTCTATTTCTAGAGAAGTGTGTAAATTTTTGGGAAATCATAATTGATAGCAAAGGGTTCCTGCACCAAATAGATGCTGTTTAAAAATACTACATCTCATCAGGCAATGGTGACAGTGACAAAGAGATGACCAACCTCGAGAGGTTGCACGTAAAAGTTTAGCGTATCACAAGCGAAATGAAATTTCTTTCGAACCACTTCAAGCTCCACACATGCGGACACGTGGAACCACAATGCGATGACAATCGATGATTTTGTGATTTTTTTAAATTTCCTTTATGCAGATTTCAAAATAACCGATTCTGTGCGGGCCTATTTTACAAGCACTAGGTGTTTGCCTTTTCTCGTTTGTTTCATATTAAATTCCTTTATCCGCATTTCCGTTACAAATTCGATGTTTTGTCAGATGGATTTTTTTATGAAGCTTTCCAACTTTTCTAATTGTTTTATTTCGCAAAACTATAGCGACTCTTCTACGGATGATTCCACCCAGATAGAAATATAATCCCTATTCAATGGGGAAATTGCCTATTATATAGCTTCACGGCATATTGACTCACATATTTTTATGCCATGTGTTTGGTTTGAATTGCAACGAATCTACACGATTAAAAGGAAGGGACGGAGAAATTCCAAGAAAATCGTAAAAACTCTCAACTAGAAAAAATATCTTTAAAAGCTGGAAAGCTTTTCGATAAAGTTGATCGAACAGATTCGTATTTCATCTGAAATAGTACATAAATGCATCCGAACTAAGGATAAATGAATATGAAACCGACGCTCCACCAGGGAATATGGTTTACTGTCTTTAAAGTTAAATGCGACAAACACTTAACAAAATCAGCGAATAAAGAATTTTGCGATAAATGAGTTGAACTTTAGGGTTAACACAATAGAATGCCCATTATGTGGGACGCGATTTTCTATTGTCATTTTCCCCTCGTGTATTCCTTTCTTCGGTCGAAATCTTTTTTCGATTGATAAAATTTCCTTTTACACATAATCCATACCTCGGCCACATAAATGTATAGCCAAAAAACATCAACTTATTTGTTGCAAAGGCTCTGAAACGGCAAAAATAATAAAAACGAATATTCTCGTTTTACTGCCCCATATAAATTGTAGGTAACAAAACTCTTTCAAAAAATAAACCGAATCGTAAGACAATCCAATGGATTTAATAAATTTTAGGTGTAGAACATTAAAACTGCGCGAAGCATATTGATGTGTGTGCTGTTCGACACCGAATGGTATTCTGAACAGATCTCGTACATAACGTATACATTTTGTTATTTTGTAGCTGTAAAACGTGAACTAATTTTCCAGCATCAATTCATTTTCTTTCCAGTTATGAATAAATTACATTATATAGTCGAAAGAGAGCTTCTGTTGCCTTGAATGTTTTTCTTGCCTCCATATTATACATTCTTCGGATACACATAACATAATATTGTGGGTGTGCTGTTATGCGACATTCTTAATTAAATTTGTTCGAAATTTTATCAATCAAGAAGCGTAAATAGTTTCTTTCAAAAAAAAAACACAGCGGGAATGGTGTTAGGTAAACACTGCTATAGGATAAAACAATTTTTGTGGTGATGTCTAGCGTTCAGAGTAAGAAGTCAAATCATTTATTTATGGAAGTAAAGTTCAAGTTTTTAGCTGAAATAATTCCATTCGAATCGGTAGAATCTCCTGAATAAATGAAACATTTCAGTTAGAATTCTATTGGGATTTTCTGGCCGAATATAAACTGCTGTTTATAGAAAACAACCGAGAGAAATCAAGTATGAATATTTTCATATACAATGGAGGTCATCATGACTGGTACATTGGTATAACATTTGAATGTTATATTCTACACGAAACATAAATAAATGGACGCTTGAGTAGAAACGAATGCACGGTCGGTACGGTGGACTGATGACACGGACTTCTGCTCTCTCGGTGATGTTGAATAAAATCGGGATATTATTAATCGTCCGACTGAGGTTTCAGATATTACCATTCGGTGCGTCGACACCCAGATCATTCAGGCTACCATTGGTTGAGAACTGAACACGGGTAAATGAGAACGTTCAGCAAGACAACCAGGGTTTTGTGGCAAGTAGAGACCGAGAGACATTTCTACACAATCGTAGATTCTCAGCTATGCCAAATTTTTGCAGAATTTCACAGGAAGTGATGTCAGTCTCACAACACTTTATTTGTAAAATCTATGCATGGACGATGCTACTTGTTCTGCAGCATCACAAAAATGATTTGGTCCTTATCAAATGAGTGAGTATTTGCTACTCTATAAATATATGTTAAATCAGCCAGCGTCGGAAAAGCGATTAAAAAATTAAACTTGAGTGAGGTGGAACCGCGAGATACCTGTATATTCACTTCCAAAATCCTAACAATATGATTCCCATTCGTTATAGCATCTACGCTCACTTCGAAACTAGCATTTATATTCGATTTGAACGCTAAAGTTTTTAAACATCGACATTATTATACCATTCGAAAACACGGAAACCCAGTTTAGCGAAAACATCGATGGAGTATGCTAACATAGAGTGGCATTGGTGTACTTTCCCCGACAAATTACATTCATTTTCGAAGATAGATAAATGATGATCTCATGCTCTGTTTACACGCCAATTTGGTGTATAATTTCAGAGAATGAAAATGTTGTGCTAATTTAGTGTTTGATAGATAAATAACCAGACAGCTACCTATCTGAACGTATCTGAACGGAACGAAACCTATATTTCGTTGATAGAATAAACAAAAAAAACTTTTTTCGGCGGCTTCTAACCTTTATGTACGAAACGTGTGAAATTCTAAATAAAACTTTTAAGAATCCCACCTGCTTGATTGATGGATAAGGTTGGTTGGTTGTATTTCTGCCTTTTTATGATTAATAGAAACATCGCTTATTTGGACGAAGGGCAAAATCGTTAATGGTAAATCGACCAGGCACCAGAGTACAAAGTGTTAATGTGGTAACACGTTTCGAATTTTAAAAAAATCCAATTTCCAATTTCATTAAACATTCTACCGGAATGTATCCAAATAAACTGATATGCAGAGTAAAATTGGGATTGGCTCATTTTGAAAAAGAAAAATGATAAAATTCGGGACCGACTTTACTGAGCTGGTATGTGGTCGATAGGTCGTACCGAATTTTGATACTTGTAAGGGCCGCGATACAAAACAGCTGATGGTTCCGATGGTTCACAAGTTGACCCTGCCGAGTTATTCTATAATCAAAAATTTGACTTTTTCGACTTTTACTTATTTACTGACAAGAAATTGTTATGTTGATTCGTGGTAAGAAGGTTTGAAGTTTTTTATAAGGACCATTAAGTGCATCTAGGTCGCCATGGGTGTTGGAACAATGATTTACAAGTCTCAAAACTTTATTAACGAATGATTATTCATAAATGACGCGCACACTTAGTGGCTGCGGAAGAACTTGAAGTAGAAAAAGCCACCTTTTCCTATATTTTCCCACCTTTTCCTATGTTTTCCCAAATTTTCTTAAATTTTTCAGAAATTTTCTACATTTTCTTAAATTTTCACAAAAATTTTCTTCGTAAAATTACAGTGAACGACATCTCAAATGTCTCACTGACTTTTTTTTCAGAGAATGTCATTGTGAATTTGCAATGACACAATAAAATTCTCAGAAAAATTTGACAGTGAGACATTTGAGATGACGTTCACTGTAGGAAAGATGTGTAAAACTTAAGACATTTTTTTAATGATATCACGTATGCTAATGATGGAACTAACAGAATTCACTGTAATTTTCTAATTCCTAGCACTTTGATGAGAGAGAACAGAGTTAAGAGAACAGAAATGGCGATCCATAAAAAGGTAATTTATTGCCTGATGTCATACAGAGCCAGCCGTTTGAAACACTTTTGTTTTGCTGCATAAAGAGGATCATAAATCTCAGCTTAATATGGTTCTAATTTACCATTTTTGATACGATTAAATGTTTTGCAATATTAAGGTAATAGAACGTTCCAGATGAATAAAACATAACAGAAATGAAAGTAAAAAGCGGAAATAAAACCGCAGACTGAACTTTTTGAATTAAATCGAAGGCTCGTCATTGGACATCAATCGATAGAAATAAACTTCAAAGATACATCTATATACGGATCGGGGAAGCCTCGTTTCATTTTTAAAAGCTTTTGTTGTTCTGTTTTTGTGTGGAAAATATGAAACGTGTGTGTGTCATTAAATATAAATTCGCTTGAGTGAATTGATGGAAAGACATAAAACGGATGAATGGACTGTTGTGCAGATGAATTCATGTCTCACGGAATGCGTAAGTTTTACGTTTTTCGAGAGGAGAACAAAAAAGCAACAACAGCAACAACAAAAAAAAAATTGGACTATTATCAGAATATAAAGAAAATTGCGAGATTTTTTGGGTGACAAACGTAAGACGGACGACTTTACGTGATGTATTGCTTAAGATAAAATGTTTAAGAAAAAGCTAAACTACCTGATTGGCATCGAGCCAAGGGAAGCGTGTACGGAGCACATCATTTACGTTGAAGAAAATACAAGTTGGTACAAGTTGCTTATCGGAAATGTTACACATTTTGTTATTTGATTGTTTGGTTCAGATCAAACCATCTTACTCATTCATTCTAGACGCATTAATGTATCCATTTAAAATCTAATTTGCTGCATATAATTGAATAGTAGATTACTTTACCAGTGAAGGACGCCCTCGGATACTTTTACTCATCTGGATACGAGATATATATTATTCACGTGTACAGTATGGCGTTCTACTTTACGAGCGAGGGAACGATTTTTCAGTAGTAAAGTAAAATAAATTATACTCCCAGTTCAATGCGTTGCGTTGGTGCGCTGTTTAAGCTTCGTGAGAGTCAGGGTTTATTTTTAGGAATTGTTTGGAATTTTGAAGAATAAAATCGCTAAAGATAGGCCCTGGTGAGGTTGCAGAGATGAGGCATTGCGTGAAATTGCATTTGTGTGTGATAAAGTGTGTGAAAAACGATACTAATACTTTTAAGTCGAAAACGAACGAGCAATCGGTATATAACATAAAACGCAGCATAATTGTCGATCTCAACAAGGTTCCGAAAGAACCTTGGATCTCAGCAACTCAAAATTGCCTTCGTGTTTTCGGCCTTATATACGAAGCCGACCGATATTTTCAGTTAAACAAAGAGACACAACATTTCCGAGTTAGAACTCGATTAAAAATTGGCTTGAAGAAATTACCTTGTGAACTTCGATTTCAGTCATGTTGTCATGCCGCGAAGCAACCACACAAGAAATTCGTACGTACACATAAATCATTACAGCCATCGGAATGAAAAACGAGCCCATAGCCGAAAATATTACGTATCCTTCGTTCTGATTGTAGCGACATTCTTCCAAATCGCGGCGACCTGGTTCATACCTGGGAAACAAAAGAAAAAGTTGAATATTAACGAATCAGAAAAAAAAATCAAATGTAGTTGTAATCATGACCGAAGTGGCTCGAAAAAGCGCCTCTAGAGTTACATACAACTCATTTATAAAATACCCAAAAATTAAAAACACCTAAAAATTGTAATGAGGCTTGAAATAGTTGAGGTATCCCAATATCTGCACTTGAATCCGATCTGATTTAAGTATGATTTACGCATCAACAAAAATACTCCGTGTGAGAGCCGTAAGACAGCGATCTGTCAAGTAAACGTAGCAAAAATGGAAAAAAATCAAGTTTTTCTCTCAGACGGAGTATTTTTTTCATACGTGGAAATCAAGTCTGCAATTGAACTGAACTAAAAAAATTGGCGGGTTATGAAACCTGACCTGATTTACCTGAGGGATCATAAATTATGTAACACTTTTTCAATGCTGTCATCAAAGTAAAATCCTAAATCGAGAAATACGCGCTCTGTCCCACCATTAAAGGGATAAAAACTTAGTTTTAACTTCACAGCTAGCGAGTTACTTAAGATTTAATTTTGATGACAGCACTGAAAAATCGGAACGGTCTCTGAACTTTTTACAAGTTTCCCGGTAAATTCAGGTTACAAACCAAAACTGTGTGAGGTTGATCTGATTTCAGATACCAGATAAAACATGTATTCCAGGTAACATGAATCTCGTGCCGGTGTGATTCACAATGACCCAGAAATTGACATTTTCCTTATACAAAATTACTATTTTCTTTTTAAATAAATTTAGAGCCCAGTTAATCCCTGGACTATTCTGAAATTAAGTTGGACAATCACAACAACCTTAACATTTTGATTACCACAGATTTTTACGCGAGTCAACAGCTTTAACATTGAGCAAAAAAAATGGGATGAAAACATTATGCTAATGAACTCTCCAAAATTAGCTTTAATTTTATGTGATATTCGTATCAGCTCAGCATTTAACGGTTGTTTTTCAGAATACATAATTTTGGAGTTGGTTATTTGTTTGCGAGATATGAACTGTAAATTCATTCATCGTTTGGGGTGATTCGTTTTTTCGTGGCCTTATTTTAATAATTTTCGTAAACTGAAAATTAATACTTTGAAATCGTTGTAGCATAAATCTGAGAATTTCATACAAATTTGAAATGAAAGCATTTCACGATGAACAATTGTTTAATGATTCCAGAGAAAATCATTGTTCTACGGAAAGTTTAAATATTAATTTAGTGATTGTAGTGTACATTATAATACAGAAGAATCGTGAACCCCAAAATAATATCCAAAATATTTGATATAACCAATTGAAGTAAATTTTTTCTTTTTTCTTTCTCACGCAATTCAATCACGAAAATGGTTTTCCCTAAAGAAAATCAATCGTGTTTCAAAACTAATTGAAAAGAAAACAGAAACAAGTTTCCGATGAAAATATTTTAATAGACCGAATCATAAATTTAGTACAAAATTTGAAATAGGATAACGCCACAAAATACGAGCCACTGCAGTATGCGAGACCTCTATTGTTTTGTTTTATCGAACGAACGAAAAACAATAGTGTGGTCGCTTTACAGTGTGGGCTCGTATGTTGTAGTTTTACCCTATATGAGCTGTCTAATAATTGTAATTGTAATCAGAAACAGCAACGTAACGCTATCGTTGATTGCGTGAAATTTTTTTGCTGATAACTAATTCTAAGCCAAAATTGTTCATGCATCAAGAATTACCAGTTCTTTTTTTAAAAGTAATCTAAACTTCAAATTAAAAAAATTGAGAATTGGTGGACCTATATCTTCGATATTACATTGTTTGAAGACATTATACTGATAAAAAAAATCTTACAAGTTCTTTACACTGCCAAAATATAGATGATACACTGTTCGGCTTCAGTACTCTGTTTATAGTACTTACCACCCATGCTTGAAGTACGTTCTGTATTTTGTTTTCCGATTGTAAATATTCTCCTTTTTTATAAAATTCAACCCACAATACTGAGATTTTCTGTTCTGTTGATGTATTCTCTATCTAGCTAACGCAAAAATCCTATGACCGATATCTAAACACTTTTTTATGGATTGTCTCGTCAAGCCTTCTCCGCTATATAAAAATCGGTTCTTAATTTATGTAACTCGTAACCCGTACCTAGCGGCCAATTTCTAAGGGACCGATAACAGAATTGCGTAGCAAAAAAAACATTGCTGAGAAAACACATTAGGGGTAAATCATTTTCGTTTTTTAAAGTTCGGATGTATCCACCTTCGTAAGTAAAACATGCAAACGACCTTGAATGTAAATAATCAAGATAATGGAGCGAACTAGTTTACGTTGCGTTGAACTTGTGTAAAAACCGCCATCTGTTGTCATGTGCATGTTTTCGTGAATTTATTATTAGACAATGTCAAAACACAAGTTTTCATTCATTGTGAGCTTAGGCATGTACTTTAAATAGCTTAGTGAAACTTGACATTGTGTCACACAACACTGTAAAAAATAACCATTTCATACAAAATAGTACTCCATTTGGCAGCTGTCGACTGTGATCCCTTTTGCTTGAAGTGCGTTGATTCTCCCCGTTCTTACGTTACGTATTTTATGAAGGGATCTTACACAATATTATATTCCACCATTTATCCATATTTATACGTTCTTTACCCGAAACCTGTCCCCGAACTGACTTATTTCCCTCTCAATGCGTATGAACAACAAAGAAAATTCGAGTAGGTTGTAACTGGTTCTTACAAATTTTTTTTCTGATTTATAGCGTGCCTTGCGATGGTCTAATTTTTATCCTTACCATTACTATGTGCTGGTCAGACGACTAAGAGTATGTAGTTTCTCTGCACGGAACACCACATCGTACACATCGAAATAAAAAAAAAAAAATGAAAAATATCAACGAATAAATTTTCTAGCTTACACAAATGAATCCAATCCTAAAAGATGATCTTTGCTTTTCATAACAAAGAATAAAAAACTGAAACCGGCCATCAATGTTATATGTGGAAAATATGTAAAAATGGAAGTGGATTTTTTCGAGATCTATGAATATTATATCGAGCATTGTATGATGGTAGAGCTTTCTCTTGCATGAATTCCAGAATAAATGTTCAATTTACACCAACTTTTTTATAGAAATGTATACGTATGCGTACAACAAAAGAAAAAAAAAATTATTCTTCGGTCGCATGTGTGTAGTGTACTAAAAGCAATGGTAATGGTAATTCAAATTTATAAATGGTGACATGGTGAAACGTTGAATGGAATTGTAAAGCATTCAATATTGCGTGTTTGCAGAAGCCAGTGGGAGCAATTGCTGAACAAATCCTACCGTTATGCATATTTGAAACTTAAACATAAATTCGATAAACTACCATCCTGGAATTGACAATGAATAAGCAAGAAAGGCATAAAAAAAACTCAGTTTCACATATCACACATATGCTCGTTGTTAGATAGAAAATATAAATGATTTTGAAATGAGTACACTACACAATACACCTATAATATTTTCGCAACACAAACAAAAAAGTTCATTTAGCATTTTGCTTGTTGATTCAACTATAATGTGTTATCATCGCTCTCATGTTGGAATCCAAAAGAGAACCCCGACCAAAAACGTGAAACATTCAAATCACGCAAATAAAATTTTGATTTGACTCTATTCAAATTTTTATTTTAGAAAAATAACAATCTTCACTCGTTATAATTTTTTAATACATGTAATTGACGTGAAAATGTTTTTGCGGAAAAGTATGTGACTGGTGTTTTAGCATATTCATATAAGTAGAAATGAGGACAAAAAATTGTCAAAGAAATATTCATTGCTAGTGAAATAAATAAATTTTAATTAGACAGGGTGGATGTATAACTGGGACACATAATCATATTTCAACGATGAATGTGATATTACACAGCAGGAACCGAAGGTTTCCATATGACAGATAGAAAAAATATTTTACCTATAGAAAATAACACTTTACCGATAGAAAATAACACTTTACCGAAAGAAGTGTGTCCATGATCGATAAAAGGTAACAAACAAACGAATTTATTTGTAAATTATTACTTTTTTATCGGTAAAATGTTATCGGTACTTTTGAATATTTTCATCGGTACTCAGGAACTCGCTATTTTTATATCGGTACCTCTTTTATCGATAATTTATTATTTTTTATCGGTAAAGTTGAATTTTTTCATCGGTCGAATATAATATATAAGTTTTTTAAATGCGACAAAAAAGACTGCTCACAATTATGGCGCAGCCGGTAAAACATCGATCTTTTCTCAAAAATTAAAAACTACAGTAAATAAATATCATCGATCTTCTTCTTCCCTAATGTTCCCAAAATACAAGCAGCGTTACCACGTTGAATTGCGATGGAAATTCTTTGCAGAAGGTATTCTTTTGATTTTACCTCACCCGTTGCCTTTTTCATTAAAGAGCCCAATTTATCAATAAATTTCTTCGTTTCCGGACCCATGCAGCCTAAAGTCTCGAAAGCAAGTGGGGTTAGCAAATAGTTTTGTTTCAAAGAAACGTAATGGTTATGCTTATGTATATATATATATAAGTGTGTAGAGCTCATTTTGTGGAAAAAAGTAATCTTTATTGTCTCGAACATAATCGTCATAAAATCTATATAAGTGAAACCCTGATCCCAACTCAGAATTCTTTTTACTTTCGAAAATAGAACCAATATGGTTCCTTGCCGGAACATACCGAAAATTCAGAGGCGTCCTCGGATCAAGGATCTAATTGTACCAGCATGGAGATAGAAGGGCTAGTGCCAAGTAGCAATACTCAATTGACACCAGCCTCCTTCCCTGAGTTATAGACCAAATAAACGGCAGGGCAGTAGCAGCCTTGGTAATGAGTTCATCATTTATCTCTTCGAAACACACGTAGAGTATACGAAGAGCGGGAGTTTTATAGGATGAAATGTGTAACTGAAGTTCAGTGAGATCTGAATATTTGTAAATTTAGGAGAAATCAATAAAGAAAACACCAAGAGCCTGGTAGCTAACTAAGTCTAAGAGTTTTAGCGTCCGATCTACTAAAGCGATTTTCAAAATCTTCTTCGCCACTGATTCCTTTATCATACACTCTGCACATCATCGCTTATTGCAGTCAACAGATGATGGGACCGCGTGTAAAATCTTGAAATCATGGCGGTTTACCTGTTTTATATCACAAACTATTAAGTTGTGATTGTTGTAGGCTCAAGAAGCTTTCTATAACTAATATTTCGCGTCTAATTAATGCTTAACTTAGCTTTAAAATTGTTTACACGAATTCATATCCCATTGCCATTGTTGTCTACAAACATGAGCGTTGGTTTTGTATAATCCCAGTAAGTTCGCTGACTATACCTATTACGGGACCAGAAAATGGATGTTGTCAACTGGTGTTACTCTACTTAATGAATTATTCAAAAACTTTACGTGCATGCGAACATAGTGGGTATCTGTATCTGATACAATGTGTGTAGACACATTCAATGTATCGGCTAAAATGCTGGTCGGATATTATGTAACATAATAAATCTATCAAAATTTGTTATTGGTTACATTTATTCTCGAATATGTTCTGTTGCTTGCGGTATGCTTAGACAATAATGTCAGGTTACCTGTTCCTCTGCTAAAGTAAATATGGGTCTGGTAAACTTTAAAAACTATTTGATAATCGAGATAACTCATTTATTTGCGGTCTACACGACTTTAACATAAATTCTGAATCAGCAGAAATTTTCTCTCACAATCTTCATCTATTGTTTTATTTTCCTTTGGAAATGATTGTACCTTACTCAACTCCACTTTTAATGATTCACCGTTTGGGGGATAGCAGCTAACATTCGATTCGTCTGCCATTTGAAATCACAATCCGTAATTTATGTAAACGGAACTTTTAACGTTGTGGATATGCCATTTAGCATTTATTCTTTTAACCCGAATGATGGGTTTCTACTGGGATTTAGTAAGACGACAATAAAACGAAAAAATAGTCGTAGTGGGAGAGATTGGTGACAATTGCATTCGCTTCGAGTCCATGTTAGGATTTTTTTTTATGTCTTTCTTATTCCAATCTTTCTCAATTCTCAATGGCAGTCGTTAGACTTTGTGATGATCATAAACAAGCCTTTGACTCGGAAATCATATGAAGCAGACCATGACCTGTTCCATGAACCAAAATAGCTCGAAATATATCAGACTTTTCTTAGAATATCTTAGCTAGAAGATGAGATAAAGTTCCATGAACGTTGCAGTTCTATATAGATTTAAAGCTATTTCAAAACGAGATTTCATTCTTTATGGGACAGGTCATGGAATTTGCCATAATGAGTTTATAGCCAGATACACCCGGATACACCACGATGGTTCAAAATCTTTACATTGAAAAAAAATGGTGATAAGTGATGAAAAATATGCTCTGCGTCGTGTCAACTTTTTCAGTAACTGATAAATTGGCAAGTCTTCAAAGTGCAGCCTTGTTCGAGGACCGATTTCATCTAACAAACTGTGCGACATGAAGGTCTCATGGTTTTAACCTTATTTTCACACTCTGTGATGTAAACAGTAAAACGAAAATTTATACGAAGCTGATGACGAGCTAGCCATTCCAGTTGTTTGCTGATTTGGTAAATTGCATAAATTTAAAATTTGCTGTTCCATTCTTTTGTTTACCCTATAACTACTCTTTATGTATCCAATTAACAATGGATGACTGCAAATTGCCATCAAATTTACATTTAATTTGTAGACAAATTGAAGTCCGAAATTGTGCCTTGCAAATATTCATTTTGTTTGTTCATTTTCCATTGTTAGTTGGGTTACAAATTTCGTCATTTAACAAAGGCACAAAGTGAGCTTTCCGAGATTTTGGGCCATCGACCTAATATGGGGCTTAAACAACGCGTCTGGTCAATAGCTTTCAGGGAAAAAAACGTTTACCGAAATCGGTTTACATTTGGTGAAAATATTTCGAAAAGTCACAAATAGCTGGAATGTCCCAAATAATCATGGCCCTACGTTAGTGAAGGGCCGTGACGCAAGTCCGTTCACACTGAAAAATGTGACAAAAAAAATTCCGTAGGACGGAACATATATACACAACTTTTTTGACTTTTACTACCTTCCACTTATTTTATTCGTAATCTAGGCGTCCATACGAGTTCAACGAGCTGTCAAACGCCTCATAAGGTTAAGATTTGGCCGAGATATTAAATTTCAAAACTTGAAAGTTTGTATGAAGAAATTGATTTCCATACATTTTGAAATAGATGAAATAGATGAAATAGATGAAATAGATGAAATAGATGAAATAGACATTTGTCACTTTGTTACAACGAAACTTTTCAATTTACCGGTGGATTTGGCTGAAATTTTCAGGGTATGTCAAGGACGTAGTTTTAAGAAACTATTTTGAAGGAATTTTCATAAAAGCTTATAATTTCGGAGCTATGAGCGTTTTAAGATATTGAACTATAGAACCCATAACTCAGAAAATATGGCAGATAGAAAGTTCGTTTAAAAGACAAATTTATAGTTTCAAATTTCAGTCGACACATGTTTCAGTGTTTTCACTAAAGATCTACCATTTGGGAGCTATGAGCGTTTTAAGTGCGAGCTATATCAGCCATAACTCGGAAAATATGGCAGATAGAAAGTTCGTTTAAAAGACAAAGTTATAGAGTTTTACATTCTAGTCGACACTTGTTTGATGGTTTTCTCCAAGAATCGATCATTTGGGAGCTATGAGCGTTTTAAGTGTCAGCCATAACTCGGAAAATATGGCAGATAGAAAGTTCGTTTAAAAGCTATGTCAGCCATAACTCGGAAAATACGGTAGATGGAAACCTCGTGTAAAAGACAAAGTTATACAGTTTTAGATTATAGTCGATGCGTGTTTCATGGTTTCCCTAAAAAGTCGCTTATCTTGGAGCTATGAGTGTTTTAAGTGCGATAAATTTTTGAATTTCGACAAATTTTCTGTTTTCGTCAAATTTTCGATTTTCATCAACTTATTGATTTTCGTAAAATTTTCAATTATCGTTAAATTTTTAAATTACGTCAAATTATCGAATTTCGTCAAATTTTTTGTTTTCGTTAAAATTTTTATTTTCGCAAAAAATTTTTATTTTCGTCAAATTTTCGATTTTCGTCAAATTTTTGAATGAATGAATGAATGAATTTTATTTTCACCGCCAAAGACTGGCTGAATATTAAAATTACAATTAGATACAAAATACAAAATCTATTTCACATTATCACACATATATCACAGTTCATCATAATTCATGTCAAGTTCCTTCATAATTGCAGCTTTAAAAACCGTCCTGCTAATAGATTCGTTCACTGTTGCTTTGTGTTCATTTATCAGTTTGATTAGTTTAACGATAGGTTGATTCGACAAAAACACGCTTGAGTATCTTGGTTCAACTAACAGCTGTAGCGTAGAATCTCGAAGATTATAGACACTCTCGTTGCGTATGAATTTCGGTGAGATTATATCGTCAATAATGTTGCCCTTGAATATGTCGAAAGCGAACGTGGCATCCGCTACTGTCCGTCGCTTTTTCAAACTTTGCAGTCCAAGTTGTTTACATCGATCTTCGTACGGTGCTAGTCTGTATGTCGTCGCATTGCTTCGGCTTTCCAATAAGTGAATCACGAATTGTTTCTGAATGGATTCGATGTCATCAATGTAAATTTGTGCAGTTGGATTCCATATAGTCGATGCAAATTCAAGCCGTGATCGTACATATGCTACGTAAAGTATCCGTTGCGTTTCTTTTGTGAAATTTCCGTTTGAGAAGTGTTTGATGCACCCAACCATCTGCCGAGCTTTCATCGTCATTGGTTCTATGTGATGACCAGGATGGTACCATCTGTTGAAACGAACGCCAAGATCATTTATTTCTTCAACTCTTTCGACGACGTGATTACCCATTGTGTAGTCAGCTTGGATAAACGATGAATCGCTACGATATGCGCTGAGAATGTAGCATTTGTCGTTGTTGAAATGAAGACGATTTCTCTCATTCCATCTGATCACATCGTCGATATCTCGTTGCAATCTTAGCGTATCTTCAAAGTCTTGTATTATTGACGCCAATTTCATGTCATCAGCGAACAACGATGTATGCGCGAAACGTACCACGTCGACCAAGTCATCGATGAAAACGGTGAACATCAACGGTCCCAATGAGCTCCCAGGTGGTACTCCAGATGGTGACTCATACAATCTGGACTTTGACTTCCCAATTTGAACAAAATTTGTACGGCCGATCAAGTATTGCCACAGCCATCTTGCAGTCTTTTTACCAATTCTGAATCTGGCAAATTTTATAATCAACAGCATGATGACCACTTTGTCGAAAGCAGCCTGGTAATCACCATAGAATGTGTCCAATTGACAATTACGTTCGAATGCCTGGTGTGCGAGCGTAGTTTGGACCAACAGGTTCGTGACAACTGACTTCTTGTTCCTGAACCCATGTTGTGCGCTTTTTAATTGAGGCTGGATTATCTTGCTGATTTCACGTTTGACTGCGATGTCGTGAATTTTCATAAGCATTGTTTGTATTGCGATAACTCTGTAGCTTTTAACATCAGTTTTGGACCCTTTATTTTTGTATACAGCAACAATTCGAGATACTTTTGCCGCTGCCGCTATTTTGCCACTGTCGAACGATTTTTGATGCAACAGCCATACTGGCCAGGCGACTGCTGATGCACACATTTTCATAACAAACGGCTTGATTTCATCTGGACCAGCACCGCCCTTTGAGTCGAGTGAAAGAATTGCGGCTTCGATGTCAAATAGCGACAGATTAATATCCTCTGCACCGCTTACCGGAATATAACGTTCATCGAAGTTACAGTTTTCCGCATCAGGCACATAAAGCGATTCAAAGTAGTCTGCAAACATGTCGACTATTTCTTCCGTTGACGTACCGACTCTGTGACCATAATTCATTACATCCGGATATTTTTCGGTACCACCTTTCAGTTTAGCGAATTTCCAAAATTCAGCTGGATTTGTCTTGATATCCTCTTGCACTCTGATGTTGTGTTCATTCGATCGTCGATCACTTACTTCATTGAATTCATTGTGAGCTGCTTCATATTCGTCCAACGATCCAACATCCAATACTGATTTCCGTTTGAATAATTTGTTTCGTCGATTTTTCAATCGTTGCAACTCGGTCGACCACCACCTTGGTTTATTCGAGTACTTTTTGATGGTCTTTTTCGGTACATTTTGTTCAATTAGAGATTTCATCGTTTGAACGAAAAATTCATATGCGGCGTCGTCATCTCTAATTTGGAATTCATGTTGGAAATTGATCGCTGCCAGTTGTTGCACCATCCGTTCATAATGTCCTCTTTTATACTGGAAAACCGTCACATACTCCACGTTGACAGACGAATTCGTGTCGTAATCCATCGTGATTTCATACGGAATGTGTCTGGCGTCTTGCTGTAGCTGCCAGGGCCTACTTTTTAGAAACTTTCAGAGAAAATCGAGAAATTCAAGAAACTTTGAGAAATTCAAGAAACTTCGAGAAATTCAAGAAATTTCGAGAAATATTTCTTGAATTTCTCAAAGTTTCTTGAAGTTTCTCGAATTCGAGAAATTTCAAGAAATTCCAGAAAATTCAAGAAATTTGGGAAACTTCGAGAAATTCAAGAAATTTCAAGAAACTAATTTCTCGAGTTTCTTGAAGTTTCTCGAATTTCTCGAATTCGAGAAATTTTAAGAAATTCGAGAAAATTCGAGAAATTTCAAGAAATTCAAGAAATTTGTTTCCAAAACGTAGGCTCTGGTAGCTGCTCACTAAAGATCTACCATTTGGGAGCTATGAGCGTTTTAAGTGCGAGCTATATCAGCCATAACTCGGAAAATACGGCAGATGGAAACCTCGTGTAAAAGACAAAGTTATACAGGTTTAGATTATAGTCGATGCGTGTTTCATGGTTTCCCTAAAAAGTCGCTTATCTTGGAGCTATAAGTGTTTTAAGTGCGATAAATTTTTGAATTTCGACAAATTTTCTGTTTTCGTCAAATTTTCGATTTTCATCAACTTATTGATTTTCGTAAAATTTTCAATTATCGTTAAATTTTTAAATTACGTCAAATTATCGAATTTCGTCAAATTTTTTGTTTTCGTTAAAATTTTTATTTTCGCAAAAAAATTTTATTTTCGTCAAATTTTCGATTTTCGTCAAATTTTTGAATTTAGTAAAATTTCCGATTTTCGTCAAATGAAAGCTGGAAGGTTGAGATGAAAGAGAAAGTTACATAGTTTTGTAAGAAGAATATTTTCGTTCAAACTGCACAATATTGTTGACGCAATTTTTTTTGTTCTTTCTAAAATTTTTCGGGTAAAATTTTTGTTGATCAAACTTTCGCGTGCTCTGTAAGCGTCACCTACACCGATATCAGTTCTTTTGTAAGTGGATATCAGGACTTGCGTCCCACCTCCACTGTAAGTGGTTTTGGGCGATTGCATTTAGCCAAACAAAATTAAAGTTTCGGTTTTCAAATACTCAGTAATGTGTATCGTTCAGTGAACTTAAAAGTTTTTTACGCAAATCTGCAAGGAAGACACGCAGGTTCAGTGCAAAAAAAAACTTTTTCAAACTAGTGCGAAAAAGTATCTGCTCTATGTGTGGGAGTAATATTACAACAAACTATTCCCACATAAGCCACTGTTCGCATCCTAGAGACTAACGATTAAAGTGCAATGCAAATATTACCAACAACAAAAATCGGTAACATGTGCCACGTATCACCTGACAGAAAAAATGACTCAATATAGTCTTAGCTTCATGCATATGAATGTAAAGCGAATTGTAATTTTATGAAAAGAAAATTTTCATAGTAAAAATTTGTTACATTTTTTTCTTGATTCGCTTAAAGTTAAGACTAGCATCCTCGTAATTCCGGTAAGATTTTAAATCAACGAAAACGATAAATCACCGACTTAGTCTCCACCTAGTCCTATACAATTTATTACATTTGTACTAATTTAGTCGATTTAGTCAAAGAAACGGACCCAGACATTATTATCTTTCAAAGAAAAAAAAATAGACACTTGGAGGTAAACAATTTAAAAAATATTTATCGAATGAAGGGAATGAATGCCATATGAAAATTGAACAACAATTGAAACCTATGCAAGTGCTCATAAGCAAGAAACGAAAGTAAAATCTTTCCGCTCATCAGAATCATTCCTCGTTCGTTAGAAAAATTAAGTTTCTGAAAGGCATTTGAAGAAATTTTGAAATGTTTTAGCTTGAACATTCGTAAACAACAGAAAAAATTAAAGAAAATTGAGAAAGTTATACAGACAACGGAGTCTTTCAGCTGCCGTTCATCGGTTGACAAAACTAATTGAATGATACGGTTCCTTCGTATTGTCCGTCTCTAATATTAAATTGAATCTATAAATAAACTCGAACCAAAAAGACTACCAAAAAGTGTCCTGTAACCAAACAAACAAAAAAAAAACGAATGAAAATCTGATAACTTTGTATAACATCAAAGCTTCATTAATGGATACATTCCGCGTCACATGAGATTCATAAAAATATTTCATTTATACGATTATGCACACGGTCTGGCTACCGCTGATAAAAAACGACACAAACATTTAATAATGAACACAAAAATATGAACAACAACAACAAACTCACCATCCCAATATCGGTGGGCATGTAATAGCTAATGCTAGTACCCACACAATCAGAATCATCACTAATGCAAGTCTTTTTGATCTCCGTCGTCTAGAATAATTTAATGGTTGAGTAACGGCTAGGTATCTGAAAGTCATTTGTATGTGAGTGAGATTTTTTTTTTTAATTTTCAATTTTAATCGTCATACCTATCTATACTAATTGCACATAAGCTGAGAATGGATGCTGTACATAATAACACATCTAATGATATCCAAATATCACAAAGTATCCATCCCAACTGCCATGAACCTGGAAAATAATTTATTTATTGAATTTGTAATTATTCCATTAAGTTTTAGAAAATAATGTTTATGTGATGAGAGGATGCTGAGGTAGTATTATATAATAGGGAAACACTTTTCCACGGTTTTGTTTTCAGCGTCACATTCTACTCTTTTTTTCGGTTCAAGTTCCTTCATGTACTTTCTAAAAGTTTTGTGGAAAATTTCCAGTTTGATCTTATATCTTTTCATAATAAGTGGAATTTTGTCGCAGGAAGTACTTATCGTTCTCCCCAGGCCGTTATACAAGATGCAATGTTGATTGTTAAAGAGCCGAAAGGGTCGCCAAAAAAGAGGAATGAATGAGCATTTTCAACAAGTCGATCCAAAATACCGTTTTTAAGTATTCGTTTTACTTAACTGGTATTGTAGCCTTCATTTGTGCGTTTCGTATTTGAGTATAGAGTTGGTTGTGTCAGTTTGACCAGCTCTGAGAAAATTGAGCAGTCTATGTAAATGTTGGTAAACTGACCACTTTTCTCAAACTGACACAACTGACGCCACCTCTATATCCAAATACAAAACGCACAAATGTATGCTACAATTTCATCTAGGTGACATACATCTTAAGAACGGCAATAAAATCCAACTTACTTCTTAAGAAACGTCTTAATATCTGTTGCGGGCGATATCAGGAAGAAAAGTTCGCTTAATTCGGTTCTTAGATATCGAATTGAATTTCTTATATTTGTTGTAATGTTGGTGTAGTAACTAAATAAAGGACTAATTCGAAAGCAAGCCATTGTAAACTATTGACACACAACAGAAGTAATGGATTTTACATGACTAGCAGTAAAAATATGAAAAGTAGAGTTTTCGTGTGAATTTTGTTGATCCGAGGTGAAGCCGAGGTCAATAAACACACGAAAACAAGACTTTTCATCTTTTTATCCCGAGTTAAGTATAGTTATTTACGTATCGGTTGAGTAGGCCGAAAGAGTTACGTATTAAGTTTTGTATGCTTGCTAAGATGACCGAAAGTAAAGAAATGTCAATTTAAGGGGGCGAAAGCGAAAGCTTTCGCCCCGCGAATTGACAGCTTTACTTTCGGTCCTCTTAGCAAGCATACAAATGGATTTTACATGCTAAGGGCGTCGAAAGAAATGCTTGAAACATGAAAGTACGGTTTTGACGCATGTAGCAAGTAAAATACTGTTAAATGCTTTTGAGTGTGTAAGAAGCCTCTTTCGACCCTAGGGGAAACAAAAGCATGTCAAGAACTAAAGTCGGCGTCAGCGTTTGCCGAAAAGTCACAGACAGTTTGAAAAAGGCAAAATAACATTCCTAAATGGTACGTCAGTACTCTCTAATAGTGCATTTGGTTCTTGCATGGAAAGACCATAAAATTAGTGACATATTTTTAGCTGATAAGACTTTGAACAGGTCAGATATACCTGAACGTGAATTTTGGGCCAACCTGAGAATATTTGAATCTGAACAAACCTGACCTGAACTTACTTGGTATCTGAAAATTAGAAAAGTCAGAAAAATGTTAGATTTAAGGTACTGTAGCACGACAACATTTAAATAATCCGCGACACAAGAATAGTTCACAACACAACACACAGATGGAGCAACTTACACATAACATTTGGCAGAAACATCTAGAACTTAATGACAACGACGAAGATCGGCCATATTGGAATTCTGCCTATAAAAGAAGTGTTGCTGCCTATTCATTCTCATTCTGTTTTGTATCACAGAGCACTCGCCTACTTAGACAGTGCCATGATTACGAATAAAGAATCAAATTGTAAAGTAGAGGATTGTTTCATTTAGAAAGTCAGTTCTACTCTTTGACAGTGAATACGCCTTACATTTAGACTGTTCCGTCAAATTGTACGAACTGGCCAACGATAAAGCACCCGCTCATCGTTGCCCCTCTACAATACCTGAATAGTGATAATAATAGCGTATGGTTATTGTTCAGCCGGTAGGACACATTTTAAGTGACAGATTCGGCTACCATTTGCTGCTATAGCTAGTGAAGGTACTTTTACATGGTATTGTAATGACCTAACACTAGGGACCACATGCTTAACGTGAATTCCGAACCACGCCTTCTAAGTATTTTGCACTCTGAAGGATTTTTGAATATTGAGCCTTGGACCTATAGCAGTGCTAAACCCACTAAAGCGCAGTAGGAGTAGAATACCGGTAGCTCCCAACAATGTCTTGACCGGTAAGCCGTGTGAAAGCTCTACACACAACCATACCACATTTTTTTTATGAATCGATTCAACCAGCTGTGTACATATTTGTGTACACGTCTGACAACCGATTTTTTTTTTGCCTGGTTGAGGCTCGAACCACCGACACTTACACCTTAATCGAATATTGGAAAGCAAACGTGCCATTGAGTCGTCTAAAACCTGAAAAAGTCCTATATATACCTGAAATCTGACCAGATTTATCTGAACTTTTACAGATCTTCAGATTTCTGGTAAATTCAGGTCGGGAAAAATTTTCAATTCAGATTAAGTTCTAATCACATTTAGATAATCTGAGCTTCGACCTGACCTGTAATGGTCGACACACTTTTCAAATATTTTTTTACCATGTACAAGCGTACGAAAATGTAGATCACGTTGTCTACACTCTATTTTTATATAATTGCACAAAAAATAGAACCATCATGGCTTCATGGTAAAAAAATTATTTTAAGATTAACTCAGCCAAAAATATGTCACTAAATGTTATAAACCAAAGTTTTCGAAGAGTAAGAGTAGTGGAGCTGCAGGCGAGTGCAAAAGCAAGAATATATCTTTTCAAAAATAGGCATTGTAAAGCATTGCCATTACATAATTTTGTAATATCAAATCACTCCACATTATATCTGATTTGTACTATTAGCCAAAACGCTAAAGTTTTGCTTAAGACATGAAAAGATTACCGCCCGCCACCGAAATAAAATGTTAGCTTTTTCCTTCCATTCAACGTACAGAATATCAGTACAATGTTATATAGCAGCACTTTACTATGTATACACGATACACAGTGTATGGTAAATTTAAAATAAAACTTGATAAGTAGCAAAAGAAAACCAGACTGATGATTCTGCAGCATTCAATTTACAACACAAAAAATAAAAATGTTTTTTGTTTTATTATTTTAATATTCTAATGCGGTATCAGTTGATTACCTACAACTCACAGAGAATTTTTCTTCTTCAAATTTTCACAATCTTCTATTTTCCATGTACTTAAAGGCTCTATCTCTCGCTTTCTCTTTATATGTGTGTGCACGTCGAAATGGCTGTTACATATAATTTCAGAATATTTATTTATAAACATCTTTGTTTTTAGTGGGTAATAAGATTAATGTGCAACATCTTCTAGCTTCTTCGTTTTGCCATGCATGAAAAGAATTTCAACCTTATATCAACTTTTGTTGATATTTTAATTAATTTAAAGCTGCAGTATCTGAGCACAATTTAAAACAATAAACATGTAAACAGAAAATAGTTCATAAAATTAAATTAGTTTCGTACAGCGCGAAAACAAAATTTATTTAAAGTGTGAGATCGGATTAACTTTATTGCAAATGAATAAATTAAGTTCAATTTAAGCATAAAAGAGTTCACGTTCACAGAAAATCAAATACGCACACACTCGGGTAGAAAATGAAATGCAATATAATTTCTGATTTGAGAGTTGTTTTGGTTTGCAATTGTACCGACAATAAATTTCATTTAACAAATGAAATTTTGGATCTAAAATGACAAAATGTGTGGACACCTTTGTTATTGCATTTGAAAACTTTTTAGCCTCGTACGAAGTGAGCTTTAAAATTTTTTTATTAGATCTCTCGTGCACATGGGATATTTTTATGGTAATGTGCTCAGGATGACGAAATGACTATTCCCGAAATATTTCGATGGGAAAATTTATAATTCGATCGATTTTTCGTTTTTTTGGGACCTGCGGGAAGCTTCGAAGACTGTTTGGACCTTACTGGTGACTCGTTTGAACACAAAAATATAGTTGCTGTTTAGCCTGAGATGTAAGCTTTACAGCGATACCAATCATCACATTCATGACTACCAACAAACATCTTGTATGAGGCATAGTCATTCAACTAGATGCCTGCGAATTTCAAAGGCTGTATCACACGTGGATGATTTCTATTTTGTCTCAAAAAGTATGTTTAGTTATTTTACATAATTTAAGGGGTTAATAAAGGTGTGATGGAATTCGAAGCAGACGGTAACGGCAAAGTGTTTGCCTATGTTCATAGATAACGAATCCGCAATAAAAATTTTGTCTGTCCGTCACGTCGATATCTTGAGTAAATCAAATCCGATTTCAAAAAAAAAAAATCCCTGAAAGGTAGTTGAAATAGTGAGGCTAAGTACGAAGATGGGCATATTCGGGTCGGCAAAATAAACGAAGAAAATGTAAATGAAACGGCAAACGATAGGTACTGTCGATACCAATTCAGGAAAAAAAGTTCATTAAAATCGGTTGAATGGACTGTGAGTTAGGGCCCTAGAAGTAAAAGGCTACTCGGCCCTAAGTGTTTTTTTTTGCACATAAATCGAGTAAATTTCATCCGTTTTTCCTGATTTTGTTTCATTTGAAAGGTAATCGAATACCGAATATAATGTTGTTGAAAAAAAAATTAAATTTGGGTCCTTGGACTAAGGCCGCTACTAGGGCCCTATGTGTATTTTACATAGCACTCGAGTATATTTCATCCGTTTTTCCTAATTTTTGTTTCATTTGGAAGGTAATCGAAGGCCGAATAGAATGTTGTTGAAAAAAATTTAAATTTGGGTCCTTGGACTAATGTTGCTACTAGGGCCCTATGTGTATGTATACTCAATAAATTAAAATTTTAGGGCTATTTCAAATTTTTGTTACATTTGAAAGTAACGTCGTGCGGACGTCCCGAGATTGGTGCGCCTACCCTAACTTAACATCAATCGTCATCATCAGTCCACAATGTTAAATTTAGTAAAAATCGTTAAGATGTTAAGACGTAAATAAAATTGAAACATGCAATTTGCATCAGCTGTTTTGCAGCTGGTACACTCATACCCAGACATCCCCTGTAAGTAAAGTTTAGCGACAAAATACCATTGTTGGTGCTATGTCAATAATGAATTTACGATGGCATGTAATATGCATTTTACCAGAATACCAAACGACTTTTCTGTAGTGGACAGCGAGTTATGCCGATATGATTTGCGGTGCGACAAACCCATTCAATTTTCTTCCTAGATATTTCCCTAAGGTATGCCAGCAAAATTACCATGGTTGGTCAATGATGATTGATTCCGTTTTTATACAGCAGTAAATGCAGATGTGTGCTACTTAATTCTATATTTAAACTGCACTCCTTGCAGATATTGAATTACCGAGCCAACATTCCAATTTGGCTGCAATTTCATTTAAAAAAAAAGACTCCGTGGCGTCAATTTCTTCCTTTGTTTGTGTGCTTTTTTTGTTGTTAAACGAGTACAATACAGACGAATCATTAAATTTAAAACCAACGCTTTCATCTACTGTTCACGTTTACGGCTCGTATTCCAATTTAGTAGATGAACCTTCTCGGACAACCATCAGACAAGTACAAATCATATTACGATAATTTTAAACAAAGGCAAGTCCGACATTCAACACTCAATTAAGTTTATGGTTGGATAATGAAACTTTAATTAATTTTCGTTGTAATTATATACTTTCGTCTGGTTTTGCATATACAAAAGCGATCATTTGTTGTCGGTTTATTGGGCGTATAAGTGAAGATGTAGCCTAATCCTACACCTAATCAGATTACGAATGAATATGCAGTGTATCGAATAGAGGAAAATTTCGACTTAGATTCTAATCTTTTTGGGTTTAATTGTGATAGGTCTGAATGATTTAGCAACCTCAAATTAAATCTTCCCTCATAAAGATTCACGTGAATTATTTTATCGAAAGATTTTCATTCAAATTTTTGCTGACTAACCGAAAAATTGTAATTGGCTTGGTACGAGCATATGTGTGATGTGTCTGAGGTATCGGTCCAGGTACACTGTAATTCAGAGACAAAGTCTGGTAAAATTTTGAGAAACTTATTGAAACTATTTACTTGGCAGTTTGCTAAATTTCACTAGAATTTCACAAATTTTGAGAAGTTCGTTGGCCAATTAAATTGTTGACATTTTTGCTAAAATAGGCTCTGCTGTAATATAAAAATAACACGGGAGTCTAAAGCTACATTGTAGATTTCTAAACGGTTAAACGTTTAATCTACGCCTCTTCTTTGTGTAAGTAGCATAGTAGGACGGTAAGTAGTGCGGATGTTGAAAAGTTAAGCTTGATAAATTGTTCATCAATTTTTGATTTCTTCTCCAAGCGCTCACATTAAACTTTTTGTTTACCAAGACTTTCTATCGAAATTATTGTGTCTATACTATGACGGCCTATGTAATGCGATCATAATACCGATATGCCCATGTTTGTACGATATATATATACGATAAGTACTATTTGCGGTAAAATTGCTGAAATATAAACGGCAAATTATATTTCATATAGGCTGAGCAAGTACGACACATGTTTAGTAATATAATAATGAAATTCTTAAAATAGAACCTTGTGTGAGTGTGCATATATGTATGTTTGTTTGAAGCTAATGTAAAATCTAACCCTTTCACTCAATTCGATAATGTTGTTTACAACTGGCACGCATAGATTGTTTACTGTTCGGATATTTTAATACCCGTACACATCGAAGTATTTTGTAATTATATTCGAATGCTATCCATGCCAGAGAAGGTTTTAGTGTGGTAATTATTTTCTATGATTTCTATTGTAATTTATAAAGACAACACACATCGTAAACGGGCTTTCCCCTAAGTGCCTGAATGACATTACCAACGAACAATTACATGTAACACAAGAGACGTTATCGGTACTAAATCTAAGACGCATAGTATTAACCGATTCAATCAGTTGTCATTATTGTGGACAAAAACCTGATGAAATGAATTATTTGTGTTGCAGTTGCGTTTCGAACCCACAACTGGCAACAATTCAATGTGCAGTCTCGACTTACACACTGCGCTATTCAGTTGTTAAATCATTACATACATCCTCGGAAAATACAGAAACTTCAAATGGTCATTATATATCTGGGATGCAAGGCTCGATAAAATTTATCAGTTAGTCAAAATTTCAGAACGATTTGAAATATTCAGCCAAAACCCTTTTCAGTGAAATGAAATTATCCGTGCCTCGAAAATCATCTTGGAGACAACAAGGAAAAAATTGTTCCTCGAGTGTTTCTCAAGACTTGAAACGTGAAAATTTTTATGGAAGTTAAGTTCGTCAAAAAACCCACAGCCACAAGACTTTCTTGTTAACAATTAAATTTATCGTTGCAGCACCGCAAAATTTCAATTTTCGAATCGCTTTGATGTATATTTATATACCACATATGAAAATGTCTTTGACTTCTGTTTATGTTCGTTCATTAATAATTAAAAGAAAAAAATATCTATCTACACAAATGTAAAATAACACCCTTGACATCCGCATGTTACCTAAATGAGCATAAAAATTCAATTATTTCAGTCTAGTAGCAACTTCTTCTTCTGTTGTTCGAAGTCATGTTACGTACAGATACGACAAAACACATCATGCTACAATATTGTCTTAAAAACGGCGTTGAACGGTACATTCCCAGTTTCTTTGTTCAATTTTTTTTTTCTACTTTTCTGGAAAATACTAAATTGCCACAAAATGATGGTTTCAAGTGGGTATTTACCGTGCACATACCTTACCAACAATTTTATTTTTGTTCGCAGAAATTGTTTTAAGAGCAAAGAAAAAGTTCAATAAAACTTTTGTGTTAGATGTTACATCACATTTCCCAGTATAAATGGTACACCGATATGTATATTTGCCAACGATATACGGGGTATGGAAAATATTTCGTCGTGTTCAGCTTTTCTTTGACTTTTCCACAGAAATCTTTCGTTTATACATTTCGATGTATTTTTTGAAGATTTAAACCAAATCAAATTTACATTTACATATCAACCAGATAGGAAGATTGTCTATTTGAGTTACATACTCAGGTCAAAAATGTGATATTTATGTGCAATTTGAGAAGAAGAAAGAAATATGAAAACACAAGTAGTGACCCGTACTAATAGTGTGGACACAGCTATTCGTCCATAAAATTCACGTACTCGTTAAATTTTTGTTAGACAATTGAAAACAGTACATCAGTTCATCAGTAAATCAGTAAAAATATACTCGAGATATAGACAAAATCTTCATTGGACGGTTGAACTTTATGACGATTTTTTTCCACAAATTTATGTGTTCAGTAGCTTATAACTGCTTTCGATTGCACAGTTCCGTAGATACAGATTTGGAGGAGTAATGTTGTTCCCGGACTATGCAAATCGTTGGAAAAATGAAAATGTCTTAAAACATTCATTTTTTTGTTGTTTTTTTATGTCATTTAAGTATACTTTCCCTTTTAAGACAAAGGTTCAAAACGCCATCTTTTGTGAAAATCCGGTACCATTTCGATTTTTTTTCGCCCTGTCAAAGTTTGGCAATTTACACTAAAAACCTGAAAACGCGTGATGAACGAATATTATTGAATCGTATATGACCAGTCCTTCAAAATATCACTTTTAGATTCTTATCTGTGGACCTACCCGTCCGATTTTGCTCATATTCGAACTTAGACTAGCATTGGTAAATTTGGCCATTACGAAAAGGGGGAGATAGTTATATACTACATACTACAACTTTTCATGCCGAAATTTTACTTTTATTCTTTAGCGATGTGAAAATGCGAACGGCCCTAGTTAAAAAAAAAACTAAAATTTAATGTATTTTATGCAAATTCGAAGTGTTACAAATGCGATAGTAAACGTATAAGACCCCTGTACTTCGTACAAGCCTTTGGAAATAGAAAAACGAGGTAAATAAAGTGTCTTTGAAAGCAAGAGAAATGTTTTTACCAATAACATTCAGCACTGATAACACAATGTGTCAAGAAAAAAGGTTCAACAAGTAATTGAAATTGTTTGGAATGAATAAAATGTTGCGAAAGACGACGTAAAGAAAGAACCATTGAATGACAACGGATTGTGAATGCATCGAAGAAATGTTCACACAATCGAAATGTAGTTTTCAAAAAGTAATAAGTTATTTTGAACTGCACAATATTTCAATTACAATTCTACAAATGGAAACAGACAAACATTGGCAACGGTTTTTTTTTTAATCTGGAAAGAAAACTATTGCACAGGTGCAGAATGTTAGGCGGTATTCTGGTCTTTTCGAAACGAAAATACGAATTTCAATAAAAACGAGCCATCAGAACAGTCGGAGCGTTTGCTGCGACTGAGCCCCGTACAAACCCGTATATCTATTGCGTACGTGACCCTAGTGCGTCTGTCACCCTACTGTGACCGTAAGCCTATTGCGCCGGTTAATGTAGTTAAAGTAAAATTATTATGTAATATGTACATCTTACAAATTGCGCATAGCGCAATTACGAAGCCCCGTACGACGTTCCTTTCAAATGAAACAAAAATTTCAAATCGCCCTAAAATTTTATTTTTTTGAAGGGCCTAGTATCGGCCTCAGTCCGAGGACCCAAATTTAAAATTTTTTTCAACTACATTCTATTCGGCCTTTGATTACCTTCCAAATGACACAAAAATTACGAAAAACGGATGAAATTTGCTCGAGCTATATGTAAAATACACATAGGGCCCTAGTATCGGCCTCAGTCCGAGGACCCAAATTTAATTTTTTTTTCAACAACATTCTATTCGGCCTTTGATTACCTCCCAAATGAAACAAAAATTACGAAAAACGGATGAAATTTGCTCGAGTTGTATGTAAAATACACATAGGGCCCTAGTAGTGGCCTTAGTCCAAGGACCCAAATTTAATTTTTTTTCAACAACATTCTATTCGGCCTTTGATTACCTTCCAAATGAAACAAAAATTACGAAAAACGAATGAAATTTGCTCGAGTTATATGTAAAATACACATAGGGCCCTAGTATCGGCCTCAGTCCGAGGACCCAAATTTAATTTTTTTTCAACTACATTCTATTCGGCCTTTGATTACCTTCCAAATGAAACAAAAATTACGAAAAACGGATGAAATATACTCGAGTTATATGTGAAATACACACAGGGCCCTAGTAGCGGCCTTAGGCCAAGGACCCAAATTTAATTTTTTTTCAACAACATTCTATTCGGCCTTTGATTACCTTCCAAATGAAACAAAAATTACGAAAAACGGATGAAATATACTCGAGTTATATGTGAAATACACACAGGGCCCTAGTAGCGGCCTTAGGCCAAGGACCCAAATTTAATTTTTTTTCAACAACATTCTATTCGGCATTCGATTACCTTCCAAATCAAACAAAAATTACGAAAAACGAATGAAATTTACTCGAGTTCTATGTAAAATACACATAGGGCCCTAGTAGCATTTCACTTCTAAGGCCCTAACTCACGGTCCACTCAACCGATTTTAAAAAACTTTTTTTTCCTGGATTGGTATTGACAATACCTATCATTTGCTGTGTCATTTCCATCGTTTATTTTGCCATAAGTATCACCAAAAGACCTTAAATCACTTAGGTGGCCCTAACTCACGAAGGGCCGACCCGAATATGCCCATCTTCGAACTTAGCCTCACTATTTCGACTATCTTTCAGGGAAAAAAAATTTTTGAAATCGGATTTGATTTACTCAAGATATCGACGTGACAGACGGACAGACGGACAGACGGACAGACGGACAGACAAAATTTTTATTGCAGATTCGTCATCTATGAACATAGGCAAACACTTTGCCCTTACCGTCTGCTTCGAATTCCATCAATTACACACGGCATCGTAATCCTATAAGCCCCTTTGTACTTCGTACGGGGCTAAAAACTTTATTGCATAAAACATGTGAAATTAAGTGGATTAATTCCTTAATGTTGCTGAAAGCATATGTAAATGCAGAATTCGAGACGTTTTTTTTTTAAATTAGCAACAAGAACAATTAGCACATTTAGCTCACAGGATCGTCAAAGTGCTAACAATCAAAGATTTTCTTGAACCTATAAATAGCATGTGCAACGAATTGAACCGTTTCTCACAGCTTGGGTTCCAGAGAGTACTATGTGAATTAATCAAGGGACGATGTTGAAGATTCCAATCAAATTGAATGGTAAGACCAATATATCATGATTTACACTGATTTACTCTTGCAAGTATGCAATTTTGGACCAATGGTTCGATCTCTAATCTGTATCGATTAGTCTAATCTGATCAACTCAAAGTCTTATCGACCTGTGCAAAATCGGGTCTATCTAATCGATTGGCTCTCGCTAACCGTTCTTTTTCAGGCAGCAAGATGCACAATGAACACGTAGAAGTGTTACTATTTGTTGAGTCGATACCTAGGGTTTACTCCGATTCTGCAAGTCAGTTGATAAAAGTGTGCACCTGTCCATTTTTATTCGTCGGCGTGGCAAGTTATCGGCGTAGAAAGTTTTGATATAAATTTACTCATCTTTTTATCGGCGGCGACGTTCAACCAGCAATATGTTGGCGTACACCTCTATCAATTATCATTCTTCCAATGAAAACATTTTATCATTGCCCTTGGTCTCCAAGCTTTCTTTTTTTTTAAATTCATTATAATACTACTTGAGATGGTTCTGCATAATGTTGAATAGCCAAAAAAAATCCTCTATAACTTCAATAACTCGTCCGTAATTCTCCACTGATCCGGTTACATATTTCCGTGAAAAAAAAGTATATCGCAAGTTGGATCGTAATGGACTTTCCACTAAAAAAAATTTTTGTTCCAGTTCCAACAAATATCTCAAATAAGTTTTGCATGATAAGAAATCAGACAAAAACCTTTTAGAAGAGGAAGGATGATGACTCAAGTCCTTTACTTACAAAAGTATTGATATCAGAAAATACGCCAAAATTTAACTTTACAACTAATTGTTTAATTTTTTTTAGATTTTTTATAGAGTGGACATGCGTCACGGCGCCGTGATTTTGCTAAAGAAAAATTTGATATTGACAAAGTGTTGTATTGCTTTGACTTGACCAAAATTGTTGAAAAAATTTCTTCGTCACGAATCGTAAACGGTAACACGTTTCGTTCGCCCTTCATTGAAAGCAATACAACTCTTTGTCAATGTTGAATTACTGACCAAGCAATACAACAATTTTATCAAAAATTTGATTATTTGCTGGAAGAAAATATTTTTTGCTGGTACGACTATACGATCCAATATAAAATTCTGTTTATTTTGATTACGTATTTGATCTTCTTTGGGTACGAGTAAACATATTCAAATTTGAAATGGCAAAACTAGAATCTTGTTTCAAATGATTTCTCGAGTGCAGAACTGGTCACATTCGTTCAAATGTGATATTGTACTGACTCTGTGTGTAAAAAAACTGGGAAAATGAAAATGCTTTAAATCGGATTATATAAAACTATAAAAAGTAAAACAAATTTCCAGAAAGGGCTCTGATGTAATATATTCTAAAAATAATTGATGAATGGATACATTAATTCATAATGTTATGTCATCTATATCTACTCTACACCCATTTAATCTCACTGTGAAACAAAGATATACAGCCTGAAGAAGGTCGAAATAAATAAGTGAAATGATGCTGAGAAATAAAATTATCTTGTCATTGAACTAAATCGCTGGATCCCATTTCACCAAACAAACGATTTCATGGATGGTTTATTGCTAACAAAATTCAATGTATTCCCACAGTGATGAAAAATTGTAGTCTAGAAACATCCTTTCACTTATCAAAAATCATCGACCAATAGCGTCTTTATCAACGTATCGGAAAATTTCTCAATTAATTGGGTAAACAACGACATGATTAAAGTCTTATCCTTCAAACCGAATATTATGTAATATAGATCAATATTGAGCAATAAATAACAGTAAAACTGCTTTTGACAAAAAATTCTGATTGGGCTAGGGTCCGTTAATAGAATATGTCCGTAGTAAGGGCTTGTGAGTTTGCTCTTTACACAAATCTGTAACCTCATGCCTTGAACGACGAAAATAAGCAACGAATTCGGGGAAAATACGTAATTTTTGCTTTGCTGAGACCCACAATTATGCTGCGTTTCCACATGTGTTTACCGCATGATATAAATCGGATTACAATAAAAAACGCAGCATCATTGTCAATCTCAACAGCGCAAATTGCTCTTGTTTTTTCTGCATTATCGAAACCAATCAACACGATACAACTTTGACTAATAGATGACCTTTGTGAAGAGACACCTCAAAGTCAAAAATATTGGCGTCGATATGCACCATAAACACAGTTGCATGACCACGTAGGTCGTACCTTTTGAGTAGTACAGGTCCCTTGCTTGATTTTCTCAATATATGTTTGCAAATGTTACAAAAATATCATAAAATAATATGGTCTTGCTCGCTTCGTTCTGGCCACTCCAATACAACTAAACACATCACTTGTACAACACTTTTATCACACGTTTACATCAAAAATGCAACAATTAACCTGGCACATACGGCTATTCATCTGTTATCGATAACAACGATAGAAATAATGACAAGCAATAATGACAATGCATGATAAAAAATTGAAGTACAAGATTTGAAATCAACAGGTTAAAAATACTTTGATCGATGGAAGTAATAGAACCGATAATAATACTAGTCATATGCTTGCCGTCTGTAAGAGGTTAACCATCAAATTCACGCAAAATTTATCAGTTTGCCATGATAATGAATGACACTCGCCGTAAACTTCACACTAGTTTGATTTTATTCATTGAAGAAAAAGTTTTTGAAAATCCAATGAAAATTGCTCGAGTTGTCAAGTTATTACGCGTGAAACAGACATTATCTTGGACATATCTTTAAGGTCATCAAGTCTTTTATAGCCCACTTTCATCAAACTTAACGTCAGCAATTTAATTCGTAATATAATATAACAAAATTTGTTTGGGAATAATCCATTGAGAAATACTCGAGTTATCGTGTTATCAAGCGACAAGACAAACATTCTTTTAACCTTAAGAATACACACGTTTTCAATGTAAAAATACATTTTTTAACTGACAAACATTTTCGAGTGATTTCTATGAGTAAGACCCTGACTTTCGGTCAAGGGAATAATTTAAAAAATCAGACGACAATTTCAGTAATTAACTTTAAACAAAATAACGCCGAATATTATATGTACGTGCACACTTTCCAGCAAAACAACATTTCTCTAGTCACAGTCTAGCTCACTAACGCAATGGATTTAAAGCTCAGTGCTGTGGTAATTTTTGGAATGGCAGCGAATATCTTAGGATGGGTAGGGTCGCTAACTTTGAGGAGTCGAAGTCAAATTCACCGAAGTAATTTTTCAGCGTCCATTCATTGTAAAGTTACTGAATGAGACCCACCAAGTCCTGCATTCGGATATAGTGGATCTCAATGTGACACAAAAGAATCTAAGTTTCATCAGTGTAAATTTGAATGTGAAACGGGACATGGGTCAGTTGTTTATGGACCTTGAAGTTACGTTCGATCCCGGTGATGGCACCTACAATTTGGTTTACATGAACAAAACCGTGGACCTATGTACGTTTCTAAACAATAGAAAATCGAATGCAATACTGGACATCAGCTACAGAATTCTATCAGCTTACGGAAATTTGCCAAAAAGTTGTCCAGTACAGAAGGTACGAAAAATTAATTTTCAATTACGGATTTAATGCAACACATATCTATTCGCGAACACAGAGATTATATCAACTTGATGACGTGTTCATTGATCCTGAGAAGTTTCCACCATTGCTGCCCAATCATAATTTCAAAATGGTGGGAATTATGTGGAACAAAGATAAAAATAAGAAGATTGTTCTGCTGGATCTTAAGTTGTACTTAGTCATTGAAAGATCTTTCAAAAAAAATAAAAATTAGTGATCGAGAATGGAAGTGGCAGTTATCGTTTGTTCAATATTTGCAATTTCTACAACATCACAAACAGAACTCAATCAATAGTTATTTGTGCATCTGTTTTGGATGATTGTTTTTAGACAATTTCGCCAGTTGTACTACGCTACATGCGAAAGTGCCTAAAATCAATCGTTCAAAACAGATACTCAAAAACAACTTTCATGTAAGGGGTCGAAAACCAGAGAAAAATCTCAAAACTCCCTCATTTTCGGCCCCGACACATGAAAAAATTATTTGAGATGCTAGTGGTACTCGAAAAACAAACTAACGCACAATGTCTTTCCAACCCGTCTCATACATCTGTGCATGCATATAGATGAAATAAACTCAGCAAAGAATTGTGTGGAGCTTGCGGTGGACAATACAGCCTAAGTCAGTGAAATTTAGACATTGATTTACTTCAGCTGTTTTTCAGCTGGTCCAGTCAAACAAACAAAACATACGCCTTAACATCTTAATAAACAATCATAAGCCGAGACTCAAGCATAACAATCACTTTTGTTTGTAAAAGTGGACCAACTCAAGGCTGTAAACTTTGGGGAGGTCACGTAGATACAGATACAGATAACATGGCGTATTTCATACAAAACTTCACCTATTGTGATGATTGTCATCGCCGTGATGATGTGGTGATTTTTTTTGTATGTAAAATCATCAGACGTGATGTGTTCCCGCGTATCTAACCCGCGGTCTGCGTGACCTCCCCAAAGTTTACAGTCTTGGACCAACTAAAGTTAAAACAAATTCATGTCTAAGTTTCACTGACGTTGACTGCATCTTCATGTGACGGGTTTGATTTTTCTACAGATACGAAATGCTATATCCATATTTCTTGAGATTCGAACTGTTTAGCTTTTGTGGTAGTTACGAGCCGGCAGGGCTAGTGATGAATTCATATTTCATTTCAATTATGATTCACTGGTCTTGTTCTTGTGAAAAGTGTTCTTATTACAAATTGGTCTATTATGTAGCGAATAATGCCAAAAAAATCCATTTATTAATTCTTACGAAAACTTTGAAAAATTGTAATTAGGCTGCACCAAATATTTTACCAACGATTTTCCCCTCGCATCATCTTCAATTGGTTTCATTAAATGACAAAGTCTAAACAATCCTACGGAATTTATCGAACAACTTCAACCACTTGAACAGAGTAAATATTTTTGCCAGACACGTCATTTGCATCGTAAAATAACAGCGGGAACTTATAACTGTACATCCAGAGCAAATTATGTATGCATCCGAAATAAGCTTTTATGACTTCACAAAGGTTATTGTATTATGCCAAAACCAAGAAGATAAATGCGTTGATTAAAATCGATGCAAACATTATGACCTATTTCACTCAGGGCGTGCATGGTTGACTGAAATACAGAAAATGCATGATACATACATGCTCTTTAAATAACATCGCTATTATTACTGGGCGCTGGAGGTTGTTGGAGAACAAACTTTTGTTGTTTTACCGTCCTCGCCACCCAACGCCATACAATTGGGTAATTAGATGTATCAAAAATGAGTAAACAATTGTGATACTCAGAAGTCGAATTGTGTAAAAATCCCATGACCTCATCTCATTAATTTAATTTTATTTGCATCCATTATCTATACCGCTAAGATAAGGATCATATTTTGTGTTATTTATATTGCCATTTCTATCCGTTATTATGTTGATAATTACTGTTTGGTATTCGAAAAAAAAATCGCTTTTACATCAACTCTTGAAACGGTAGCCGCCGGATGTTAAAGTTTTTTACCCCAAAATTTAATATATTATAAACATTATGTTCGATTTGCTAAACATTATATCCAACTGGCTTTTCGCTCACGCAACGCAGACAAAATATATATCGTTTATGAAAATTCATCCAAACTTTGCCACATTATCGTAATTATTTGTCAGACACATAAAACATGTACACACAAAAGATAACGATTATGACCAACCAATTTATCGAAAATTAGTTTTGTTCGAAAATAACATAAACTCTTGTGTGCATATTTTTCTATTGTGATTTTATCGCTAGCTCAGCTTTCCCGTCAGAAAAATACAAATAATAAACGACGACGAGGTTTTCTAGATTTCCCAGTTATTCAATGTACACAGATTGAGATTACCTCCAGGCTGTACATGTAAGGAGTTTAGGTGTTGTATGTACCATCATGCCCGCACGTTAGTTAGCAGGCGTGACGCAAGTCCACTACCAAAAATGTTTTAACAAAAAATTTTTGAGGACGGCGGAGCATATTTACAGCAACTTTTTGAATTCTCCCCTTAGTCCCAACTACCCCCAAACTTAGATATTTGGAATCTAGGCATCCATACGAGTTCAACGAGCTATCACACGTTACTGCAGCTTCAAAATTGGCCGAGATATTGAACTTCGAAATATTGATGTTTGTATGAAAATAAGCAAAATCTCGAATTTTCATGTAATGAAAATCGCCTACGTTAGTTAGTTAGTTAGTTAGTTAGTTAGTTCCTATGAAAAAGGACGATTTCGTAACTCCTAAACGTTTCTTACGATTTTCCTGAAATTTTGGTTATAGGTTAATCTCGGGCCCTAGATCAAAATAAGATTTAAAAAAATGGGGGTATGCAAGCGTTTTTGGGAGCTAGGACTCCCGGAAGTTTCCATACAATGTCATATAACAGCGTGTTTTGTGTGTGTGTGTGTGTGTCAGAAGAAATATTTTGATAGTAATTATGAATATTGGAAAAAGTGTATTGATAGATTTGGGTTATTTTCGTCATGAATCATGTGTTCCAAGGTTGGTTCCTAAATTTTGGGATGAGAGATGATTCCTCTGGCACTTCCTAACTTCCATTGGATTTTTCGATGGATTTGAGTTATTTTCGATATAAATGAGGTGTTCCAAGGTTGGTTCCTAGATTTTGGGATGACAGATGATTCCCCTGGCACTTTCTAGCTTCCATCGGATTTTTTGATGGATTTGGGTTATTTTTGACATGAGTGAGGTGTTCCAAGGTTGGTTCCTAAATTTTGGGATGACAGATGATTCCTCTGATTTTTTTGATGGATTTGTGTTATTTTCGATATAATTGAAGTGTTCCGAGGTTGGTTTCTAAATTTTGGGATGACAGATGATTTCTCTGGCATTTCCTAACTTCAATCGAATTTTTTCGATTGATTTGAGTTATTTTCGACATGAGTGAGGTGTTCCAAGGTTGGACAATCAACAAAAAACTGAACCAAAAAATTTAAGATAGAAAATTTTAGAAAAAAATTGCGTCACAAGTGGCAGATGTTGAGGAAACTACTTTTAGGAAAATAGTTCAAATAGAGAAAAAATGTTCTAAATCATCTGCCATGGCATGCCACTTGTGACGCAATTTTTTTCTAAAATTTTCTATCTTAAATTTTTTGGTTCAATTTTTTGTTGATTACACTTTTGCATTGAAGCGCAAAATGCGTCACCCTCAGCGATATCAGTTATTTTGTAAGTAGAAACAAGGACTTGCGTCACACTTTCACCCTTTAGGGTTTTTTGGCGGATCTAAAATATCAAGGTTGAAAAAAAGTGCTAGGTGTCACATTTGCACATAAAGATATAATGTATGAAAACCTCCGGCTTGGAGACAGTATCAAAACTGTGTTTATTTGTTAACAACTAACGAGGACGAGCTATTCACACTGTGTCCTATTTAACAATGAAAGTTAAAAAAACATAGGTTCGACCTATTTATCTTGAATGGAATAACAAAATTTATTACAAAATAACAGAAAAAGAACGCTATGTCCTCCATGCTGACATTTAATTTAATTGCTGTTCTTTATACATTAGATTTAGGTGTCGTGAATGTCGCCTCCTGTTTTTTTTTAGAGCGTTGAATAAAATATGGCGAAATGATAACCAGAAAATGCAGAAAATTCATCACGTCACAATTTTTGATGGATGTTGGATTCATCACATTTTCTGTATGCGAAGTTACCGGTGACTATTTCTTGGAAATACATTTTCATACATTTTCCACATTTTCCCAAAAATATTTTCTGAGAAAATCAAGGAAAATGTGGGAAAATCTAGGAAAATGTTGGAAAATTTGGGAAAATCTAAGAAAATGTGGGAAAATTCAAGAAATATTTTCCCAAAAATAGTCACTGGAAATTACAGTTTCACTACTTTTTTATGTAAAGTTTACACAACGTTTTCAGTAGTAACTATTTTTTGATTTAGCTTAAAAGCTTGAATCGACAACGTCCCAGCATGTTAGATGAATGAAAAAAGTTTTGAGTAAAAATTTGTCTTAAATAAATTGCACTCGGAAGAAGCTTAGAATAGAACACTGGATTTGATTGGATGAATGGATGAAGAGGGTCCAAAGTCCTAGACCGACGTTTGATCTGCTTTACAGAGAACGCAGGGTAATCCACAGATCGTGTATGAACACATTATCAGCCATGAGAGCCACAGAAAATGAACCACCGTTAAAGCGTCGCCGGCTCTCATTGCTGCCACAGATGATTGAACTATCTAAACAGAGATATAACAGGGGAGTAAACTAAAATATTACCAATACATGACATATGCAACCTATCTGGTCCCAACAATACCGCATAGATAGGTGACGATCACTTTAATTAGTTCCTATGGCTCGATTTGTTTGCTCGATTTGGGAACACAGCATAAATTATTATTTACTCTGAATTTCAAAACTCAGATCAAATTTAAAGCAGAAACAATTCATCGAAATCCTCTATTCTCTTCGCTTTTTTTTCTGTGGAACACAGTTCCCATTTTCCTTTGTTCGGCAAGTCATGACCAAGGTCATGACAGAAATATATGAAAATTGTATATGTCTAATGTATTACATTGTGGTCGGTTTTCGTACCGTGTGATATTAGGGTAATTGTATGCATGAGAGTCTTTCTATTGTTTCAGTAATTTTACATGTGAAACGGTTCTCTAAAAAAACAGTCAATTTATCGTAAAATGTCTGTAAATGTCCCTCATGCTATCTTCAAAGTCCCTCATGCTAACTTCATTGATATGGCAATTATGATAATTTGACTGTAATGAAACGAATGTTATCACCATTGTAATACTTATATCTAGTTCACCATCAATTTTCCGTACACATTGGATGAAGGAATGTTAGTAAAAGTGGGCAGCAATCCATTGTTCCTTCTACAGGTGATGTATTTTTTCACTTTTATTTTTGGTATCATCTATATTTTATGGCATTCAATTAATGTCCATTAAATTGCCATTGTGGTGCTTCGCACTTGTAACAGACGACGCGTATAGTATATAAGCATGAGATCAACGCACTTCATACATTATAGTGTGCCTAACCTTTTACGTTGAAATTTTGTTTTATTTTTTAGTCGTAAAGTTATCCCAGTGAGGCCAGTAATAATCGTGATTAACAAAACTAATTACATTTTTATTTAGGTCTCAATTTAGGCATCTGTTAATCAGTGACAAAACGGTGAGTGTATGACTCGAAAAAAATTTAATGAATCATTGGAATTTGAATCATCAAAAATTAACATATTAGTGCCTTGTAATTACACACCATACAATTTTAACTAATTTAGCATCAGAACTAATTAATTATGGCTGGTGAATAATGTATGTTGGTCGTTTAAGGTGGTACACAATCTATTGTGTTTCGTACGTTTCCGATTTTCCTTTTCCTATCCAAAACCTATTAGGTAGTATGAAACAAAAGGTATGGTTGATAAAATCTATTCTGAATAAGTGGGATTGGATTTTATAGAGCGTGAAGTCATTTAAACAACTCATACCGTGATGTAATAGATTTTCGTTATGTATTTTGAAGTTCGTCTTTTCGTACAAATCTCTGGAGTCATGTTTTTATGTAATTACTGAATCACGACCACGTCTTCGTCTCGAATCAACACAAACTGTATTTTTCTACATTCCTATGTAGAAAGTACTTCGTGGGTGATGATACTTTGTCAAACTTTTTTGGCCTGATCATCATCTTCTTCTTCTTCTTCTTTTTCAGCCTGTTTCCATTGCCATTTGCTGCCAGTTTGTACCTGCAATATTCTTAATTCCGTTTATCCTTCTCTCTGGTGGTCTACCTATAGCTCGTCTTTTATATGGTCGCCAGTTCTTGATCTTTTTGGTCCAACGTTCGTCTGTTCTTCTTGCAATATGTCCCGCCCAGCTCCATTTCAGAGATGCTATTCTTTCCATGACATCAACGACCCTGGTTTGTTGTCGAATCCATTGATTCGTCATTCTGTCTCTGAGTGTTATTCCAAGCATACTCCTTTCCATGGCTCTTTGTGTCACTCTCAATTTATCTTCGGATGCTTTCGTTAAAGTTAACGTTTCCGCTCCATAAGTGAGCACTGGAAGGACACAAGTGTCGCAAACTTTGCGTTTCAGACTATTATTCATTTTGCTTTTGAAAATCAGTCTGAGTTTTCCGAACGCTGCCCATGCAAGACCAATCCTGCGTCTTATTTCTGCAGTTTGGTTGTCCAGACCTAACTTCAGTTTATGTCCTAGATATACGTAGCTGTCGACTCGTTCAATGACAGTGTCACCAATTTTGATTTCTCTATCGCCCCCGATGTTGGTCATGACTTTTGTTTTCGATAAGTTCATCTTGAGGCCAACTTTGCTTGCCTCTTCACTTAACTGTTGTAGCATAAGCTGAGCCTGACCTAGATTCGCTGCTATCGGTACAATGTCATGAAGTAGCATTTTTGTATACATATCGAATTGTACCTTGAGTCTACTCTACATTCGTCTAATGCGTCCAATATCGACCATGTTTCCACTGAATCGAATGAATGGGCTGATCATGGCCTTTTTTAATTAGATTTCTACAAATTAACTGGAATTTGGAATTTAATTCTACAATTGGACAATGAACCTGATCTTTCTTATAAATTCCATTCCACCTAAATATCAACGTTAAAAACCTCAACAGGACTCAAGCGGTAAATTTTCTTTACACGTTAGATTTTAAAGTACTGCTTGGTGTACCCACAATGATTTTCGAATGTGTTTTGGAATATGCTTTCATGTACGCGTTATGTTTTCCCCTCGTAATTATTCAACTGGAGTTATAAGTTGAAAATTATTCTACAATAAATTTTCACATTTCCCAATATTTTCCTAAATTTCCCCACATTTCCCAAATTTTGAATATTTTTGTGAAAATTAAGGAAAATCTGTGAAAATACGGGAAAATTCTGCACAAAATCCTCCATCGATCATGTCGCATTTCGCTTACTGAGGTGCTTAGGAAAATCTTGTATGCCAAATCTCACTGAAAAGTCTGAATTCGTTCGATTGAGGCTTCGAATCATTTCAAATTGTTTTTGGCTTTGCTCGGGGAAGCTGTGAGCTTCAGCGGAAAATGCCATTAACTATTATCAGCAGAGACGTTAAAAAGAACGCTGAGCTCTGCCAAATAAGGTATTATAATAGGAAAATGTTCAAAATACGAAGAACAAAGAAAGTAACAGACTCGATTATTACGCTGGTAACACACTCGTCTTTAACATCATTCTAATTCTTCATTTTCAATATCCAATTTGTAAGATGTCTGTGATAACAGATGAATTTAATGAAAATAATTTAACCGCATGACAATATTTGAGATTTACATTTTCCTGGATGGATTTAATTTTCGGTTTAAATAAAGGGTAAAACATGCATTTAAAACGCATCGCAAAAGTGGCAGAGAGAAACCAAAAGATGATGGTTGAAGCTATCAGCAAAGCATCTGTGTTTCTCATCATAACTTAGCTTGTAATTGAAGTGAAGTGAACCAAAGCAGAGGAGTGAATATATTTTGCTCGTAAAATATCTCACTTACATGACATTGTGTGAAGTGCAGTGTCTGTTACTCGAAATATTTCTAAAATATCAAGCTATTTTTAAATTACATATAAATATGCATAGTAGCACGGCAGAGTAAAATAAACCCTGGTTGACTTTACTCTGTCGTGATAGTAGACCTGACTCGTCGCAATATAATTTGTGAGCCGTTTCTTGGTTAAATCTAGGAACATGTCAGGTCTGATGTAATACTGAAAATATTGAATACAATTCCAACATAAAATTCAAATATTGAAAATTACTCTTTCAAAAGTAAAGAGCCTTTATCTGTATGACTTACATGCCTGACGAATGACGAATGACCGAAATAGAAAATTTTGAACCACCCTACGTAATGTAAACTAATATTGAGCTCGCATACTATACCTTTAAGCTTACGATACGAGTAATTAAAATTTAGTGAAATAAGTAAATTTGGTGTCACCATAGCGAATACACCATATACATTCATATCCACAAACGTATGTGTACTATAAATGGTATACACACTCTTCATATATCATGCCATATATACAACACAATTAGATTAATTTAATATTTATTAGAAATGTCATTGTGGTTTCCTCAAACAAATTTATTTACATCACAACTATTAATTAATTTGGTATAATGTCTAATAGTGATGTGGGCACAGTTTTTTTTTCGACCGAAATATTTTCTTGGAATAAATTGTGTCAAGCTGTGCTTAATCAAGAACATCAACGAACGAATATATGTATTTGCAGTTACCAACAATCGTAGCATCGCACAATCATTTTTTTTACATGGGTCAAGTTTGCCTGATATGGTCTGCTTCCATCAATCACAGATCTGTTCATCCTTTGTTTCTACTCCCGTTCATGTTCGTGCTTTCCTGTTCCGCTAAAAAATCGTCCAAATTCAACGACAGGTTCTTTCTTAGATAATTCGGAGAGGGATTCATAATGTTAGGAGTCGTAATTGCAATACTTTACTATAAAACTGTTACAGCTAATTTCAACTTCTCCTTTACAACTTATGGCAGAGTTGGATCGGTTATCCGAAAAACCGAAAATTTCGGTTCGGATTGAACCGAACCGAGAATTTCGGTTCGGATTGAACCGAACCATAATTTTCGGTTCGGTTTGAACCGAACCGAAAACTTTGGTTTTGTCGTAAAACAATATGAAATGAAGGCAGACTCGTCAAAATTGATTGATTTCATTATGAACTAAACAAAAAGAAGTAAATGTAGCAATTGCATGCGATTTTTGTGAGAAAACGAATTTGACAAGAACTTATGAGATTTTCAATTCTCAATAAAAGTATCATGCAATTGCTCCATTTACTTCTTTTTAGTTAGTTCATAATGAAATCAATCAATTTTGACGAGTCTGCCTTCATTTCATATTGTTTTACGACAAAACCAAAGTTTTCGGTTCGGTTCAAACCGAACCGAAAATTTCGGTTCGGTTCAATCCGAACCGAAATTCTCGGTTCGGTTCAATCCGAACCGAAATTTTCGGTTTTTCGGATAACCGATCCAACTCTGACTTATGGTTCCGATCTGCAGACACACCCCTACCAAATAAAAAACTGGACTATAAATGTGTCGAAATAACGCACTATGGAACTTTCACTTAATTACCCATGTGCTCTTTCGTGCAATGAGAGATATCAGCCCATGATTGTGTCACCTCTCGAGTCTAATTTATAGGAGTGTATTGTTAAAGCAGACATCGTCAAGTGCGTCAGATGTTGTAACATTCGTACCATACAGACCGTTCCCATGTGACTCATCTCGAACCCAAATATTAATTTTGCAGTACTTTAGTACTACATATATCACCATAAGTAACAAAGAGTTAACTTTACTACACAAAACTGATGTCCCTCAACTGCTAGAGTTCAGATATTTAGATTAAAGAAACCATAGAAAAGGTGTATAAAACGGAATGATTACAACAAACTCTTACATGAACTATGTTGACCACAAAGGTATAACAATTTTATTGATGTGGTAATCGTTGTTGTAATTACTAGCCAAATAATAAAATGAATTTTATCGTCACGTTTTTTTTACGACGAAGTCAATGAAATAATTGTAGAAAACCAGTATTTCTATCGTTCAACGAAAAAAAAATGCCTGCAAAGCAAATTGGACACTGAGATAGTATTTACTATTCTTGTTTGAAGCTCGTAAACGCTAATTACAGAAATTTGTTTTTTTTCGGAAAATGTTCTATTCATAATTATCTGTTTAACTCTCTCAACCACATTTAGAACTGTGTTGGTTGAATTGATTGTATCTCATTCTCATTCACATTGAACGTGAGTCTAATTCATTTCAAATTTAACTTAATTTTCTCGCACGGAATACTATTAGTAGTATTAGTAGTAGATATTAAGTTAGGATCCCAAATTCGTCGTATTTGGTATTCTCATCCAGTATGTTACATCAGTCACCAAACGCACCGCAACTACCCAAATGATGAAGCTTGAGTAATCTTTTCGACGGTACCAATGTCATGTCATATACTGGCTAGAAGAAAGCCGTGGAATTTATCTGACACGGGATCGAACTCGGTTAATTTTTAATGGAAGTCCAGTACGCAACCACTGTCTGCCTCAGGCGAGTTCTGTACGGCGTATGGGGCAGATGCCCAATACGACTTCCTCTCGCCCCATACGTTGCCCACTACGATTTTACGTATTTCTTTTGTTTACCAAAATTTTGCCCCATACGAGCTGATAAAAAGTCGGCTCCTCTGGTCTGCCTACCGGCGGCCATATTAGATTTTAGTAAAATTGAAATATCTTAGGAAAAATGGTACTTAGAGAGTTTCTGTTAACATAGAAGGAATTGGTTATATGTGTGGTGCTTCAGGCATTCGATTTATGGACATCTATATGTAACTATATACAGCTATATTGAGCTATATACAGGCATATAAAGCTATATAATAGCATATTCATCTGTGAACTTTTTATTTATAGTAAAATATAGGTAATTATGGCGCTATACAGCTGTTTAAATAGGTATGTATGAAATTCGACCTCGTACGGAGTTGTCGATATTGCCTCCGGCAATTTATTTCTATGTAATAACTCGGCAAAGAGTGGATAATGCAATGACATAATAAAGGGATAGACAGGCCTTCTATGTAAATATTTTGTTCAAGCTGTGAAGCAAAAGTAAATACGAAATATTCAAGTGTGTGTGTGAGTACCTTAAATTTATGGTACTTACGTATTTTCGTACTTATTTTGAAATGTAGGCGCGAAGGAAATTTGCATTTTCACTCTTTCTTCGAAATTGGTTTAAAGGATTTCTTTCTTTTAAAGTTCAATATTTATCGAACTGAAATTTATATTTAGTGTAAACAATCTCTCATTGTCCCCAAAATTGAACTAATTTTGTGATTTTGGAATATTTCTTTAAAAAAAGTATAAAATATGTTAGAAAATGTGTGTAATAAGGTGTGAACAATTTATGTGTAATTCTACTATCAATTACTGTGGTTTAAATTGTTAAAATAGATTTCGAAAAGTCTGCAATAGTTTCACCGATTTGTCAAAATTTATTTGGAATGTTTAAGTGTGTGTGTCTCATATACACAGAGTTTACCTTTGCTTCACGATTTCTTCTACGTAATTCCTGTCTATCCCACTATTATGTCATTGGGACAATGTAAGTGATTTTGAAGGGCGAATAGCTTTTCAGTAGAGAAGAGTATCAAGTAAGAGATATAAAGAGTTTCACACTAAAGACTTTTGATACGAATAGGTGTTTCGTACGGGTCGGCGTTAGCTATGTGTTAGCGAAGCTTTCCTATGAGCCTATACTCGCCCATTCGCTGGTAGGAATCCTAACAGGACACAACAGCTTGGATTATCACCTCAATAAGATGGGTATCGTAAATGATCCAATTTGCAGAGGATGTGGGCTAGAACCAGAAATAGCAAGACATTTCATATGCACTTGCCTGGCTCTAAAGAGTTTAAGAAATAAGCATCTAGGAGACTTTTATTTGACTCCGTATTCATTTCAGCGTTTAGTTATTTGAATTCGCAGGCATCTCAGTTATTTAGCTATATTCGTAGGCATTTCAGCGTTTAGTTATTTGAATTTGTAGGCATTTCAGTTATTTAGCTAAATTCGTAGGCATTTCAGCGTTTAGTTATTTGAATTTGCAGGCATTTCAGCTTTAAGCTGCTTCAATTTGTAGGCATTTCAGCTTTAAGCTATTTCGATTTGTAGGCATTATTAACCTGTTAGCCTCGTGCTGTAGGTGGTAATAGGTTGGTCTTCATCGTTGTTCGTTTAGTTCGTTGCTAAAGCGCAACGTTAAAAAGACCAGAAAGATGCTTTATAGCTATCTGATGTGAATGTCGTTCCTGACGAGTCCCCCAGTGTTCTGTTTCCACATAAAATTCACGGGAATTTTATGGAAGTGAACTAGTGAGTTTTGAGATTAGCTGGACGAAACGGTGTCTCTAGGTACTTTAGGGATAACGCGACCTAGACAATTTGATTTTGATCGGTTTAACGTAATTTTGACTTACGACGACAGAGATTTGGCCTTTTTGCGTTGTTTTCTGATTTGTCGAAATACGTCAGACGAATGGCTCGCGATTAGTATAATAGCTTCGCGCTGTGGGATAGTGCTAATGTTACAAATAGTCCGTTGCCCAATTGTAACGTTAAAAAGCACTTCGCATATGTCAGAGTCACGGATGTTTGCAAAATTTATGCAATCAACCTTAATATTCTTATTTAGACACAACATGAACAGATTCACCATATTAAGGTTGATTGCATAAATTTTGCAAACATCCGTGACTCTGACATATGCGAAGTGCTTTTTAACGTTACAATTGCGCAACGGACTATTTCTAACATTAGCACTATCCCACAGCGCGAAGCTATTATACTAATCGCGAGCCATTCGTCTGACGTATTTCGACAAATCAGAAAACAACGCAAAAAGGCCAAATCTATGTCGTCGTTAAGTCAAAATTACGTTAAACCGATCAAAATCAAATTGTCTAAGTCGCGTTATCCCTAAAGTACCTAGAGACACCGTTTCGTCCAGCTAATCTCAAAACTCACTAGTTCACTTCCATAAAATTCCCGTGAATTTTATGTGGAAACAGAACACTGGGGGACTCGTCAGGAACGACAGTGTTGAGAGTTTTGTTATTGTATGCGCTCTACGGTAGGGAGGGTAAACTTTTTGTAAAAAATCAAGCAAACAAATGAAACCAAAAAGAAGAAAAAAAATCAACACTTTATTGAAATAACAGATTCAAACCTCAACCAATCGGCTCACGCACAGATCCATTCACCCATTCATTCACTTTTGCACAAAAACTCACAACAGTAAACTTCACAAACATTTTCACTAAAACTGAAAATTAAACAAACGGAAAATACTGACACTAACACTAACAAAAGCCATGGCCACTAATCTGAAAAAACAAAAGGGGGATATCAGAACTAACGAAAAACAAAAATCAAAGATCCACTAACACTGGGAGAAGTGTTAGCACGGCCCACCGCGCAATTCCTCGGTGTTTTCTTCTTTTCGAATTAAATGGTCAGTAGTGCTTGTCCGTCTGAGGAAGGTGGTCTGTAGACGAGAGAATGAATGCTCGCCGCAGACAGAGTCCCCGTTTCAAAAGAATTCCAATGCAGTTTGCCAGAGTTCTATTAGAGAGGTATCCGAACATTCCATCGAAGATGGCAATTTTTCTATGTAAATTTTCAAAACTTGTTCAATCGAAAATTTACGCTGTCTTGTGAACGAATACGATGGAAGCAACTGATGATGGACAGTTCTATACTGTCCTGTGACCACCATCGTATTCGGAGGTCGAAACAGCTTCTCTTTCATTGATTCAATCACTTAACGTGAACGGTAAGGGAAGAGCATAAAAGCTCTGTTCGTTCTTGCAATCAAGCTTTGACGATTCGTTGGCTGAAATCCCGAACGAATTTCAGTTTAGTTAAACTTATGAGGCATTTCAGTTATTTAGCTAAATTCGTATTCATTTCAGCGTTTAGTTATTTGAATTTGCAGGCATCTCAGTTATTTAGCTAAATTCGTAGGCATTTCAGCGTTTAGTCATTTGAATTTGCAGGCATTTCAGCTTTAAGCTGCTTCAATTTGTAGGCATTTCAGCTTTAAGCTATTTCGATTTGTAGGCATTATTAACCTGTTAGCCTCGTGCTGTAGGTGGTAATAGGTTGGTCTTCATCGTTGTTCGTTTAGTTCGTTGCTAAAGCGCAACGTTAAAAAGACCAGAAAGATGCTTTATAGCTATCTGATGTGAACAGTTAAGACTAGACCTGGCTAACGTGCTTTCTTTTATTACAGGAAGCAAGTGGCTACTCGCACCCGAAAGGGGTGACAATTTTTTGAACGGAGAAATAGCACAATGGGCCCAACAAGGACTGGCCTAAGTGTTTTCGATTTGTGAAGTTTTATTCATACGATAAATGTTCAATTTTGCTCTTCAGTATTTGATAATTTAATTGTAGTATGATTGTGCATGACAAATCGATGTTTTCCAATAAAAACCAAACCATACTCGCCCACATCACGCTTCGGTTACGTTGTATGAGAAACGCATATTTTCGACTTTCGAAGGTAGCAGACACTAAACCCTAACCCTAACAGGTTATTATAAGTAGCTTTGACATCTAGCTACAGAGGAAAATATATAACTCCTCTTGGTGAAAATCATTCCGATTTCGACGATGCTGTTTTCAAAAGAATCTCTCTTTTCACGGTATTACTGTTGCCATACTGTTATCATAATGCAAATTTTTGCTGCGCTTCGCATGCATTGTATTATTTATAATTTCCTTTCATTCTTGCACAGTGACAATAGCTTTCCGACTCAACCACCCACCAAAATGACAATGCATACAAATGCCCTTCTGCGTGTTAAATTATCTTTCTCATCCGGAAAGCGGATCGACTTAGAAATGTTTCTTACTGACGAATTGCAACAGCGAAGGTGTATAAGCCCAATTGATTTTAGTGCACATCAATGAAATTTATGTAGAAACTTTAGATGGAATTATGGGATGGTATCGTATATAAATTTTCGGTGCTTATCCAGCGAGCGTGACGTGTAAATATTTCACTACAATTAATCCAACAGCTTTATTCCCTCGTTGCAATATATTATTATGTTAAGAAAATATGTAAACTAATTTAGGTAGAAAATAATTTCAAATAATAGAATCTGAAGTGCATGAACAGTATACAGAGAGAGAATCTATGTGATTATTACACAGTAGGAACTATGAAAATATTGCCATTCCTAAATCACATTGCAGACAACAGAGGCAACGATCGACATTTAAAACTGAAACGGAACAGATGGGGGTAGGAGGCGTGTCAGTTTTCGGTGGCATTACATTATCAAACTTAATTTACACAACACTCCCATGCCGTTGTTAATTAGCACTTCGAACAATAAATTAAGAAAATCAAAATCTTAAATGTGACGCTTCTGTTTGTGTCGTGGAAACTTAAAATTTCTAAAATCATGTATTTTGTATGTTAATCAGCGAGATGAAACCTGAGACTGACAGCTTTAGATCCTAACGGTTTACGGAGAGGAAAGTCAATGCTTTCCACTTTCAAGGAGGTAGTATCGAATCCAGGTGCCATTCCGCTTCGTATAAAAACATTTCACTGAATCATGGGAGGAGGATACAGTTTATAGGAACTGTTTACCATTCCCAGCTATTTTTATTTGCCATTGACTTAAAATATTAATTTCGTTACTTACCAATTAAATGAACTGCGACTGCTGGTGGCATCACGAAAATTCCGACCAACCAATCAGCAACAGCCAGACTCATGACAAAGCAATTTGTCACTGTTCGCAGCCGCCTAGTCGTCAACACAGACAGTATGACCAATGTGTTACCTAATAAATTGAATTTTTGATATAAAAATTTGATGCACATAATTGGCGAAACTCAAGCATGAGTAATGAAATTGGAATAATGAATAAACGATTGGACGAAAGTAGTGTATATAACACAGTTGTCTCATATGACGTTTAAAAACTAAAATCTTTTATCAACTTCCGCGAAGTTTCTGTTTTTTTTCTACATTCGCGAATTTTTAACGACTCAACAGCTTATGGAAGTTAATACATGTCCTTACCTTTCAATCGGTACCATATTTACTATATTTTTGATCGAAAAAGTCCATCGGTGTGCAAAAATCATCAAACTCAATTTTTTTAAAATTTTGTTGAATAATAAGTGTCTGTTCAACAAATAGCGTTTACCGCCTGATAAAAAAAGCAATTCTGGTACCTATAGAAAACTTAAGACTCAGGCTAAAAGATAAAAGTTAAGCAGATGAAAAGTATTACCTTCTAGATGCTGTAGAGCTATAGAAAGTTTGCGAATGTAGAAAAAAAAACGAAAAATCGAGAAAGTTGAAAAAAGACCTAATACGGTTATTTTAGCTCTTACACAATCATCAGGGAACCCAATGAATTCCTGAAGGATAACCGAATTTGGAGATCGATTTAACAAAAAGCTTTTTTCAATCTCACCGTGATTACATGATTAAGTAATGTAAATGCATATTTCATATGAGTAAGGCTGTAACATGTAATAGGAATTTTACAAACTCTCTTATTGCCTTGTATGCATATTCAACAAAATTGTAATCCATAAAATAATCCTCCGTTTACAATAATGCTAATTTGCTGAAATCATTAAACGACCCGATAAATTTTGAATATTTGCTAATTTATGTTTGGTGTTATAATTTGCTATTCCAGTTTCGCTAACAACAGAGATAGTAGTTAATTGTGTGCCGCTTTATTTTTATCATAGTCATAAAAAGGCTACGCAAATAGAAATATTTTTTAATCAATTCAATTCTAAGCAGGGACTACTTTCGACGAATTAAAAAAAAAACGAAGTTCTCTAAATTATTGAAAATTTCTAATTAAAGAAGTTCACGAATTTTTGGAATTCAATTTCTTGATAAAGGCAGGGTAAATTAAAATGATCAATTATTAAGATTTTTAGCGTATTGTGATTTGAAAACAAGTACAGATCTAAATAACAAGCTTTCGGTCGATTTGCATAACATTCACAATGTTTTTTCGGTGTATTGAGCTTGCGCGCGCACGTTTATGCTTCGAACTCGAGCTTATGCGTATGCATTGGAACTGTTTACAGATAAAAAACCTAACAAATGCACCATAAACAGTTCAAATGTTGGCGGTATGTAAGACTATACTGGCTTTCAAATCTGTATACACTCAGAATCGATCATTTCATTTTGCTTCCACTTTAATTTAATTTTCAATTTTCTTGAATATTCAAGAAATTCTTGAAAGCTTTTGAAATTCCTGATGGCGTGAATTGTTAAGTTCAAGAATTTTCCAGAAAATTAATTCTTGAAATTCTCGAAATTAGGCCCTGATTCAAAGTAAATCCATTCATATCCGCCTTTGTTGCACAAAATGAAGAAGTTCACTATTTTCCGGAAATATCTTTTCGTCAGCTGGTAAAACTACCCTGTCTTGTATTATTGGTCAAAGTTTGCACAGCTGATGCATATATGTGTGCTTTTATAGATTATTATAGCTTCGTTGGTTGGATTGTTTGTAGTAGATAGTGAGTGAGTACTCAAGTAGAAATACGAGCCAGCTGTTTGAACAGCTCAAACAAAACTAAGTCGAAAAATTGTAAATTGGTTGACTGTGCTTATTTGAATCTTAAAACGTTCTTGAACTCAACATTTTTTAAGTTCAGTATGTACGTTCAGCTGTATGTCAATATGAATTCAATTTGCAATTCTAAGAACAATAGGGAAATAGACAATATTATGGACGTGTAAGATTTCAATTTTACATATCTAAGAGGCAATTACCCGAGCGGAAAAATCGACAAACATTTTCTGAGAATTAAGGATGTATCTTTCGCATTACAAAACAACAAATTGCATGAAGGGATCCTGTATTAAATACATAATTTTGTCACAATGAGTATATGACCCTCACAATTGCTTGTTTGTATCCTAATTTGTTGATATTTTTCGCTCGGGAAAACGACGGAAAACAAGCTGTGATAGTGAGATTTGTAGCCTAAGGCGGTTTGCCTATCATACGTTACGAAATGTGCAAGCTATTATACTCTGAAAATGAGAAGAAATAATATTTTTCTGCCGTGAGGGAAGTGAACATTTCTTTTATTTTCGCTTCAATGAATTTCTTATTTTTAGGTAAAAGCAAGAATCAATTCAACATTTTTGTTTTACGACGGTATTCTATGAGGCATTGTTTGTTTTCTTTTGAATATCGTTGAAGAATTATTCTATCCGTTGAAATAGGAAAAAAAAACATCTGACAGTCACAAAACGTACTCGTTACATTAAGAGTAAACTCCTAAAAAACAAAGGTTTTGCGATGCGGGAAATGGCAATGACGCATTTGAATCGCCTATCAATTCTAGAGAACATTTTTTTTTCGATATAGACTGATATGAATAAACAGGTGAATAGATAGCGTGTCATCTGGAAGGTCATGACATTACTGTAGCAGTGGTTAGTAATAACTCGTGGCAGACATAAATTTCAAAGTTGCAATGTTCTTTGAATGGAAGGCCTACAGTTGGAGTATAGGCACCGATGTGTCCAGTTGAACCTCCGGGATCATCACCTGTTTAGACCATTTAATGTGAAGTTAAGAAGGTAAATCCCAACAATTCGAAAAAGGTAGCCAAAGACCGCAATGAAGAGCTGTGGTGCTGACAGCCAGCAGCTTATGTTAAAACGGTTGAAAAGACACAATAACCAAAAAATTGGTATTTATTTTAAGCTTCTGGAATATTTTAATTAACGCAATTGCTAAGGTGGTGTTTCTGCGTGCGAAGACCTAATTCAAATTTCTCTTTCGTTCTCTTGTCAAGTTTGACAGTATAACAATAGAAAAATTTGAATAAGGTCTCTTTCGCATTGCTTTCGTGTAGCTAAGGTAAAATGAAAATGAACGCACATAAATGACGTCAGTGAAGCAATGACGCTTTATCTTCAGCTAAGAAACAAACACGAATAGTGTGTGTGTGTATTTGCACATCAGCTGAAGGACAACCAAACTGCACATCTTAAATTTGACAGGACTGTAAAAAAATCATTTTGTGGTCATTGCTGTATGTACGGCATTTAATATTCGTTCCATCTTGGAATTAACGCATTCGGCTATTAAATACGTATATTGCAACCCATGGAAACAACGCAATTAATTTCATTTATCTTATTGTGGTTGTAAAATGCAAAAAAAAAATTGTAGCTTTTTTTAGTGCACGACACATTAAATATTATATATCGCATCCCAACCAGTTAGAGGCATTTCAAAGTTTAATAAAGCCCGCGTGTCAGTAATTTTATGTCTAAATTGTCAGAAAGCCTATACACAACCGCCCATTTTTACTATAAACAAAAATAAAATTTCGTTATGAAGTTTCATAACATTTAATTCGTAAAGTGATGAGGGACTGATAAAGTTGCTACCTGTCATGCCCTACGCAATTAACTGAATACAATTATGGCGTGTATAACTGCGACTGTAATCATACCATCGTATACAGCTAAATTCAATCGTCATAAATCATCAATATTATTGTCTGTTATCGCGGTATTGTGATCGTCGTTTTTTTTGCGTAATGAAGTGTTCATATGACGGTAATAATTTGCTGACTTATGTCCAAAAATTGAACATCTCCATTTTAAATATTTGATTGTGAGATAAATACACAGAAATGTGTGTCTGACCAGGGTCAGAACAATAATATTTCCTGAACTGCGTGAAGCAGAGTCAACCGTTTCTTTTTTACGATGGACGCTATACGATACTGTGGTCAGTAGTCCCACATGTGCAAAAGTTGGAAAATTTATCCAAAATTTCAGATTTTTTTACAGAAATGTTCACATCACCGAAACTAAACAGTTGGTGGATCTTCTGAGCGAGAGTTTATTATCTCTATCTTTCAATAAGGTAACGGTTGAAACGTAGTCAAATATTATAATTTTAGCACTTGACAGGGGCAGACCCAGAAAATTCTCTAACCTGTGCGGTTGGAATTAAAAAATGCTTTGACACTAATGATTTTTGCAAACCAACTCGTGAAAAATTTTCGAATCGATCATGCGAAGTAGAGGTAACATTTAAACTTTAATGCTTGAACCGTGAAACGTGTAAATAAGTGATCCCAACTGTCCGAAATTTTGGATCGCTGGCTGTGGGGTGGGAGTACTGCATACGTATCAAGCGGGTTTCGAGTTGTTGTTTTCACGAAGAACTTGTCTGAGACTTTACATTTGTAACACACCAAACGTAAAATCTGGAACTATATAATCTACAGTTTTTACGAGACAAGTGATTCACTTCGTAAGGCTCATTGCTCTAGGGCTTTCATTTTAAACTTTTTGAAATTTTACGAAAAATTCTTAAAGAAAATTCAAAGAAACTGAAGAAAATTTATAGAAAATTGCAAGAAAAGTGGGGTCTCTAGGCTAGGCCGAGGGGCAAAACACTCGACCTGCATCTTTTCAACTACGACGCCCCTCGGGACAAGGTTTATTAAATATAATGAAAAAATTTCCAAAAATCCTATTTTACTTACCGATAACAGTTATCACAATTAATAAGATCAAAAAAAGCACTAACACTACCTCCGACCATTCTAAAATCTCATCACTAAAAAATGGTTTTAACTTCTGCGATTCTTTGGTATAATTCTTAATGGATTGTATTGACGTTGCGGTCGTAACACTGCCCTTAAATATCAATTCACTTCGGTTCGTTTGGGTCTCATAATCACCGATAATTTCACTCTGTGTCGATGTATTGCTAATTGCCCGTTCAATGGTCGATAGTAAACCGTCCGACGACGACCGCAAATCACTGGACACCGTATTCACATTTCTTCCGTAATTTTGCGTATTGTTTTGAATATTTTTCGCCATTTTTTTTTCCTGATTTGTATTACAGACACATTTTTTTGCTCAATTTTTTTAACATTTCGGTGACACACGTGCGAGAATTATGCATGACTGGATGTTGATGGTGACTAAATACACGAAAATTACTATCTGAAATGAGAGAAGAAAAAAGAGTTAAATTAATACTTCAGGTTTATGTACGAATATTCAATACATATTTCTTCGGTCGTTTGGTTGTTGTTTTTTTGGTAAATATAATGGAAAGAGATTTTAGGTATTGTACATCTCTCATACATATGTATTTGCAATTATAATTATAATTGCTTACACAGCCAATGTATATTTAATTTTGATTAAGCACACAAATATAACCATATTTGTTTGTAGACTTAAGATTATGTAAACATTGTAACACGAAATAGATACTAAAAATATTGTAATTGAAGGAGGTTTTTTTTCCGTACTATATTGGAAACGATGATGATGTGATTACATATGTATACAATGTAAATGATGAGAGAGGAGAGATAAACGTTTTAATATTTTTATTTTGCCCATTCATAAACAACAATAATATTAAAAATATAATAATATTGTGAATGTAACATATTATGCTTGACGACACTTTAGCAAACATATTATACACACAACAATGAGAAAATTAAATTAAATTGGAAAAATATTGAGATCGAATTATTGGAGGAAAAAATGTGTATTTTCCATTTTCAGAAATAAAATTTTTCAATAACTTTTTTTCACGTCATTTTGATTGTATTTTAATTTGTTGTTTTCGGAAAGAGCAACAACATATAACGGCTACGCAAACCCGTAGGATTTTATTTTCGTCATATTACACCAAATTAACATCCAAAAAGTAGGATCGTCTTTTTTTGCTGATTGCTATAGCTGTATACTGCGCCATTGTCGGGAGCCGTCTTTTTCCGCCCATTTAGGAAAAACTAGGATCCAAAAGTTTTCACAATCTACAGTTGACTTGCCAATGAGGCATCCGACAATCGACTCATTTTACTTCTTCTTAAGCCGGCTGGAGAAGATAATTATGATAAAAATTGTTTGTGGAAATGTTGTTTTGAAGCGTTTTCTCATTATATGTAGATTTATCAGTTTGGGACGATCATTCAAGATGTCGAAACACAGATCTGCTGATCCTTTGTTTCCATTCCCGGTCATCATGTGATGCCATGATTTGCAGCCTTCCTGTTGCCGATAGGAACCTGTCTAAGATGTCAGGTCCTATTGCAGCAATTTTCGAAGGAACCACCTCGTAGTCTCCGAGCATCCTGCGTCTTAGTTTGGGGCAATCACATATCAAGTGTGCACCCGTTTCTTCTTCTAGATCGCAGGAACATCTCGGAGTGTCCAAAAGCCTCAACTTATTCATGTGCCGATTCAGCCCGTAATGTCCCGTAATCGCTCCTACTACTCTTCTAATGCGATTTCGGTCCATTTTGAGCAAATCTTTGGCCCATTTTTTGTTAGGCTTAGGGAAGAAGCATTTCGTGTGAACGCCTCCAATATACGCTTTCTCATTACATGTAAGTGCTCTCGCAAGAATAAAGTTGTTCCTGGTAATTCTGGTGACACTGAGTACTATTTTTCTGAATCAGGTCTATTTTCATAGCATAACTAAACAAACTGTATGACGAAGATACATTGTTCTTAACCTCAGAGCAACACTTAAGACAATTTGATTTTAAGTTAAAATCACTCGTTTTCTCGCTCGTTTTGCTAAAATTGAGTGGAGACTTATTGGACTTTTTATTGGACAATTAGAATGCAGAATGCTTGCGCATGAGCAACCCGGATGAACAACATGCCTTAGCGTGCAATTATGGGAAAGGAAAATATGCCATAAGTCACTTCGCGATGGTGAGCGTCCAGACGGCTTATATATTTAAATGATTCATCTATGAAGCGTGGAATCTGCAGTGGAACAAGCAGAACGGTTTAAAGACAACAATTGTATTGATTTGAAGCTTTGGTGGTATCGGTAGGCTGAACCTGTCTCTCGTGATTTTCTGCAATAACTCATTTCAATTGTCATTCAACGAGCTTTTATTTCATTTGTATGTGTGAATCGTACCGGATAAACGTCCAGGACTTAACATTGTATTTACTGGCATTTATACAAAATTAAAACTTCATCTCTCTCTGTCGAACAAACAACACACATTGCAGATTTATCAGAACACACGCAAAACAATTAGTTTACATAAAAATTGTGTTTTCAACAACTTTTAAATATTCGGTTCTGATGCCATATATGATTTCCCAGCAAATGAACGAACGAAATGATGAGTTTAATTTTCGTTGATTGAATGTCGTAACGATATGAAAAAAAAAAATGATTGGTAATTAAATTTGCATTTTTTTCAACAACAAAATAGGTGAATAAAAAAAACCAACTACCAATATACAAAATTGAATATCTGCTGTTGCCCACTTCATATACCCAAAACGCCACAGGATGTTTTCGAAATTCTGTTGGCTGAATAGCTATTGGGATCCGTTAAAGTGTGCAATAAACTTATTTCTTTAAATATTTACATTTTTCACTTCTCTACAGACAAACCAGATAAAATTTAAACAGAAGAAAAAAAGTTGTAATGTTTTTCTTAAAGGAAACCCATAGCTCTGTGACTATGAAAACTTTGTTTCATTGCAATTGCTACTGTTGATCTTGCTCTCTAGCCATTTAAAATTGGAATGATTCGTCGATTGATTTGGCTTTTCTTTCAAATTATTTTTAATTTGTATAAAAAGGAATTCGTCTTAAAAACAATATGCCGAAATCAATACGCCTCGGGTCCAACGTTAGGTTGGTCCAAAACGATTCTGTTAGCTCTTGACAAGAATTGATTGGACCAAAAAAAGGTTTTTGTTAGACTAGCACAGGACATTAAAGGAAATCGATTCACAAGACGAACTTCACAGAATCAGTGCGACATTAATCTTCAATCAAATTCTAAAATTGTTAAATAGACCCAATTCATCACGCTGGACAGTTGATGATCAAAGACAATACATTTTTGACAGGAAATTTACCTAGCCGAAAAATCTAGCGAATGAGAGTCTTGTGGTTCATAGTAGACGCACATCTTAGGTACAATCTAAGCGAGTGTGCAGTTTTGAAAGGATCGGGCTATGTTCATAAACTTTGTATCACAAGAGCTTTCAAATGGTACCACTCTTCCCATACTGTTCATCGTATAAAAGGTGGTAATGCCTCATCTGCCGAACATTTCGAACAATTTTTTTCAACATTAATGCTGTGCACTTTATTTTTTTCAACGTGTGTGCAACGGATCGGTTTTTGTCTCAGTGATAACAGCATCACAAAATTTACCTTTTTAAAATACCAAGAAGGAAGATGCCAATTTCCCCAACAATTTTAGAATGGAAATCGATGTCGGTTTTCAATTATTCAATTTATTTATTCCTAATTTTCGATAGATTTTACTCTGTCTAATATTAAATATCGGGCAGAATTCTGAGTTTAATAATAGAATACGAAAATACATTCGTAGGAAGAGATGAATCATTTTTTATTGATCAAGTGCCATTCAATAGTCTCATTATAACAATTAATCGAATATTGGATTAGGTCATTCGGATTAACGGCTCTATTGAACATTATTCACAAACCAAAACGTTATACCCATGGCTTATAGTTTTCTACAGGGTGTTGCTTCTTAAGATGAAATGCTAAAGATGTACAAGTTATTACGTATGCTATTCTATGCTCAATGATTTGAATGATTGGAAAAAAAATACCGAAAGCATGGGAAAACGCAGTAATCACATTGCTGCACAAAAAAGGAGAAAAGGAGACAAGGAGGAAAAGGAGTGAAGCTGGAAAATTTTCGACCAATCAGTCAGCTATCAACTCTCTACAAGCTGTTCATGAAAATCATTGCGAAGAGGAATACAAAAAGCTGGACTTTTATCAACCAGTCGAACAAGCTGGATTTAGATCCGGGTTCAGCACAAATGATCATTGGCAGGTGATGAGAACACTGATTGAGAAATAATCTTGATATTCATAGACTATGAGAAATCGTTTGATTCGGCCGAAACGTGGTCAATATTGGAGTCATTCGACGAATGTAGGAGGTTAATGTTATCAGTAAACCTTGTATTTCCTACAAACATACAGGAGTCATTGTTTCTTTGTGTGAATCAAAACACAACACATGCGAGTGAAAACGCACATTCATGTACGAAAATTGTAGGCTTTTTGACATCTGACGCAAGTCTCTGCTTTACTATAAACCTATATTCGTAGCAAGCAATTGAGTTTCTGTTCATTTTGTGAAGTCAAAGAAACGAGATTTTCCACCTACTACGAAGTAGGAGAAAAGCAACATTTTCAAGACGAACGATCGCTCGGTTTAGGACAATTTTGAACTGAACATGTAATTTTGATTTAGTTTATTTCATTTCGTTCAAGCCTGTTTGAAGACCAAAAACAAGTTGAAAACACTGAAAAATATGGGTCTCCTGGAGCGACAGTTTACTTCGACTAACTTTATGGTAAGTCCAGCTACAAAACCCTATAGTCAGTTCTGCGGATAAATTCTGTTGCAAGCCAGTAGGACTGTCCAAACATTGACCATATTTTGAGTCATAAGTCCAGAACGGGTGGCGGCCCATACCGATGATTATACTCTTTATGAAGGTCTGTCTATCACAAAAAAACTGTTTTCACCACCCCTTGACATGCTATCACTTTTCACGTGTTCACCCAGACAATGAAAAACTAACCGAAAAAGTAAAAGATACCTATTTCTTAGAATTGAAAGACGATTCAAACGAGCTATAGCTTGCCTGGATCGCCGAACCATTGTTTTCAAATTGGTTCAAGTTTTGGCGATATCACTCTTAAACTAAATTAAGAGATGGAATTAGTGATAGAAAGATGAAAAGTTGAATTTTCATGGAACTTAGTTGATCCGAGGCGTAGTCGAGATCAATAAACACATGAAAATGAGACTTTTTATTTTCATTACGAGTTATAAACAAAGTGAAAAGTACTATTAACTAAATGTTAGACATCGAATCAATCAATAGTTGGTATCAGAGCTATAACTATGTTGTGCTAAAATAGTCAATCTTTATGGACTTCATTAACCTCCGACAAATCTTTTTTTAGTGACTTTAACAAACCACAAGCAACGTACGTAGGTAGTCAGTCAATCTCGACAAACTTTTTCATGTTTCTCTATATCAAATGAGTAAAAATGAATAATTTTGTACTCTTACTAAAGTGTTATTTTGCTCAAGTGGAACAGAAAGCAATTTTTGTATGTATGCGCTATTGCCACTATCTACCTGACATAAATCATTAGAATCAGACATTCAACTAAATGATTTATAGACAAAACGAAAATAGATTTGATCGAATTGTAATGTGAGTAAGTATGAATTCAACAGATTGTTATTGGCTTGACATATGCTCATTGCTCACCTAATTACATGCCAGTATTTTTTGTAAATATATTCTGTTAATAATCACGCTGCATGAATGATTAGCAAATGCAATAAGAGGCCTTTAACGAATCCTAAAAGAATATGGAAAGTTGAGCGTTAAGATTGTCTTAGTTCGTAATAGTTTCGAATGTATATTGAATATATATTAATTTTGACAACAAGTCCTCCATGTGATAACCGAACAAAATTGGTAGCTCCCATTATTGTACAGACTTGCGTCATGGTGTGTCTCGAACGCGAAAGTCTGAATATGTTACGTATTACCCTCTCAGATGGTTCTCTTAGACGAACAAATAAGCTTTATATTTAATAGAAACACTTTTGGATTCAGGGTGGCCGGAAATTCGTCGAAACGTAGAATCGAACTTGCAACCAAAAATATCGACAGGGGGCTCAAAACTCGCAGGTAGGATATTCCAACATATTACATGATAGGTTGCAATAAATTTACAATGATGTTTCCAAAGCTCCTCAGACAACAATATTTAATTTTATTTATAATTATAATTAATCAATGTCTCCTTGTATCCAAACTCGGCCAGCTATTCTATAACTAATTCCCATAACATTTTTTGGTTAATGTTAAAGCGCCCAAATCACGTGAGTTCGATACGAAATTATTCGAATCGAAAACAATTGATGGATTTATTGCAAAGCAATTTGTTAGTATCGTGATTAAAGTCATTTATGGCAGTGAACATATATTAAGAGGGTATGGCCGTATCACACAAATGTGACAGAATAAAATTGGTTGTCTAAAGTGACCGACGTCGACACCATTTTTTAAGAAAAAAATAACGTCACCAGTCACCATCAATAAGTTTATAAATAGTAGATGATGCCGTTTTCATCAAACCGAAATTGAAGCGCTAAGGTACAAAAAAGCACATTTTTTATACGGAAATTTTCAATACGGCCATACCCTCTATTATCGTATGGTTCACTGATTTATGTATGCTTCCTGTTATCAATTGTTTTTATAGAAGTAAAGTGATAACTAAATTATACCCTCTCAGCGGGTAAATAACTATGCACAATTCTGTAAGTAATAATTTTGCTATCAATGTTAAACTTGGATACGTAAATAAAATATGCCAAGAAAATTTACTACTACCCTACATGTGATTTACTTCTCATGTCTCGTATACCATACGTATAAAACAATGCCTTGCATAAAGTGTGAACAAGAATAGACCGGCTAAAGCCTGGTGAGGTCTTTTTTCTTTTTCTGGAGGCAAGGCGGAAGAATAGCTTTCATCAGTCGACATCTAGCTGTTGAAGAGTAAATATCTCTACCGACGTTTTACCAATTTGGTATTCAACTACCAGTTTGGTAGTCAACTACCAAAAATTAAACTTTAAATAGGCGAGCATGTAGAATAATTTCGTCAGTCGGTGTGTAGTTCTCAAATAGTAAACATCTCTTCCCCAAAAATCTGTGAGCTATCGGTGATCAGATAACCAATAATTATTATTTGCCTGGTGTTGATATGCTCATGGTGGCTTTGCAATTTTGAAGGTCAATCCAGCTCGCAACTACCAACTACCAAAGCTACCAACTACCAAATTTTCGATTTATAAATAGGCGAGCATGTAGAATAATTTCGTCAGTCGGTGCGTAGTTCTCGAATAGTAAACATCTCTTCACCAAAAATTACGTTTGGTAGTCAATTATAGCCTTGGTAGTCCAACTACCAACTACCAAATTTTCGAATTGCAATGTTAACTGTGAGCTATCGGTGATCAGATAACAAATAATTATTATTTGCCTGGTGTTGATATGCTCATAGTGGCTTTGCAATTTTGAATGTCAATCCAGCTCGCAACTACCAACTACCAAAGCTACCAACTACCAGATTTTCGATTTATAAATAGGCGAGCATGTAGAATAATTTCGTCAGTCGGTGCGTAGTTCTCGAATAGTAAACATCTCTTCACCAAAAATTACGTTTGGTAGTCAATTATAGCCTTGGTAGTCCAACTACCAACTACCAAATTTTCGAATTGCAATGTTAACTGTGAGAAATCGGTGATCAGATAACAAATAATTATTATTTGCCTGGTGTTGATATGCTCATGGTGGCTTTGCAATTTTGAATGTCAATCCAGCTCGCAACTACCAACTACCAAAGCTACCAACTACCAAATTTCCGATTTATAAATATCCGAGCATGTAGAATAATTTCGTCAGTCGGTGCGTAGTTCCCGAATAGTAAACATCTCTTCCCCAAAAATTACGTTTGGTAGTCAATTATAGCCTTGGTAGTCCAACTACCAACTACCAAATTTTCGAATTGCAATGTTAACTGTGAGCTATCGGTGATCAGATAACAAATAATTATTATTTTCCTGGTGTTGATATGCTCATGGTGGCTTTGCAATTTTGAATGTCAATCCAGCTCGCAACTACCAACTACCAAATTTTCGATTTATAAATAGGCGATCATGTAGAATAATTTCGTCAGTCGGTGCGTAGTTCTCGAATAGTAAACATCTGTTCCCCAAAAATTACGTTTGGTAGTCAATAATAGCCTTGGTAGTCCAACTACCAACTACCAAATTTTCGAATTGCAATGTTAACTGTGAGCTATCGGTGATCAGATACCAAATAATTATTATTTGCCTGGTGTTGATATGCTCATGTTGGCTTTGCAATTTTGAATGTTAATCCAGCTCGCAACTACCAACTACCAAAGCTACCAACTACCAAATTTCCGATTTATAAATATCCGAGCATGTAGAATAATTTCGTCAGTCGGTGCGTAGTTCTCGAATAGTAAACATCTCTTCCCCAAAAGTTACGTTTGGTAGTCAATTATAGCCTTGGTAGTCCAACTACCAACTACCAAATTTTCGAATTGCAATGTTAACTGTGAGCTATCGGTGATCAGATAACAAATAATTATTATTTACCTGGTGTTGATATGCTCATGGTGGCTTTGCAATTTTGAATGTCAATCCAGCTCGCAACTACCAACTACCAAATTTTCGATTTATAAATAGGCGAGCATGTAGAATAATTTCGTCAGTCGGTGCGTAGTTCTCGAATAGTAAACATCTGTTCCCCAAAAAATACGTTTGGTAGTCAATAATAGCCTTGGTAGTCCAACTACCAACTACCAAATTTTCGAATTGCAATGTTAACTGTGAGCTATCGGTGATCAGATAACAAATAATTATTATTTGCCTGGTGTTGATATGCTCATGGTGGCTTTGCAATTTTGAATGTCAATCCAGCTCGCAACTACCAACTACCAAAAGCTACCAACTACCAAATTTCCGATTTATAAATATCCGAGCATGTAGAATAATTTCGTCAGTCGGTGCGTAGTTCTCGAATAGTAAACATCTCTTCCCCAAAAGTTACGTTTGGTAGTCAATTATAGCCTTGGTAGTCCAACTACCAACTACCAAATTTTCGAATTGCAATGTTAACTGTGAGCTATCGGTGATCAGATAACAAATAATTATTATTTGCCTGGTGTTGATATGCTCATGGTGGCTTTGCAATTTTGAATGTCAATCCAGCTCGCAACTACCAACTACCAAATTTTCGATTTATAAATAGGCGAGCATGTAGAATAATTTCGTCAGTCGGTGCGTAGTTCTCGAATAGTAAACATCTCTTCCCCAAAAATTACGTTTGGTAGTCAATTATAGCCTTGGTACTCCAACTTACAACTACCAAATTTTCGAATTGCAATGTTAACTGTGAGCTATCGGTGATCAGATAACAAATAATTAACTACCGACTGAGAGCTACCAAAACTACCAAATTTGTGGAACAGACAGACAGACAGACAAACCGGCCATAATAGGGTATTTTTTCTAGAAGAAAAAAGACCTAAAAAGTGGATAGAAGCAAAAGCACAATATAAAATAGTCGAATCAATGTATACATTAAAGAGGTTGTCCACAACTTTCATAAAGTCTTTCTGACATTCGATCGAAGGCTGTGGCTGTTATCGGAGAAAATAAAGTAGCAAAGAAATTTCGATTCGTGATATTCATGTCGAACCTATTTCGAATGGGTTGGTGGCATATCACTATAAAAATTTGTAGTAGATCGGTGGCCTTTAGATATACTGAATGGGTGGTCGGTTTTTGGGTCTGTTTTTGGGTTACAAAATAAAATAAACTTTCCAAGTGTTTCTTACTAATCTTACTAATCTTACCACTGTAACAAGGTTCTGAAACAACGGGCCAAGACAACCACTAATTACGTATTGTGTTAAGTTAACTTGAAGAAATTTCTTTTCTTTGTTAAGTTTAACACGGCAAAATAACGTAAACTAGGCAAGATCAGTCGATTTGACGAGGGACCTAAATGCACAATAGGCCTTTTATTTTGATGCAAAACGCTTACTAATACAAATACAAATGCATGAAACGAATATGTAAACGATTGTAACGGGATTTAGGTCCCTCTTTTGAATGCATATTCGTCCTCTACTCCTGCCTGATTTACTTTACTCTGCCGTGGTTTTAATCGTCACCGTCAGCAAATTTTCACAAAAAACAATTTCCGCCTCGCAACCAGAAGTGTATTGCCCTGTTCTTTCAGAAGAGATCTTTGTTTACTAATATTTTGACACATATATCATTCAGAAAGCATGTCACACTTGTAGACTATCTGCACCTCTTTCTGTCACATTTTCAACAATATCTTGCATCTCTATTTTATGAACTGTACCACACTAATACTTCACCACAATTCACCCATCACTAACTACCTGTTCCGAAGCAGCTACCGACAACCACGACAAAAATGTCACATGAACTCGAAGAGTTTTCTCAATATGTATGTTCAAACTAATATAGTACCAGAATTTTTAACGAATGCTAGACGATGCTTTAAACAGAAGAAGTAACCAATTTAGTGATTATATGTATAACGATTCGATTGGCCTCAAAGACAGTAGAATATGTACGCGTTTATCAAGCGAGGTCGGCGCTTGAGCTGCCGTTATAACTTCTCTACTGAATCGATTTAGTTGCAACTTGACAACATTTCATGACAAATAAAAACAATATCCTATACACCACAATCAACTTTAACTGATGATGCCATTTTAAAGGTCCTCGATAGTGGTGACTATATCACTATGTTATTTTACCGGAAATGTGCACACATTCAAATAAAACTATTTCCGCCAAAAAATCGTTTTTCAAATTAACGGACAAAATACCTTCAGAATTTCTGTTCACCTGAATGGCAATATATTTTTTGTATGTTTTCTTCATATTTCACCGACTGAATTCAGACGAAACGTATTGCAAGGATTTCTAAGCATATAAATTCAAGGAATTGAACACTAAATTGCAAAATCGAGGCCAAATTATAAAAATCAAGTTTTCATAACACTAACAGTGTTTCAGTAAAATAATCGACCTTAAAATTATTTGGCGAATTAGTCGTATTTTTTGTTTAGGACACTAGAAATCACACATGCGGAACTATTTTCTGGCCGAAACTGAAACTGAATCACTTCGATTTAAACGAAATATTCGACACAAACTTCTTAAAAATTAAAAATTTACTGAGGCGATTTGACATTTCATCAAAACAATAGTATTTTACATGACTAGGGATAAAAAGATGAAAAGTAGTTTTCGTGTGAATTTTGTTGATCCGAGGCGAAGCCGAGGTCAATAAACACACGAAAACGAGACTTTTTATTTTTATCCCGAGTTAATGGAATGTAATGGATTTTATCACATACGCGCGGTGTTCGGATGTCAAAATTACTTAACAAGAAGTTTAGGGCCGTAGCTAGACTCGATTTTCAGGGTGTGCTCAGCTCCGAGGAAAAAAATCATTTACAAATTAATTCATGTTATACCCTCTTGTGTTAGGTTATTTGTCTAACATTATGGATCTAACACAAATATCATGATTAGGTTTGGATCTTTCGTTGCTGATCTTCAATTAAAGGATTATAAATTCATCGACTTCACGTCTTCTTCAATCGTTTTCAAATAATGTTTTCTTCTAGGTATTCAAATCTGATTTCCCTGTATCAGTGAATAAAAAATATTTCCACTAGAAACAGATATTCGTAAAAGAAGAGTGTTCGATCTAGTCATATTAATGAAATTACGTACAAATATTCTAATTATTGAAACAACTAAGATTTCCAACAACAATCACTCAAAATTAGTAAAATTGAGTTGCAATAAATTCAGCAATATTCTGTCCGTATGATTGGCAGTAGTAAGTTGCGAGCGAAGCGAGCGTTTTTTTTTTGTTTAGCTTAAAACTTACTCGAGCGAAAAAATTCTAGTTCATGGCTATAGCTCCATGAATACATTTTCTATCTTTCTAGTTGATTTCGAAATTCAAGCGGTTTCTTCATTTCAAATCCTTCCCCTTTTAAAGACACTTCTCCATTTGAGTCACTTTCTGATTTTCAATAAGATTTTAATCTGCTTTGTATGGCATTTTTTTTATTGAAAAACCATTGGAAGTCTCATTAGGAAACCGAAGACTGGACGGGACGTCCTAGTCTAAGACAATAAAAAGTTCAGTTATAATTGTCAACCACAGGGACCTAATGCTGTTCCACAGCTGCCTTGCTATTTCAATGCGTAGCAAGGGTCTGCCTTATTTTGAATACAAATTTGAAGACGAAAGGCTGAACTGAACGCAAGATGCTCAGCTTCTGATTTTGAGTAATATATTTTGTGCCAGAGTTAGACTCATATTCATACAATTAAGAGATACGAATCAAAAATCAATTAACAAACAATATAATAAATACAGAAATATATAGACTTAAGTCTATTAGTGCCAACTGGTAGCACTTTCTCAAAGGTTTATACAGTGAACGACATCTCAAATGTCTCACTGTCATTTTTTTCAGAGAATGTCATTGTGAATTTGCAATGACACAATAAAATTCTCAGAAAAATTTGACAGTGAGACATTTGAGATGTCGTTCACTGTATTCCTTATAATTTTTTTAAAAACTCAAGTCGGTCCAGGATGTGCTCAAGAGTTTCCAGGGTGTGCTCAGCACACCTTCGCTCCTTAGTAGCTACGGCCCTGAAGAAGTTTAATTCAAAAATTACACTTCAGGTCTATGTTGTTGTCTCGTTTTCGCTTATGTAATAAAATAGAGTACACACTTGTCACTATCAGTCTCGGCAAGCCTCGACTTCTTCGTGACAAGTGTGTAATATATATTACATGCTGAGGGCGTCGAAGGACGTGCTTCAAACATGAAAAGTACGGTTTTCGACGCATGTAGAAATTCATTGAATAAATGAAACTGGGTGAACTTAGTGAACAATACTACAGGAATTCTAAAGTTGCAAACTTAATATCTTAATTGGAATTCGGGTTTAAAATGGCGCAAATCTCATTCAGAGATTTACAAAGTAAAAAATCTTTTCGCTTTCACGATTTTTCGTCCAAAGACGTCTCGTCTCGTTCTGGTATCTTTATTTTCACCTGCTTTGTGCAAAACAATTGAGAAATTTTGGCGTTGTCTATTGACAAATGTTCTCAATTAAAATTAGATGAATATTTCCAGCGTAGTTATTTATGTTATCTCTAAATCTCCAAATCTGTGAACGAACATTCTTTCACCGTACACAAAAAATGTGTGAAATGAAAAATAATTTGATGGATGAATGAATCTTATTTCAGAATAAATCAACTATAAACATCCATTGATAATTCCTTTATACCGTTGTTTTTTATTATTTTATGTAATTAATATTAAATATTTTATCTCCGATTTCCCATGGTTACAGCTGTCATATTGAACAATAGGTTTTTTCATTCCGATTGGCAAAATGACTGCTGGGCAGATACAATTCCATTTTTCCGGTAAATAAATAAAATGTTCAATAAAAGAGATTTGCTTTAACCGGATTTTATCCACACAGTGGAAATAAAATAAGTTCGCAAGGTAAAAAAATCAGGACGTAACGTTCTGAGTAAATTTTATTCGTAAATGGTGAGACAGACCAAGGTAAAGATTTACTTTCGCAAAAAATGTCGTAAACTCTAACTGTGTTTCAATATCAGATTTGAACTGAACTAAAATTGTACTAAATTGTTGTATGAAAATTGTAGCAGGGATTTTTTTGCGTAAACAACCCAGTTATTGACGTAGCCACCTCATATAAAAAGTAGTTGTAATTATAATCTACCCAGTACCCATACCAAACCCAAGGTATAACGTCTTTCTTCTCAAGATTATTTGGAATGTACCTGTGGATCTCGATGTCGAGATTAATGACATACCTTCAAACAGGTGAACATTGGACATTGGAGACTCACAAAAGTTCAAAGACAGCAAACGTTTCATAAAAATTTCTACCACAACAGTTGTGGTTGAAGTGCGATCAGATAACGATTCTTCTTTGGAAAGTTGAGAGGCTATGTAGTTAAGGGGCAGAATGAATTTTGGTGATTTACGGTTTCGTCTATACTAAATATAATTATCCTGAAAAGTAAGGTTTTCATCATAACGTTGGAAATCCCTGTAAAAACAAGAACTTCTGGAACTCATACCCCTAAAACAATCATATAACCGAACTCAATCATATCGAATCTATCTTAATCCATTGTTTGATGCTAACAGACTACCTAAGAAGGGATAACGAACTTATACGTCCACTGGGAAGGAACCGCCAAAAAAACTTGAGTAATCTCTTAAAATCGTATATAATTGTAGATTTGGAAAGAAAGTTCAACTCGATGACATTTTAGGAACTGGTGATCTTTGCTCTCCTAGTTGTGATAGTATTTTAAAAACAGTGAAGCTGAATCTCATTTACAGCAATATCAATAGTAAAACTTAGCGAAATAAACCCATTTTACGTTGTCAATATGAAAAAGGGCCTCGTGCGACCTTTCATTCGGTTCAAATCAGCAAATTTCAAACAGGTCGCAACATTTCCATCAATTGTACCTTAAATGTTAGTGTTCGCTTCTTATATATCGAAATTGTATTCGTATGGAACCATAACATTTCCGTCGAACTTGTTCTATAAATTTCGATAAAAATAGACTCTCAAATCAGCATGTATTTATTGACCGATGCGGGTTGATTTGTTTTCCAATGTTTCAATTAGGTTCTCGGTATATAAATACACACTCACCCAATCTGAAATGTATGTAGAAGAAACTTTATACAATTTCTAAACAAAGTTTCTGTGTAGGTCTTCAGCAAATCATAAGACGAAATGCAAAAACTTTTTTTTTTGGTTGTTATCAATGCTTTGCACCATCAAATGGGTATTATATATTGTACGTATTGGCTTTTGTATTTCCAATACCGAATGTGATTTAATTAAATACAGCTCAACTCAAGTAAGTAACCAGCGAAACAAGGGCAAAGATATATTCAAAACAACGAATAAGTATCATCGAACATGGGCAGTACTTTCAAAGAATTAAATTTACAGAAAATAAATTTTATATTAAAACTTGAGGAATTGTAATAAAAAAAAATCAAATAAAAAACCAGCTACACACAGCTCCTACGAATTCGAGAGTAACGCCTTTATAATCTTACAAATAATGTCCATCATCAGCCTACCTTAGATACCTTTAACTCGTTTATTTTAAACGACAGTTGTTTCCTTGAATGTCCTTCATTTCTCTGAGTGACTCAGCTGGAGTGTGTGCTCAAAAAAAATAAAATGTACAAGAAATACCCTCTAGCTCAGTCGACCGATTCGATTATCTAAAATTTTATTACAGTTAGCGATTTTAAGTGACTCATTTGGTTTCCGCTGCTTTTCAGCTGATCCATTCATCCCAAGTAGCTGAAACGAAATGAGTCACTTATTTCAAAGTCGCTAATTTAGTGTATATAGTTATTCCAGGGAAAAATTGTCAAATTTCAGAAAAAAAAAAATGCTGACGTTGTACACGGTCATTTTACAAGATTTGAATTAGCAGTACGACAATTGGTGTAATTTTCCTCGTACGAGACTGAAAACTGAAAGAAAGAAAATCATCCAATTGTTTAATATAATGCGCTTAACAATTTTCGCATTTTATTTCTTTGGCTAAAGTTTACAAATTATTAAACCCTACAATGTAAACATTTACTTCATGGCAATTGTGTTATCGAATCACTTTAAACTGGCAATAGAATGTACGTACACATGATAAAGATTCGATGATTTTATCAGCAAAAAAAATTGTTTTAAAAATAAATCCAAACTTGAAATTTACTTTTATTTCCGCACTGTTGTAGAGGTAGAACATTTTTTTTTAAATATGTTTTACGAGGCGGGAGTTTTTCAGACTTTATTTTTTAGGAAAAAATCCATATTCAAATAAACATTCTCGGAAAAATTCTTCGTTTAAGTGTATTGTAGCCAGAGATGTAACAACATTCGTGCCAAGAGGGTATAAGATTTAACATGATTTAGCTACAAATTATTTTGAACTCGTGAAAAGCTCTGCTCCGAGCATGAACATAAGAATTTTTCGGGGGCTTATGCACTCACTGTTCCCCGAGTTCTGTACAAAACTTTCCAAGCCGAAGTTGGCGAAAGTTGGCTTGAAATAGTAAGATTTAAATTTTGTCTCATTCACTGATAAAAACATTTCGTCGACATACGTCCAGTATGTTTGAAATGGCTGGCTTACTCCGGATATGTATATTCAACGTCTGACATGTATATCGTACATGTCCGAGGTATAATCATATATATTGCTCGTGACTATTCGTGTCACTCGTATGTTTATACGTCGAACATTTACGAAATCTTTTTATCAGTGTTCTCTGTGTACTACATACTACACAGTGTGGAGCTACAGTTATAACTGTTTGGGTCAACCGCATTCCCTAATAAAAAGGCTCAAATGTTAGTTGAGAGACCAGATACGGAATTTCAAGTAAAACACACGTTGGAATATTAGCTTTCATATAGTCAGTGCGGGCCTGGCATCTGCACATTTTGCTTATGTTGAATGCATTAAAGCTTTATGACGTGCGCCCATTTACTTACTTAAGTTATTAAATACGCAGAAATACATAGAGCTTTGTGAAGAGGCCCTTTTCATTGATGAAATGTTCATGCATGCATTGAATGGGGAACATTTCACTTCTTCTGATCTCTTATCCTTTTCATGAAAATAATTCCAACTTTGAACAATCGGCAAGGATAATCAGAAATTAAATTTATTTCCGTTGAATTTATCGAGAAAAATGAAGTATTAAACGGTGAATGGTCAATGGCCACTGAGTAGAGTAGGACCAACTCCAAAATGTATTTTATTTCAAGTATATATTGAGTAATTTTACAACTGCGTAATTTTATAAATCTCAATGTTAATGTAAAACGTCTAACATGACGTTCGTAAGTTTCGTATATAAGAACTGAATGATACGAGAATCGTTTCATGATATTAAATAAAATTGTCTTAATGCTGTTACCTGTCGTTATGGGAAGTATTGAAATATTTATTACCATTGAGTGCTTTGGATTATTATGAGCGGTATACAATACGTAAAGATAAAGATACCTGCCGTTAAAATTTATTTAATTTACAAAATTTACGACGCCACTTAAACATTTAAAAGAACATTTAGCATTATATTGGATGTGTTTACCAGTGCTAACATTCTTTCTATTTGCTGAGTTTTCTTTTATTTCAATGGCTGGAAAATTCAATTATCTGGAACGAAATTGTTTACCTTTTTCGAAATATCTCTTCGACAAATATTGTCCTTTCTTCTATTTACGTGTACATATATCGTTTATAAATCAAATTACATATGTTTGTTGTGCTGTTGAATGTGACCAGAGAATGTTTGGTGCATAATACAATGAACAAATAGATTAAGTTAACGTATTATGTACTATACACACGGTTGATATCGTATGCAATAGCTACTTAAATTAAAGGCGTCTGTTGGGTTAACATAACATTTGTATTCATACTGGTCCTACAGCATATATAGACTATTGGGATGTAGAATACCATAATGCGTACGCACCACTAAATGTTCATCATGAAAATTTAGTTCTAAGAAAAGGAGTTGACAAGGAAGTTGAGGAGTTGCTAGTCCAGTAAAACAGTGGCAGACGCTATTTGTATCCAAGGGTTCAAATAGCCTAAGGTTTGGTGCAAATAGTCTAAAATGTACTCCCAATTGTAGAACAAGTGTGTAGGTGTACAAGGAAGATTCAAGTTGCTTCTGACGAGATACCCGATTGTGAGACCAGTTCATATACTATTGGGTACAAATATCCAGTTCGTGTGTTTATGTATCCATTGACCACAGGACGCTTTCACTCGCGTCTCGTGTTTCCGAAAAATCTTTGACGGCGATTTACAGTCGAGATTGTCTTTCTTTTTGTTTTATATTTCGTATTCATACGTTATCGAATTGTCGTAATAGCTCTGCTAGTTTCGAAAGTTCATCACTGCAAGTAACCATTCATGCTTATTTAAGCAGGGTTACATGGTTACAAAACAAGGTAATTTCACAATGACATTAAAAGTTCAACATTATTTCAAATAGATGAACGTAGCTAGGTGGACCGAAATTCGAGCAACGGTATATGAAAGCACACAACAAACTGCCAAAATCTTTGTCAACGTTAAAATAACATTATAAGGGATGACAAATTTGGTTTGCAACAAGAACGTAAGTTGTTTTCAATCGATAAAGTACATGTGGAAATCTAACGTAGAAACATAAAAATGTTGAATATAAATAACGAAATTCGATTTTTAATTGATTATGCTGCCACAGCGTAGATGAGAATAAAATAATAAAAATTCAGTCAAAAAAGACGTCAAAGCACGCGCATATTGTGTGTGGAGGATTAATTAGGGTCTATTTTTATGGAAAACATTTTCCAATTTTCCATTTTCTAAAACTTCCCACATTTTTACAAAAATAAACTTTGATAAAATTACGGAAAAAATGGGAAAATTTAGGAAAAAAAAACAATTGGAGAAAATACGGGAAAATGTTTTACCAAAAATAGTCCCTGCTCCCTTTAATTAATTGATAAAATTATGAAAGTTATTTTGTGGTCATCATAAACTATTAACTTTCAAATTGACCATAGGTCGTTTTTCTGTAAATAAATTTGGTATATGAGATTCCTGTGGCCACTTTATGTTCTGATAAACAATTGAAACCGCACATAACCACACCGCAACGTATAAATGAATCTGACGCTCAGGCATGTTGACTAAAATTTGTAATTTGACCTGATGTTATCAAACAATATAAACTGAAACATGTACGTGAGTTTCCCGTACCGCCGTTTATTAAATTATCGAGTATTTTCTTCAAAAATCTTCCATCAGCTGCTACTATTTCAAGTTAAGTTGTGTTCGATGTGTGCTATGACTAACTTTTGCTCAAGAAGCCTATCTTCGCTTTCAACAATATCTCAATCAATACAAATTCAATAATTGCATTATGTTCGTTATGCAGAGCAGTACCATCAAGAATATACATGAAATATGCAAATGGCCAGTACAACAAAACGTTGTTCCTAAGCCTCTTAGCATGCATCATGCCCGCACGTTAGTAAGCGGGCGTGACGCAAGTCCACTACCAAAAATGTTTTTTTTTTTTTAATTTTGAGGACGGCTGAGCATATTTACAGCAACTTTTTGACTTCTCCCCCTTAACTATACAACGACCCCCAAACAAGGATATCTGGAATCTAGGAGTCCATACGAGTTCAACGACCTATCACACGTTACTGCAGCTTCAAAATTGGCCGAGATATTGAACTTCGAAATATTGATGTTTGTATGAAAATAAGCAAAATTTCGTATTTTCAGATAACTCAAATTGCCTACGTTAGTTAGTTAGTTAGTTCCAGGATCCAGGAACTCCTAAACGTTTCTATAGATTTTCCTGAAATTTTCGTTATAGGCTAATAATGGTCCAAAAGTAAGAATGGAAAAAGTTGGAAAAACCCATATCTTGGGAGTTGGAGCTCCTCACAGTCTCCATACAAATGCCATATAAAAACCAATTTGTATGTGTGTGTGTGTTTTGTATATTTTAGTGCATGATATGGATGGTAATGTGGTGAAAGGTGTGTGGATTATTATTAAACATTAACTTCCACCAGGTCGGTTCCCAAATTTTAGGATGACAGATGATTCCTCTGGCGCTTCCTAACTTTCACCGGATTTTTTGATGGATTTGGGTTATTTTCGATATAAGTGAGGTGGTCCAAGGTTGGTTCCTAAATTTTGGGATGACAGATGATTCCTCTGGCACTTACCAATTTCCATCGGATTTTTTGATGGATTTGGGTTATTTTCGACATGAGTGAGATGTTCCAAGGTTGGTTCCTAAATTTTGTGAAAGATGATTCCTCTGGCACTTCCTAACTTCCATAGGATTTTTCGATGGATTTGGATTATTTTCGACATGAGTGAGGTGTTACAAGGTTGGTTCCTAAATTTTAGGATGACAGATGATTCCTCTGGCACTTCCTAACTTCCATCGGATTTTTTGATGAATTTGGGTTATATACGACATGAGTGAGATGTTCCCAGGTTGGTTACTAAATTTTGGGATGACTAATGATTGCTCTGGCACAACTTCCATCGGCTTTTTTGATGGATTTGGGTTATATTGGACATGAGTGAGATGTTCCAAAGTTGGTTCCTAAATTTTGGGATGACAGATGATTCCTCTGGCATTTCCTAACTTCCATCGTATTTTTCGATGGATTTGAGCTGTAGTCGACGTACTTACAAAACTACTGATCCTTACCACTAAACTTCCAAAAGAACTGGTATCCCCCAAAAAAACCAGAAGGGTAAATGTGACGCAATTCCTTTATCTTACTTACAGTTATATCGCTGAGGGTGACGCATTCTGCGCCTGTACGCAAACGTTTTATCAACAGAAAAGTCACCCAAAAAGTTTCAGAAAGAAAATTTTACAAAAAAAAAATAGCGTCACAAAGTGGCAGATGATTCGGCCTTCTTCCGTTTAAATTCCATTATTTCACGACGGATTTTGTCCTATTTTAACTATTTTCATAGCCATGGTTTCCTCCACATCTGCCACTTTGTGACAAATGTTGTGAATTTTCTGATGTTTTCATTTCGTCTGTGTTTGTACGGATTCTAACTATCGAAGACAATTACCGAATGAGGAAGCCTATTACAATCAGCCAATCTATTTTAGAAAAGTTTTTGGAGTCAGACCAAGCTTCAGCTCGAATCATCACTTGGATGCATGGTCCCATACATTTTATCACATACGCGGAGATATTTCGTACATTAAATGTCTCTGTATATAAACTCTAAATCGTACCTTAATAGTAGGCGAACTGGTGGCTATTGCCTCTAGGGAGCTTCATTTTACTCTGCGTTTCGCTTACTTATAAAAAAAACTGCGACCCCAGCGAGAATCGGACCCCGATTCTCTGCGTTGAAAGCAACGATCAATACACTGATCTAACTACATATCTGTTATGAGCACGGCAGAGTAAAGTTACCAGAAGCGCTGATTTGACTAGGGACCTGAATAATCTAGTAGCCATATATTTTTTGCGAATAAAATTTTTCAATTTATGTCAGTGTTCATTTGAGTTCATTTTCATCCCGTGTATTAGGTCCCTTATTTGACGTTTCGAAAATGAACCGCTCCTGCCTGGTTTATTTTACTCTGTCGTGGTTATGAGCGAATATTATTGTGTAGCCTTGAGAGCATAGCAATCGGGTTCACTTTAAGTATATAAGAAATAACGACTTAAGCCCATACAAAATACGTAAATGACAGTATATGAAATTTCAGTATATCACCATATACGTTTATATCCGTAATCAGTATATCTCCATACACTTTCTAGTACGTAATTTTATTAAATTTTTAAAGAAATGAAATACGTTTCAAGGAAATGAGTGTCCGTGTACAGTCTTGATTCAGCTTTTAATTCATCATATACATATATCGTTAGTTGCCTCGCCCGAAAGATCTTACCTCATCAAGGGTTCCTCTTTAATAAACCAACGCAACACGCTTCAAGTCAATCCAAAATGGCGACTAAATCATTGGAAATTATGAAACAAATTCTACTTTTCAGTGTCATATTATTTGCTAATTCCTAAGACCTAACAAGATACAGAAGATATCGTAGCGATAGAAACAATACACAGAGACTTAACGAGAAAAGATCCTACACAGACACCTAACGAGAAATGAACCTACACCAAGACCTAACTAGAGAAATCAACAATAATGTGAAAGCGATAAGTAGAATTTGTTACATGAATTTACTCCTGTTACTAACTTAAAATGTTAGGGTGAATATTGCTCTTACCTCGTAAAATTCATGTGACAGATATGTTGCCTCGACAAAAACTCATCATAGACTGATTGTTACATTAGTCACGGTGTCCCTCAATCGAAAAAAAAGTTTTATGAAAGGTTACCCACAGGGTTACTACAGAAATGAATAGAGTACATCCCAAAGATCTCAAAACAGGCTTCGGTTGAGTTTGATCAGATCCTTCCTGATACAAGAATTTTCATTCTAGCTACGCTCGTTCGTGTTATGTACAGAAGTGTAATGCTCGTCATATTGCAGCAGGTACATAATTATTATTCTGATATGCAGCAAATATTCATACGTCAAACATGCGGTACACAGCTATGATATAGAGTACACAGCCACAATATGAAAATTCTAGCAATAAAATGTGTTCTCAGTGCATAGCGTAGCTCTGTAATCCATAATATAGTTGTGTAACTCATATTGCACGTAAATAACCAATATTAATAGAATATGCGTTTAGTAGCTATACTTTTATAAGTCTTGTAGCTATCTATATTATAAGAACTACAGCTACATTATAAGTTATACAGCCTTTATCGAAATCCACGGATTTTCCGTGTACCTCAAAATGCGACATCATAGGTAAATTTAAACCTCTTAACGACATAAAATTAATCATGTTTCTTCGTCAGTTTATTCAAATAACTTAGATCAAAGGTAGTAATAGATTTGATAATATTATAGTTGGATTCGCTTGCCGTCTGTGAACAGTAGTGCCACACTCAATGTGCTACATTATCGTTTCTATTACATTTAAATTTTATTGCATTCCTAATATATTCTTATGTTACAGTCTGAACAGTGAATTATATGCATCGTTTTTGCATTCTCTTATTATTTACGACTGCAAGAAACGATATATGTTCGCTTCGATTCTTTATTACTTGTGTGCCTTCACAAGGAAGAAAACGCGTAGTTTATTATTTAAAAATAATCTGAATCGTTTGAACAAGAAATATGGTTGTGCATTTTACGAGCTCTAAGCAGTCTCATTAAAATATGGTCCTCATTTTTTGGAGGGCGGTTCTTTAGTTGATCGTTAGTTTTAAAATTTAAAGCAACACAAGTTTGGTGAATTGTGAGATTTTCTCCGACAACAAATAGCTAATTTCTTATGCATCGCAAAAGCAATGCAGAGATGGCATAGAAATAATTTGCTTTCCAGTTCGTTAACAGGCATTACACTACATACACCTATTTCTGTATTCACTCCTGCATCATCTTTTATGGAAAATTCTTATGAAACAGCAGATATTGTAACAACAAACTAGAAATATATATATCGAAACATATGCCAGTGTTAGCTTAGATTCAAATTTATATTACCATAATCGTCAGTTCAACAGCATGTTCTAGCTGTTCCGTGTTGTTTTAATGTAAATTTTGAAACTTCTGCACGAAAAAGAAAATTTAATTTCTCAGACAAGACGTGGTAAGTGGTGTAGACTACACACAGTACAAAAAAATTATATGTATCGTCTATGGATGGTTGATCGTACTTATAGACGGATGATATGAGTAGTATGTAACTAAGTGCAACATTGTCATTTTCTTCATAATTTGTCAACGTTAATCTCCCTTTTGTGACTTATACCCTATCATTTGGACTCGAGATATATCAACTATCTACTGCTAAAATTAGATAGATTTTTCGATAAGCTACATCTTTTGCAATAACGCGGCGGCCTTGTTTTCTAACGTACCATATGTACTACTACAGTAATTATGTATAGGTAAATGTTATACACAGTATACAAACAGCGCAAAATAAACCCACATCTTTGACTGGTAGAATGTTAAAAGTTATCAACGAAACGATTTTTTTTGAGTATTCATTATTATACACCTTATTTTGTAGAAGAAAATATAATACAAAAAAAAACGTTGGCTCCGGGGGTGGCATATGACACGGCCTAGCCGAATTTCGTTTTAAAAGCATGTCGACATATTTGAACTATTAGTATACGTAAATATATGTGGGGTGCAAGACACTGTAATAGGATCGTTTTTAAATTAAAATTAAATTGACGTAAGAACAGAAGGATATTGTGGTGTGTATATGTAATTGATGTTAATTGATGGTATATACAAGCTTTCTTTTGTCTTACTAATTTCGGCTATTAAACAAAAATTGTTTTTTTTTCGAAGCGGACGAGTTTTTTTCAATCCAATTTAGGGATCGTTCACGTCACGCCATAAGGGGGATATGGTGTTCAGGGAAATAGGACGGTTGTTTGGAATTTGCAACATTTTTAGACATAACATCAATTCAATAAAATATAGTTACGTCATTTATGCAAGATCATTTGTTTTTGGATGTGTGAGTGTACGCTTTGCAGAGAATTTAGTTTATTTAAAAAGAACTGTAAATTTTTGAAGCTTGCAATTTCAATCACAATAAATTTCCATTCCAACAGTTGAAACATTCTCCGCATCAGATTCTCTCGAAGATATTTTAAACATTTTCGATTCTAAAAGCTTTTTTTACCAGTATGTTATTCAAGCAATCTTAAACGCAGTTTGTGTTGGAATACCAATAAAAACCTATACTAAGGAAAATTGATGCTGTGTAGCAACACTCTAGCAGAGAATATATACTAAAATGGTTGAAGTGTGAACGATTTAATTACATAAATTTTATAAATGTTTGGTACAGAGACTAACATTAAAAAACCAGCCGAAATTTTGGTTTATCAATTACTTTGACATTCTTCAGTATCTTAGACCGACAAAGGACATTTATTTCCAACGATCGCTCTTTTCACAATGGTTATGCCTCCAATAAACAAACCACTGTCATTTCACATTTCATATCAGTACGATGTCACAGTGGAACTTCATCATTCAAACAAATAAGAAGCGGTTTCAAGCACGACGGTGTTCAATTGTATGATGAACGATCTGTGCACATTGCTGAGGTCAATACCAGGTGTGGAGGTAATCGCATTTGCAGATGATATTACTATTTTGGTCACCGGTGATGTATTATCAATAATGGAATCGATTATGAACTGTGCTTTGGAAATCCATGATTCGGAGATTTCTTTCTCATTGACGTCTCTTAACTTTTGGAATAATTCATCCATTTGATCCATATGTTTCTGAACGTTTCCATTTTCAACCAATTTCAAGCTGCAAATCGACCATATTAAATGCACTTTATTGCTCAAAGTGTGTTTCTCGTGATGTTTCCTTAACGCCTCCCAGGATCCTAAGGCTGTTATCTCGTTCCGGATGTATTTCAACTGATCATCATCCACCAGTAGCCCAATCCATGCTCTTCAAGGGCGCTGCTGTTACCATAGTTGACGTCGTACTGTCGCTTTCATCGACATCGTTAAATTCGTCTTCCGCAGAATCATCGTGCACAATAGTATTCCATAAACCTTCCTTTATAAGGAATAACTCCATTTTCTATTTCCAGACTGAATAATTACTGTTATTCAACTTTACAATCGGTGGAAACTTTGATTCGGCCATTGTTCCTTTACTTTTCTGATTTTCTTACTTTACTTTTCTTTCCTGTGACTCTTTTATTCTATTCCTGGGCCCATAACCTCTTGGAATTCCTCGATTTGGAATCGCGTAGATAGAATAAGAGAAGTCGGTGTAGGAAAAATACTTCTTTATTGTATGGAAAACTGATTATGAATGAACTAAGTATTTCTGTATGGTAACATGATCAAGTCAAATTCAATGTGAATGTTACTGAGATTTTCCAGAAACCAACATGGTAGTGCTGTGCTACTGCATATGAGAATTTTACAAATGTTTAAGTACGCGCCACCTGAAAATTATGTTTAGCTGTTGTGTTGAAAACAATTTCTCAGATCAGATGGATCAGATACTTAGCTTGAATGTTTTTAAGGACATTAGTTAATATTATCATCATGAAAAAATGCGAAGGAAATAGATCCATAATTACTGATTTAGAGGGCTACTGAACTAATGAGCGAAACAAAAGCTTAGCCAACTTAAAAATAAATAGAAAATTTCTTGGGCATTTGGTGTGATTTTTTGAGAAATGCTACTCCCCTTTCAATGGCGTTAAATTCTGGATTGGCGAAGGATCAAGCCAATGAAAGTTGTTACAACTTGCAAAAAAAACACAGAAGCTATATTCCAAAAATTTACTTTGAGATATTTGTTACCTATATTAGACAGTTTATATTATAAATACATTATACTTTATATTACTATCGCACTCCAATTTTAGAGCAAATGCGCCATATAAGTTGGAAATTATAAGTAGCCTTCCTGAATTTCTTGTATGAAGATGTGACAAGTTGACTTGTAAATTGTACTTCATTTGTGCAAACTGTCTATCAGTCATATTATACTATTTTGAGTCCAATGCAACAGGAAGAAATAAAGTCTAGAAGAAGTAGGTCGAAAAAATATTTTTCGCAATTCCGGTCCATAATCATCACCTTTCCATGCATCCATTTAATGTCGTTTTGAAGGTATTTATTTCACAGTGCGTTTTTGATTATTTTTTTTTCGCACTTGGGCTTTTTCACCTTTTTTTCGCACGCTACATAGCTTTAAGAAAGACTAAATTTTATAAATAAAAACTTTGCACAGACCAGGATTTGAACATCCAACACCAAAATTCTTCCAAACAGCAAGCAACGACCATAGCCATTCGGCTACAGAGTCACACAATTCTACAGAACGTATTGTTGAAGCGTACATACTAAGCATTGACTACTTGATTTTATTTAGCGCGTCTCTATACATCACATTGCAATGTGTATATAGAACAGGTTGCTTGATCGTTCAAATGAATTCATGTTTGCATGTGAATGTTTGGTAGAAATTTTGGTAATATTTTGCATTGGAAAGGTGATTATGGCCCGAAATTGCGAAAAACGTTGTATCTACCACGGTAGGTATTCCGGTATTTTTTCGCACACGACGTCTTGTCGACCTCGGCTTCGCCTCGGATCGACAATCGACATCTAGTGCGAAAAAATACCTTCATACCTACCTTGGTAGATAAATAACTATTAAACAATTCAGCTAATGTTCGAAATCTGCGAAGGTAAGATGCCTATCTTGCATTATCTTGACCGTTGTATCAATCGGTGCCTATCAAGATGAACTCGCTGTCATAAATTAGTATTTCGTGAATATTGCTTGCGAATTTAATAACTTCAATTAGATTGTATTCGTTGAAAATGTGATTCGTTTCTTTTCTCGCATTGTATAGAAAATCATTCGATTCTTGTTTTCAAAATCTGTGGATTTTTAGCCCCGTACGAAGTACAAGGGGCTAATAGGATTACGATGCCGTGTGTAATTGATGGAATTCGAAGCAGACGGTAAGGGTAAAGTGTTTGCCTATGTTCATAGATAACGAATCCACAATAAAAATTTTGTCCGTCCGTCCGTCTGTCCGTCCGTCTGTCACGTCGATATCTTGAGTAAATCAAATCCGATTTCAAAAATTTTTCACTCGAAATAGTGAGGCTAAGTTCGCAGATGGGCGATTTTGGGTCGACCCCTCCCGAGCTGAGGCCCCATAAGTGATTTAACGTTTTCCGAAGATATCTGCGGCCATTCAAAGGCTACACATGTAAGTGATACGTCAAATAAAAGGTATTTACAATACCGATCGACAAAAAAAAAGTTTATGGAATTCGGATGATCGACTCGTTAGTTACCCCTTGGTGTGAACTAGGTACAGGGCGGCAAGACGTTTTTGCTTGTAGGTTGGCCAAATTTGAACGCATTTAGATGGATTTTGCTTTATTAGATAGGTATTGACCGTACCAATCAGGGAAAAAAAGTTAATGGAATTCGGTTTACCGGAGCGTGAGCTAGGTCTCTTGGAGTGAGCTTATATGTGGCTACTCGGCCGTACAGTGAACGTGGAGTATTTTGTCAATATCTCGAGTAAACTTTGACAGAATTTCATGAATTTTTTTTGTTTGCAAAGGTACTAACGAATGTAAAGCAGCCGTACTACTTTCCACCTCCTAACAAAATGGCCGTCGGCCGTCATTTTGGATTTTTGTAAAAACAATAGAAATCGGTGAAAATGATACTTACAAAGTTATTGATCAGTGGGAAGTGATTGGTTATGTGTGTGGGGTGTTTCAAGCATCCCAAATATGGATATCTATTTATAAATATATACAGCTATATTGAGCTATATAACGGTGTAGATAGTTCTTTTGAGCTATATATTAGCATATTTATTCGTAAATTGTTTATATATAGCATATATTAGCATATTTATTCGTAAATTGTTTATTTATAGGTAAATATAGGTTTATATAGTAAATATAAATTTTTGTAACAATTTTTTAGTTTGGGTTACATTTGAAAGGAACGTCGTACGGGGCTTCGTAATTGCGCTTTGCGCAATTTTTAAGACGTGCACATTTCATAAAAATTTTACCTTAACGACGTTTACGGTCGCAGTAGGCTTAGGGTAAGAGTAGGGCGACCGACGAACTAGGGTCACGTACGCAATAGATGTACGGGTTCGTACGGGGCTCAGTCGCAGCGAACGCTCCGACTGTTCTGACGGCTCGTTTTAAATTGCACTTCCCTATTTGACCGTATGCTGTTTTTAATGAAAATCTCTGCAACCAGTTATGTGACCATAACTATTTCCTCTAAAATCAATCTGCTAAAGAACATAGTTTCCAAAATCAATCTACAAAAGGACATAGCCTCTAATATCAATCTGTAAAAGGACATGGCCTCTAATACCAATCTCCAAAAGGACATATTATATAATGTGATGTATGGATGAGAAGAAAAAATGGTTCGTATAAAATAAATGACACACTCAGATCATCCAATCTAGCAGCATGTTTTTAAATTTATTTAAAACGTTACATCATCTCAACAAAATACGAAAATGTGATGTTACTTTTGCCAGCAGAAGGGTCCCTTCTGGCTTGATGATTAATCATTAAAATCTAATATTCAAATCACAGAGAAAGATGAAATATAATAAAACGTAAATCAGAAAAAAAATGTATATTTTTCTGATAGAGTTTTACGCTAATCCGTGTCCGAGCTGAGCTGTATGTCAACACCATGCATGATGTGCCCTATAATATAATGCAGAAAAAGATATCTACAAAAAAAAACGAATAGCTTCAAGTCTTTTCCGGTCCATTATCCATAGTTCTTTATCCAGGATTATATCCTAAAATATTATTTTTTAAACCTTTCTATATGGAAATTTTTTCTTTCTGTGATTGATTTTATTCATGTTACTTAATCTCAGCTCGATAAACTGCAAGAGAATTTCGTTTTAGTTTTTTCATTGTTGAATTTTAGATTATTTTTTTTGCATTTTAGTTTCACATTATTGGTGCCACCTACACCACCTACACCTCGAAGTTTTATGTGTTGGCAATGAATACACACACTATCAAGTTATGTCAAGATGGCAAAATTAGAATAAACTTTATGCTCGTTTTAAGGGGACTTTATCAGAAGATTAGAAACGTTACGTGGGATTTGGCTGGAAAATGAGTGTTACACACTCTCAAGCCAAAAAGAAATTCTCTTCAGCAATCGCCTGAATGTGATCACAGCTGCTTCGTTTCACTTTTATCAACAATTTATCTATTTAATCGGGACCTGTTTGGCATTTATCCCAGAATATTCGACGATAAATTTCACTTTTTATAATACACTGTAGAACACAGTCATGCAAAGAGATTTTACATTGCGATTTTCTACTAATAACCTCACTGCTAATTTTGTTTTTGGTGAAAGTTCGTAGTTGCTGATATAGTTTTGTTCGATTTGTACCAGTTAAATTAATTGGTATGATTGTGAAGGTCGAATTTGGACGAATTTGTAAGAGTTCTTGTAAAAATTGTTTACGTGTTACGGCATGTTTCATTTTCATTTACATTGCCTAATCACGTAAAGCATTATACTTACGAGGTTCCAAGTTGTTATTTGACAAGTGGGGAATACAGCCCTTTTCTTCGGGTCGGGCTGTAATACCCCACTTATCAAATACACAACTTGGAACCTCGGAAGTAATAGTCATTTGTGTACCTGTTTTGGACGATTGATTTTAGGCAATTTCGCGGATTGTAGGCCGAACGAAGTGAGGCTTACAAGCGAAAGTGCCTTAAATCAACCGTCCCAAACAGGTGCACATGTGAGTTTTCATGCAGAGGGCCGGAAACCCGAGAAAATTCGAAAAATTGCCCTCATTTTCGGCCCCGAAGCATGAAATATACTAATACGTACTCTCCCAAAATCTTGCATCTCTTTTGCACTAATTTTTTTATTCGGTACCAGTTGCGACACAATTTTTTGCAAAGAGTTTTCAGAATAGTATATTTTCATGCTTCGGGGCCGAAAATGAGGGCAATTTTTTGAATTTTCTCGGGTTTCCGGCCCTCTGCATGAAAACTTACATGTGCACCTGTTTGGGACGGTTGATTTAAGGCACTTTCGCTTGTAAGCCTCACTTCGTTCGGCCTACAATCCGCGAAATTGCCTAAAATCAATCGTCCAAAACAGGTACACAAATGACTATTTATCACTTTGGTTTTAGAATCAGAATGTAAGAACTTAGGTGCAGGCTTTCCTACTTCCTTTAAAACTTTATGCTGGAAACAGTATTAGTAAGCTATATTCGTATCGGAGATATATTTTCGCCACTGCTACAGTGCGCTACAGTGAAAAGTACCGTAAGAAAAAATGTTGACAGAAGAATTCCGTAATCCGTATTTTGACATGTCATATAATCGACGCTGAATTTATCTTTTTTTGATACCAACATCGAAAGTTAATACTTTCGCCCTCGAAATCCGGGGCGAAAGTAAAAAAATGCAAGTTATGTGTTTGAGCGGGGAGAAAGAAAGAATACATAAAGCGAAAGTCAATATACATAATGCGAAAGTCGACTACATAATGTAATAGTCGACTCTTGTCAATAAGTGTACTGCGATCAAAATTGAAATAAAGCGTGCGCCAGTGCTCTTATTGAAATTAACATACGAAGTTGATACTTTTTGTTGCTGAATGATTTATTATTTATTTGTTAATTTTTGTGTGTGTTGTTGTTGTGGTGGCTAAATAATTAAATTTTTGATATACCACCCCTGCATTTTCTGGCTAAATGCCTTCATATTTCAACATTTTGTTCTGATGTTTGCGATACGTATCAACTTTCGATGTTGGTATCAAAAAAAATAGTATGAACGACTCGGGGCAAAAGTAAAAAAATTCAACCTGTGCGATTGAGGCCCTTGCCTTCGGCGCGGGCATCAACTCTCGCACACGGTTGATTTTTTTTACTTTCGCCCCTTGTCATTCAATGTACTATTTTTGGTAGACGGTCTCCCGGAGACCTGTATAGGTATTTTACATAACTAGGGATAAAAAGATGAAAGTAGAGTTTTCATGTGAATTTTGTTGATCCGAGGCGATGCCGAGGTCAATAAACACACGAAACCGATACTTTTCATTTTTATCTCGAGTTATGTAATGTATTTTACATGCTTCGAAAGAAGTGCTTGAAACATGAAAAGTACGGTTTTCGACGCACGTAGCATGTAAAGAATATTTAAATTTGGATGATTGTCTTCGTATGTAATTTTTTCTAATGCATTTTACTCTTTAGCGCAATTGTAGAGTAAATTTATCTTTCTTAGTCAACCCGTAAAATCTGTATGAATGGGGCACTACAGCTGTGGCAGCTAAGGTAGTTTACCTGGAGACAAAGTTGGACATATTTTCTTCTACTAAATCGCGATCATTAAACGTCTATTTGAACGTCATTGTGTACAATATGGAACTTGAATCCAAGAATAATAAACAATAGTGTCATACTAAGACGTATCATCATTCTATCCACAGCGTATATGGAAACTTTTCGCAATTAAAATTTAGTTTCACTGTGTGCACCAGCGTTCTCTATTTACACTAAGTTAGGAAGTCGTTTTTACCGAGTAAACCTTTTGATTAAACCGTAATGCATCTTTAACACTTGGAAACTTTATATTATGCCAACGACAAATCTTACCGTAATACGCAAAGTTTGATTGTCTTTTTTCCCTAAATTAAGCGCATGTTTTAGAAACACTCTTGACTCCACGTTATCCAAATGTTTAATAGCTAACAATTTATTATGAAATTCTCGTTTTCTAAAGTACGTTGTTTTTATGATTTAGATTAAAATTGAGAAGGAGAACAGAAAAAAATGCCTACAACAAATTTGTTGAGAAGATTGAATTATTTCTCGAATTACGTTAAATGAATCATCTGAATTAAGATTTTTCTTATTGTGTTTTTCATTCAAGCGAATAATAACAATCTGAGAAGCTGTTCATAAAAAACGAACGGAAACATTTCAAAATTATAGATTTCTAATGGACTGCTTTTCTTCATGCTAATGTTGAGGAAAATTGGTATGATTTCGGCGATTGGCGGAGCTTATAATACTTCGTTGAGATGAACTTCTACAACCCAATTTCGAAATATTCATAAAAGCCAGGATAGTATCACTGGTGTGAGTCGTTGTTAGTTAAGAAGCAGCGTAGTGGCAGACACTTATAGGTGAGAATGTTCGGTAGGAAGTGATTTGAAAATCTTTTTCACTCCGCTTATAATTCACCAGATGTGACATGCAAAAGGTATGATAACCTTCTCAGGTTTGCTGTAACTTTGCAATGTCATCATTTTTTTAAATAATTTTAATATAATCATAAAATACAGATCGAAACAGTGCACTGCAGTGGCCGAAACCGCATTCAATGTCAAGACAGTTGTAGAATTGTCAAGGTCATTGAAACATATAAAAACTGTAACTGGATTCACGCACCAAACAGAAAATTGCTCTTTAGAATAGAAGTTGTTTTTTACGGCAGAAATTCCATTATTATTTTCATTCGATGGGCAATGTCCATATAGTAAGTATATAGTCCGATCCATCGCAAAATTTTTTAACGTGATTTTAAACGCGTTTACGTTTGACAAAAAAAAATAAAAATTCTACCCGTGAACGTCTCCCCACCCACATTTTAACCTTTTATGAATGAGCTCCAATGATAATTTAATATGAACATTAAAGCATTCGCTTAGAGCGGTATGTAGCAACAAAAATACCAACAATTTTATATCGGAAATAATCTTCACTGCTACACTTCTTTTTGTTCACCGATATGTACGGCATTTGTCTAGATTGTTCGCCTAAAATTTGTACCAGGAAATGGATTATGTATGTAATTACGGTTAATCGTGGTGTGTTTTTTCATTAATTTTCTTTGTTATGTTAGTGTTAAACTCATTTTGAATTAAAAAAAAACACGAAAATTTATAGGAAAACTGGCAAATTTTCGTTTATTTTTTCTTCTTTTTGGGTTACTTGTAAATTACAATATTACTTTTCGTACTCGTTTCCTGTGAATGTGGTTTTGTTTCGATGATAAAATATCATTAAATAAATTTGCTTTCGTGTTTCGGATGAAAAGGATATTTATAGAAAATTCAGAGAGGTTATATACAAGCGGTTAAGTTAATAAAAAGGTGTACAAATAGATCGTTAATTTATCTGTTTGTTTAGGAACGGGCATGAACAAATTCCTCTATACTCCTGGCATAGTTACAATGTAACCGTATAGTGTACTAGGTGGGAAAAAGTTCGTCATAATGGTCGAGTAGTGTGTTTAAGCTCTAGTGAAATGTTTTCCATTAACGTAATATGTACGTGTCACCAATGAGACACACCGAAATTACTTTGTGTTTCTATATGTCATTGGCCAGATATTTTAATTAAAATTAAAGATCATTGTGAAATGTATTCAGGCAAAGGACTTTACATTGTACATAAACACAAATGGTAGCCCTCAGGTCAAAGTAGGAAACTATATTAGTAGATACCGAAACTTCGGAGCGATGTATATGACGTTCAACGAAAAAATATATATTTATTTGAGTGTATCGTAGGTATGAAATTTTCCAACGTTGGCATAGCATTTTCAGCGCACTGGACATTGAACCACACAAAAAAATTAATAAAAAGATTTTTGAGGTTATGTGCCAGGTTTATTTCACCCTTTATTCCTCCACAAAAATACAGAAGGTTCGTTTCAATAAATTATAGTTCCAGGATCACTCAACCTTTGGGATGCTTTATTGTTAAACGTATTGCATCATTTCATTTACAATTTTCGATCTTGGTAAAGGTACCGAGCCTCATGGTGATAACGAAAAGTGAAACCGACATTTTTAAAAATTCTGCCTATCGACGGTAGAGAGATCGAAAGCAGATTAAAGGGATTAAGTGAAAAAGCATATAATCGCGAATTGAGGAATATTTGATTTTTAAGTTGAGTTGAGACTTTTTTTTGGAGGCCAAAGAACAACATCTGTTTTAGGAATTATAGCTCTGATCATTCTGAAAAATTCTGAAAATTATTTACGAATGTTAAGAATTAAGAAAAAAATTCTTGAAAATTGATAAAGTTAAGAATGTTTACAATTTGTAAGAATTTTCACAACATTTAAAAATATCAGAAAAAAAAATGAAATCTTAAAAATCCTAAAAAAATTCTAAAATTTCTTTTTAAAAAAACCTTAAAGAGATTTAGGTATCGCCAAAACCCCTAAGGCTAGTTGAAAATCTTCTTTGTCTCTGTAAACCGCTTAGTGCAAAAATCGAGAGTCATCAATGTCATGATTTGCATACGAAACTTAACTTTTTTTGAGAACAATACAGTCTCTTTTGTTCTAAAAAAAAGTTAAGTTTCTTATGCAAATTACGGCAGATTACTACAGGCTTGAATTAAGTTTGAGTGTGTTCCTCAGAAAGCTCGTGATTTTTTTAGAATTGTACCTTCTTTGAATTGTTAAACATGCTGAAGCTACACGGGATTCATTTGTTGAAGGAAAATTATTTTTGGAAATAAATAAATTGAATTGAATTGGGGATGGGATGGGATACAGGTTTTTTTTTAAATCATCATTTTCTATCGTTACTGGCACCAACTATTAACCGAACAAATTGGCACTACGTTTTTGTATTATATGCACCTTATAGTTCAGAAAGAATTTACCAAACTTTCCTTCTTTGCATCTTTGCATTTTTCTGAATATTACCTAGAATTCACATTATGTCTTCCTGTTTTGTATGAATCCACACGAACAGCACATCAAACTTTTTTGGCTCCTACCAAAATAATATTTTCTGCGAAACTGATAACAATCTGGCGAAAGCCAACATCATTCATATTTTCTTTCTTTTTTTTGGTGTATTGATCGAATACGTATGAATATATGTGTGGGGGATAGGTATATGGCATGCTGTGTATACGTGTTAAATGTATACGTCTAGTCATATCAAAATCAACATGTTATTATATTCCTTTTTATTCGTAACATTTATAAAAACCCCATATTATATAGATGTGTGTTGTGCTTACCCATGAACCCTTCAATAAAAGCTAAGTGAATGTTTGTACGCATTGCCAATTCGATTATTTTGTGAGACCATTTAATACGAAGGTCAATCAAAACAAATTTCTTTTTATGTGGAAACGTGAACTGAAAAAGAAGGAGGAAAAAATCCACTGATTAGGTTCGGCTGAACAAAGCGCCGTGTTTATTTATTTATGTGGCTTTTTATTTCTTTGGCTGTTAGTTGAACGAAAATCATGAATTAAACCGAAAGTTTATTCGATCAGAAATATAAATAATCTCAAGCACGAACAGATAGAGAAAATAATACTATTATCCCACACTTTTAACCAGTCTTTTCATTACATCCGGAACAGAACCAAAAAAAAAAAACATTTGAAAATTAACAAAACAAACCCGGATGTATGCGAATCATTTTTGATTCGTTTAAAGTCGACAGCCCTTTAAAAATTAAAGCTTCAACGAAAATCGTTTTCTTTGATAATAAAAATTGTTATAATGCCGGACATTAGAATTAAATAAAAATTGATAAGATTGTGTTGTCTGTTACCAAGGATTCATGATATTTTATCAAAATTGAGGGATGTTCGCATAAGAGATGTCATGCTCAGGAGGGAGTGGAATTAAAAGTGAATAGTTGCAACAGAGTTTTTAGACCCGTACGAAGTACTGGGGTCTTATAGGTTTACGCATACGTTTGTAACACGTCGAATTGGACTCCCTGAGTAAGGGGAAACCTATTGTGGTTGTCTAGAGATGCCAAATCCGCGAAAAAAAGAATGTCCGTCTGTCCGTCTGTCCGTCTGTCTGTCTGCACGATAACTTGAGTAAAACGCATCCGATTTTGAAAATTCTTTTTTTTTTCCCGTTTGGTAATGTCAAAAGACAGGCTAAGTTCGAAGATGAGTGATTTTGGATCGACCCCTCCCGAGCTGTGGCCCAATAAGTGCTTTACGGTTTTTCGAAGATATCTCCGGACATTTAAACGTTAAACTTGTAAGTGATACGTCAAATAAAAGGTATTTACAATACCGATCGACAAAAAAAAAGTTTATGGAAATCGGATGACCGACTCGTGAGTTAGACCCCTTGGTGTGGAACAGTATAACAGTTCTCTTTGTTAGAACTGCCATGTGTTCGTAGTCTCGAGGACGAACATTTAAGACCTCATTTATAGCGACCCAACAATCTGACCGCGGCCACCAAATCTTGTCTTAATGATGTTTAACCAATCCAAACGAATTGTCGACCAAATACTTCCGAAATTGAGATTCCAAACGACCGAAGTAGAAACGGAGCGCAATGTGCGAAGTGTATTTTCAACTTGATCTACGTGGCCAATATTTCAACTCACGAAATCAATTTAGTTAATTTTGTTCCAGAAACCGATACGCTTAAAAAAGAACAAAGGAATTGGGATCTTCCGAAGATCAAACATCAATTCGATGAGTTGTTTGAAAATGGTGATCTTAGGACTCGTGCACGATTACTTGCGTCATCAACTAAAGAATCTTCAAAGTGGCTGCAAGTGATCCCATCGAGTCAATTGGGATTGTTATTGGATAACAACTCTGCCAGAATTGCTGTTGGACTTAGAGTAGGTTCAAAATTATGTGAGGAACACAAATGTATTTGCGGTAAAATGGTAGAAAGAGATGGTTTACATGGTCTATCTTGCGCTAAATGCGCAGAAGGAAAATTTGCTAGACATGATACTATGAATAACATCTTCGCTCATGCTTTCTCTAGTGCAGGTGTCCCAAATATTATACAGCCCCCAGGTGTGTCAAGAGATGATGGTAAAAGACCAGACGGCATGACGTTGATACCGTGGAGTCATGGTAAATCACTCTTGTGGGATGTGACTGTGAGGGATACTATGGCTGCTTCTTATATTAATGATTCTTCAAAGAAAGCTCGCACAATAGCAGACAAAGCTGAGAGACATAAGCATAACCATTATATTTCTCTAAAACAAAATTATTTACTAACACCACTCGCTTTCGAGACGCTAGGTTGTATGGGCCCAGAAACAAAGAAATTCATAGACAAATTGGGTTCTTTAATGAAAAAAGCAACTGGTGAAGCTAAATCGAAAGATTATCTTTTACAAAGATTATCAATCGCGATACAACGTGGAAATGCCGCTTGCATTTTGGGAACATTAGGGAAGAAGAAAATTGATGATTTTTATTTATTGTAATTTTTTTTTATATGAAAAGATCGATTTTTTACTGGCTGCGCCACTATTGTGAGCAGTCTTTTTTGTCGCATCAATATAAATAAATAAAGCAGTTTAAAAAAAAAAAAAAAAAAAAAATTAGTTAATGAATGGCAGTGAATATTGTACGGCAGCGAGGTAAAAGAATAAACTCAAACTTTTACGGATTTTATCGATTCTTTAATTATAAACTTGGATAAAATTACTATTCGAACCATTCACAACTACTCTTGTTACTCCGAAGTGGTTTGCTCGGAGTTTTAACGGAAAAAGAGGAAGATTTACAAATTAACAATCATTTTTATACCTTCGGTCCTGCAATGGTTCCGTTCGCGTATTAATTTTCATTTCGAAATGATTATACAAGAACAATTGTTAAATTGCTAAACGATGGCACTGATTCTTATATCTATAATTTGGCCGACAAAATGACCGGTATAATTTGAATATTTCTTATTCTATTTAGTTGAGTTTGGTTATTTATGTGACTGGATCCTTCGTATTAAATTGGTTTTATTATTCTTAAATCTATTTACAATGTAATAGAATTCATGTAGCGTCTCAACACGTTACAACAGTCACAGGGCGGCAAGCAGTTTTTGCTTGTAGGTCGGCCACATTTGAACATATTTCGTCTGTTTTAGCTTTATTAGATAGGTATTGACCGTACCAATCAGAGAAAAAAAATTTATGAAATTATGTTCTCCGGAGCGTGAGCTAGGTCTCTTGGAGTGAGCTCTTATCTGGCTACTCGGAAGTACAGTGAACGTGGTGTATTTTGACAATATCTCGACTAAATTTTGACCGAATTTCATGAATTTTTTTTGTTTGAAAGGTATTAACGAATGTAAAGCGTCGGTACTATTTCCGGTCTCCTAACAAAATGGCTTCCGGCGGCCATATTGGATTTTAGTAAAATAGAAATATCTTGGGAAAAATGATACTTAGAGAGTTTCTGTTAACATGGAAATAATTTGTTATGTGTGTGGGGTTTCAGCGATTCCATATACGGACATCTATATATACCTATATACAGCTATATTGAGCTATATACAGGCATATAGAGCTATATAATAGCATATATTTATCTGTGAAATGTTTATTTATAGTGAAATATAGTTAAATATAGCGGTATATAGCTGTTTAAATAGGAATTTATGAAATTTGTCTTCGTACGGGGCTGTCTATATTGCCTCCGGCAATTTAGTTGTATATGATAACAAGGCAAAGAGTGGATAATGTAAGTGATTTTAAAGGGAGAATAGTTTTTCAGCAGAGAAGAAAATGAAGTAAGAGAAATGAAGAGTTTCACATTAAAGGCTTTTGATACGAATAGGTGTTTCGTACGGGTCGGCGTTAGCTATGTTTTTTTAAATCATTTTGCGAGAAAATTGAAGAAAACTCGGCAAATTTAAGAAAAATTCGAAAAATATTTTCTTTAAAATAGGTTACGACTGATTGTCGATTTTATGGAGAGTAGGAATTATTGTTTAGTCCAGTGTTCCACAAAGTTTTATGAAAAGATACCCAAAAATTGATTACAAAAATTAATAGAGTGACATCGAGAGTGACCCTCAAGGAGCTTACAGCAGGCTTCAATTGAATTCGATCTGATCCTTCGCCTCATACGTAAGTTTCCATGTAAAATACTCGTGAATCAATTTCCATTTGACAGTCTAAAATGACGGTTTTTGAAGGGTTACCCACAAAGTTATTACATAGGGATCGGCAAGGAGTTCAATTGAGTGTCAGTTGAATCACCGTGAGGGACATGACCTTGCCTTGTTGAAAGCTGTTATTATTCTGCCATGAACGGGATAAGTTGTAGAAACAACATTTTTTTAAATTAAAACGAACAACATAAAATCATCTCTAAAGTGCTTATGTGTCAGCCTATGCCTGTGTCAGCTATACTATTTCGTTTCAAAGTACTGTACCGAGAGTACTTATTTGTCCCTTAACTACGATACCGCTGATTAAATCAACTTAAGTCACAGGCGGTCGACTTGTAAATTCGACATTTTTCTTTTGTTTTCACCATCTGGCGTCAATTTACATGCATATATTCAACTCATATACTGATCACATGGATGTAACGTGTAAGGAAGCCAGTTGATAAAATCGTATACGGAAATTGATATTTTCCCATTGGTGTCGTGGTCGAATTCTTGAATAGAATTTTCTCCCGACGACAAGGCCGCTGCCAGAAGCGAAGCAACGCAAAAAAATAAATTTTACATGGGAAAAATTTAAATAAATTCCATTCAAGGAAACGTTATTTCCCTGCGCCCCAGCTTTGCCACGAAACTGCCAGACGACTCTCTTTTTATTTCTTTAATGGAAAATATCTCGTTATCTGTTAACTGCATGGTTGCCATAGTTTAAGATAACGGCGGGTAAAAATAAACACAAAAAAGTGTACAAATCAGTCCATTTATGGAAAATCTAAATTTGATCTGAAGAGTGAGTGTGTCAACTGAATGACAAATGAACGAAGATGTAAGCTTTCGCATTCATCTAAATATCGTTCTATCCACATTAATATCGAATCGGGTAATGTAAAATCAAAAATGAATAAGCAACAAGAAAAAGTTTGAATTTCTGCTAGAAAATTAATTTTTCATTGCCAACCAATCGTTGAGGGTTTTTTTTTTAGACTTTTAGATACTGGAAAACAAAAACTTGCGTCTCACAAAGGCACTCAAAGGTGAATGAAAAGGTTAGATAGCCATTTATCCATGCTTTGAAAGCGGTAGGTGTGCAGAATTATGTGTTGCCTTCAATTTCAGATTTCTTTTTATTTTACAATTTTTTTTGACACGATTTCATTCGATAAGTTAAAGGTGAACGTTCACTGAAATATAAAAAAAAGAAGTGATTTACCGATAGTCATTTGATTCTTGTATTTAACCAAACACGGACAAAATGTACTGGAATCGGATATATGATGTCTCTAGAGGTTTTGTGTTTCGATATTTAGACAAAGTTTGGTTTCATTTCGGTTTTCGTGGTTTTTGGATTATGTTTTGGGAGTTTTCGGTGAAATTTAATAAAGTGAGAAAATGTTTTGGTTTTTCCAATACAGAGTTTCAAAAAGCCTTTATTTCACGAATTTTATGTTCAATCTTGCGATTTTCGTTAGATTCATTGTATCAGTAGTATTAGAAACTTATAAGGGTGTGCTTTGTGCAATATTGAGTTATAACTCAACTCAGGAGATCTTGGTTATTAATCAAGTTTGCACCAATTTTTAAGTTCTGCTATAGCGAATTAAATTGGCGAGACCACTCCGTGAGTGATTAGGATTGAATAGGATAGTCGTGTGTTTATCTAAGATTGCAGAGATGTAATTTCTTTTGATAAAATTTGGAATCGGAGAAAGCTACAACGTCTGGAAATATAGTTCCCGTGATATTGCTAACCACAATTTCAAACTGACTACTGTTGAGAATAAACAATTTGTTTAGGTCATAATGTCCGTTCGCCCAGTATATAGCCAGGCCGGGCCTGTTCCCGTTTAATGTTTGCATTTATTTTAGATTCACTTTGATTTATTTTGCAGTAAGTGAAATTTGCTTCAGTTGTTCTTCAACTGATCCACACAGACAATGAAAACTGCTTATAAGTCTTCAAACGGTTTCACCACTACCACGCGAGAGCCTGTAGCAACTTCAAAAATAAACAGTTTTGATTGTACACTCGTGGATTTTTGAAAACCGACACATTTTCTGTTTCTGTGTCTTACTTGAGTTTCTGATTTCTCCATATCAAAATACATGCAAAATTCACAAGAAAACAGTAAACCACGAAACAGAAAATGTGTCGATTTTCAAAATTCCGCGGGTATATGTGTCTCTGACTGTACTTTGACGAAATTATAAAATTACAAAATTTTTCCTCTAAGTTTCAATCCATGGTTCCATGGCTCCATATTTTGATTTTGTTTCAAACGCTATTGAACAGATGTGAACTTTCACATCAAAAATTATTCATATAAGTTTTCGTGAGGTGAAACAGATGGTTCAAAATGTAGATTTATCTTCCAGTAAAGAATTTGACTAAATAAACGGGTTACAGCTGCTAAATCATTCAAGGGCAACTCAACGAATGAAATACTTATGAATTCATCACGCTACCGGTGAATACCTGCCATTATATTTTTTTCACATAATTTGTGAAAATGGTGTGCAGTTAAATGCATCTGGCATTTTAAATTTCATCAGCCAAAGCGCTAACTCTTAATTATTTTCTAAAAAAAACACTAAAATGTAAGTGCAGCAGCGAAATTGAAAAACTTTCCACAAAATGAAATTTTCTATGTAATCAAGTGAAGAAGAAAAAAATAAATTGAAGACAATGTTACGAACACATTTTATATTCAGGAACATTACAGGTATAACATTACTTTCATTGGAGATTTTGCATCTAAATGAACAAGCGAATGTTCGATCGTCTCATAGTCATAATGTAATGTACGCCTCGTTCTTTTTCACAAAAAGATTTTCAAAAAGACGTATAATCTATTAATGAGTGAAATAATGTTCAGAAGTTATGTGTTCCGTCGTTGTGGGAATAAACGCGTTATTAGTGGTCCTATTGTTGGCATAGTCCGATTTCTTGAAATAAAATTCTTAAAAAGTTTCTTAAAACTCTTCAAAAATTCCTAAATTCTATTTTAGAATTTTGTAAGAATTCAATTTAATAAAAAAAAAATCAAAAATAGGCCCTGTAATGATCTTGAACTAAAAGAAGTTTTCACATTTGTATTGTGATTTGCTGACGATTTAAATCAATGAGAAATTCTTACATTTTTTTGCGTAAATATCTTGGCAGGCCAAACTTTTAAGTCCCAATTAATAATCGGTGAATTAAAGTCACTCTAGATTTTTTGTGTCAATACCAATCAATATGGTGAGCTAATAAATTGGATATTATATTAAAAATATTAATTGGAACATTGCATTTAAAAGTAAAATTTTCTCCATATTTTTTTATTGAAAGCTGACATTAAAATAAAACATTTTCAACAAACATACCTCATTAAAATATTGAATTGTTCCATTGGAAATTCATTTCAGAAGCCTCAACTTAATGTGATATGACGTCATACTATGTCATATACCTTTTGACAGTGTGTGACGTCATTGATGTGTACAAGTGAGCTTCTCTTTCTCTAGCAGTGTATGCGGTTACTTGTTTCCAAAATTAAGAGGACTAAAAAACAGTGTATTATGTCCTTTCTTCTCATTGCAAACTCATACACCTAATTGTGAGCTTCTAGAATATGGAGTCATGCGTTATTTTCATCAACGCAATAAATGAACAATGACCTAGTGATCTCTTGCAAAGTAAACTGTATATTAGTGACATTCTATATCATAAAACATAAGAAGTACAAGATTTGGTATTTAACTCATCTACTGATTCTTTAAATAAAAGAAGTAACAGATATCCTCACAGTTATCGTTCTACGTAGATATTCTTACCGTAAATAAAATCAATCTAAATCCTTAGATACAAGAAGTTAGAAACTAAAAAGTTGTTCATTCTTCCTTAAACTCTTCTTAAACCTCGTTGTGTCGATTTATTTTCGTTTAAATTTCTGAAAAATTGTATGTAAACTAGAAGCGAGTGGGCGAACAAAACTGAGGTCTGCAAAATGTTTGTCGCCCTCCAGGAGAACTGAGTACTAGATGAATTTCTCTCGTCTGCGCATATCGATAGGAAAATGTACTTGAGAAACTAAGGGTAAAATCTATTACAATTTAGTACTTTTCTTCATAAAAAGACTGCTGTCACTGAATTATTTTTTCATGAACAGACTTCACTGCTGTGACATTTCATGGGAATGAACCATTGTGAAGTTGTTACACAAAAAAAATAGTACAGTGAGATTGAAGTACTATAAAAAAATGTGGCGCCTCTACAGACCAACCGACTAGGCGAATATCTGTGTGATGTAAAAAAAACCTTTCTGGTATTCAAAAACTGTGTTGTTTGTTTCCAGAAGCAAAGAATATCGAAATTTTCCCTTTGATTTTTTTTCGTCCGAAGCCTGCAAATTTTTGCACTTCCAAAACACAACTACCAAACGAAGGACCCGAACAATTTTGACCACGAACGGGCATCGGTTACCCGAACACTTCGGTCCGCAAACTCATCTTTACTGCAAACCTCAAAAAGTATCGATTGCAGGCGATTAGTCATTACTACCCAACAATAACAATTTGATCGTTCTAAAATATTCACAAGTTAATTGGATTAAACAATTTTTAAGTACTCAGTGAGTACCATTCACTTTTCCAGTGAAAATATTAATTAAATTTAAAACTATAGTGCTAGCATACGGGCTCGGCTTTGAATGTAGTAAACACGGTATATATGGTTCATTCGCATGTAAATTGTAATAATATTATAATTGTTCTATTTTCGGAGTACCCATTCAGCGTTGATTTTATTAATAATGTTCGCAGATGAAATGCTTGAGTTTAAAGTTTCATATTTTTTTGTTACAGCAAAAAACAAACGACTGTACTTCCAGTTGTAAAATGTTATTTAAAATGATTATACGCTCGATTAAATATGCGCGAAACAACAAATTTACCTAGAATATTAAGTTTTTGGCATTTAATTTTCAGTCGCACATCTTTACTGTCATATTCATAATCTGGTAAACTTAATATTAAACAAGTGAAGGAAAAAAAAGAAAATAGGCAACAATAGAGAAAGAGAGAGTGGAGTGGCTGGAAGGTGTTGTGTATGTCAGCATCATTGTGTATAATATAAATTCGTGTGCAGATTATGTATAGTTAATTTACAAACTTAAAGTTTTCTTTGGTAATAATAATAAAGATTACGTAAATTAGATAAGGTGTCAGGAGATATAAGGCAACGGGTACCAATATAATAAATTGTGTATATCATCTACACCTGATGTTAAATCTTTATATCTTCTCATATACCTGAGAATATTCAAATAATTAATCTTGTTCCACCGCCACACTCCAAATTAATAATAAAATGTTCTAAAGCAACGGTTTTCAGACAGGATGCTATAGCTATAGGTATTTGGAGTGTATATCTCTACAGATACTTTTCCACGGAAAATTAAATGAAATAGATTCTAATGGGAGTTTTCATTCGAATTTAATTGGTTTTTCATACAAGAAGATGAAGAAAAAAAAAATTTCTGCTCAATTTTCCCCATATTCTCTTTTGAAAACAAAACCAAAAAAAAAAGAATTTTGAGTAATAACTAATATTAGAAAAGAGGTGTTGTGATTGTTAAATTGGAAGAATGGCGCGCAATGAAAGAGGAAAAAAAGAAGTGCGGGCCATGAAGAATTATCTATATATCGTGAATAACAATTAGTTGTTTGAAATTTGTTTATTCAGAGAGATACAGATATTAATGGAATTGTTTATCGAGAGAGAGAGATGTTATACCAATAATCAAAACAAAACATATTTTAACCTAGGGAGCGATTTAAAATTTAATAAAATTTTGTTTGTTGTAAATTGATTTTGATTATAGGAACGATTCGAGATATATACTTATATCTATTAGGTATATGTGGGGATACGTACCTCTCGCTCATTATTTATGTTAGGTAATCTGCTATTTATTCCGACCATCCAGCTGTGACTCAGAGTATTCAGGTTTACCACGAATGTTACAATTCTAACAAAATGTTTTATTTGTGATTTTTTTTACTTCTTTCGTGTTGAAATTGTTTAAGTAAGAATGATATACGCAAAATGTTTGTTTGTGTTGTTTCTGCTTTGTGTGTTGTTTTTTCTTTACATTTTCTCAAATATTTAACACTTTAACGTTACTTTAGTTTGACGTACAAGTGAATAACAGTTACTCAATTTTTGGTTAATTGTACAATCATTTTGAATTTTATGTTTGTAAATTCTGTATATATCGAAACAAATTGTTATTCTACAAAATTAAAACATGAAAAAAGTCAGTTAAAAAGACTTCAAATTCAAATATTTTGCATGGAATGTTGGATGAATAGAGAAAAACCGTTCGACACATACACACAACACTTTTGAATTTTTAAAATCCAAACCGAAAAATTATATATTTCGCTGTATCAGATAAGTTATAAATGATAATACCAACTCAATGCAGGCATATAGATAATGCATAAAATTTGGAGTGGTAGAATTTCGGTAAAATGTTAGATGTTACACAACACAATATTTTGGTATTATATTTGCCAAAATAACAAAACATCAAACTATAAAAAGTCTCTTATTTTATACCATTTGCTATGCACAGAAGGACGACCGACGGTACACTGCTGAAGTGTTCTCTGCATTTTTCCTTACAACGGTCTAATAGCAGTAGCGGTACATTATTGCGACGGCGCTTTATTTCGAATATTCAAAAAAAAAATTGGTTATCTATGCATGGATATGTGGAGGTGTTACCGAAACACCTAATAGATACTCGCATTTTTACTTTTATTTTATTTTGTTTGTTGTCTTCTTATATGCACACATATTCATTTCAAGTTTAGTAAATAGAATTGATTGAATCTATTAATACAAATGCAATATAAGTTTTCCGCAAAAATTTTCGCCTACAATAAAGTTTGAGAAGATGCAGATGCTTCAAGTTGCGTGCAATATCATCTTCTAGAGAAGTAAATATTCTTTTAGAGAATACACGATTGTTGCCGTCCGCCGTCGTTTGGCGATAGCGGATGACGAGCCATTTCTACAAGGCAAAAACTCTTAAATTTAACTAGATCTTTTCGAGACAGATACAATTTGTTTCAATAAAAAAACCGTTAAAATACGTGATTTAAGAATTGGAAAAACATTTGAGGTTTGGTAAAATTTGTTTGGAACTCATCTAAAAAATTCAGCAGTGAAATGAGATTTATAAAATGAGTCTTGCTCTCACTCTGACGACATGATCTCTGTTTTTGTTTATCAAATTGATTTTTGTTGTTGTTGTTGTTTTTTGTTGTTGTTGTTGTTTTTGTTGTTGTTGTTTTTTGTTGTTGTTGTTTTTTGTTTTTGTTTTTTAATTTTAAGAGTGGACAACAAGTTTTCTTGCAAAGCACACCCGTGAAAACCGTCGTGATCAACTCGGGACCGAGTTCGCTCTTGTTGTTTTCCATTTTATCTCATTGGTGAGCAATAGTAGATTTACATTGGACACTGCGAAATTATCTCCTTGTATGAATTACCAATTTTGTAACAATAGCAAACTCACTAGTGTATATGTGTGTTCTAAGCAACATTCAAGTTTCTGAAACACACACTAGGGAGTTTTCGAGTATCACAAAAATGTTTCCAAATTCCAATGTTTCCACATAACATCCAATGTATTACCTGCCCCAAGCGAAAGTTGTTTATCATAAAGCAATACACGATAAAAAAAATTCTACTTGAAGTGGATCGTTTTCGCAGGGAATCAGGGCGAGCAATGAAATATTTTGCATCAGCATCTTACATCAAAAAGAAATAACAGACTCGATATTCATCCTGATGGTGATGTGCTTACTGTCTTGTGAACGGTCAAAGGAAGAAACTCCGAACACCAAACCGAATTGTTTTTACCCAATAGTGCGTAAAAGTGACGTTTGTAAATATGAGGATCCGCCTTCTGTACATAAAATTTTGTTCTTAACTTTTTCCTAAACTGAAATTCTACACATTCGATGTGTTGTGTACCTCGTCTTAGCCTCGGGCTCACAATTTACACAATGATTTCACAAACTTTAGATGCTATGTTTTGAAAATAACTATCTTTATCTCAACATACGCGCTAATGGAACGACTTGAACGTATCAATACGCATGTGAAAATAAGAACTATTTTTGTGGCTACTATAGTTTGAAATTAAGTTTAGAAGATGGTAGTAGTTATCTACGAATTCATAAATCGTCAAGAAACTTCTTGGCAAATATTTCTTGCTATTGCGGTCAATGCCATTTCATGTAGTTTTCATTTTCAAAGATTGTCTTCGCTTTTGTTGGTACTGTTAGCACAGACCAAGTACGTAAACAAACGAAGAAACAAGGGTACGGGAAAAGTGTTTTTAAATGGAATGAAATAACATTGATCTTAGTGAGAAGATGGTTCTGACGACTTTACTTGAAGAAACGCTTATTATATTGCTTTGTTATATAAGACACCCAGCAATAATGAACTTACAGGCAAACGTCTTCATGGGAGGTAATTTTAATGATAAACATTCCTATCGGCATAACTCTGATAATAATAGCAACGACAATACAATTTTTGTTGATGGTTGAATTGAACCCTTCGAATCCATACATTTCTTACATGGGCAAATGAAAATATTAGAACTATAGATGTAACCCCGTCTGGGGGTGTCAATGTCACTAGTAATAATGTTACTAAGCAATGAATCTACGTTCTCTGGTTGATTCTGGCATAGATTCCTATCATAGGCTATGTCTACGCAGCTATGTTACACAAAGTTAAAATCGATATGACTATACTGTTGCCGGTTCTTACTTATGCCTTGCCGCGTCAGCATAACTTGCCGAAATAATTGTTTAATAGGTCCTTGAGACTAAATGCTTTCGTATGGAATCAATTTTAAAATTGTATCTATAGAGGAATTGCACAAAGTTACAAAAGTACCATTGGATTAACGAGGTGACGTGGATATCACGACTCCAAATATCAATCCTGTGTGACATTTTTCAAGTTAAAGTCATTATGCTGAGAAGAAAGGTGCACAACTAAACTGAGTTGAATTGTTGAATAATATCCAGACATTTCTTATTATGTTCCACAGCTCGGAAAATTGAACAATCAATCAGTTCAGAAGAACAAGTCACTGTTGTGAAAAGGTTGTTTAAAACTACGGTGGAATGGATAAATAAAACTTTCACTTTTCACCGAGACAATTATATTAATTTTTATATCTTAAAATTAATTTCAACTAACTTTGATATCATTAATATGTAACTCAACGCTACGTTAAATCAGTGCAGAACGTAGCAGACTCTGTACGATCCCATGTACCTCTTGAGCTCCAATAGCCAGTACGCAGTACCTTTCGTACAAAACAAAACCTAGTCAAAAACCAATTACGGCCATAAATTTTTTATGGAATCTTGGGAACCAACATATTGCAACGATCCCAAAACGAAAGTACAGAAGGGAACCAAAAAAAAACTCGCAAATCCTTTAAACCCCTCGAGTTCTAGAACTAGGAAGATAGTGGACCATTTTGGGTGCTGGAATCTCGGGAACCAAGACACTACCACTTCAATAATCGAAAATGTCCACAAGAGAGAGAACCCAAAGAAAACCCTTGAAAATGTCAAAGTTCTACAACGGTGAAGGAGTGGTGCTACTCAGGGAACCAATATACCACTTCAATAATTCCAGAAGAAGCTGGAAAAAAATAACATAAAGCATAAAACAATTAGCACGATTTACGCTTACTCTGAGGCCTCTAACTCATGATCCAGTAAACCGATTTTATTGTTCCTCCGTTTTAACAATGGGGCCATTCATCAATGACGTCAGCTTTCTTCTTCATTTTTTCTGCATGTTTGCATATTTTTGTAAACTCGTGAGTTATTTTATTATTGTGTTCGACTATGTCTTCATTTGTGATCCGTTTGAGTTAGAATAGACTCAGTGAGGATATATGTTCACTTGGCGGATAGTATACGTTAATAAATATTAAGTCAATTTTGAAGTTTGTTCTTGTTAATATGGATGGCTTCATGCAACTTTCTACTGCCTTCTCCTGCACTAATTCCAACTCGCTATATATACATCATGCTTGGAGCTAAAAATGTACTTAACAACTTACATCATGGTTTTCCATTTAATTTGGCTGAATTTGTACGCTCATTGAACTTTATGAACAGTATTCTACACTGTATCCGATAGATGTCTGACTTGTGCAAATCCGGTGGAATGTCGTTTATGGATTCAAGAGCTTAGATAACTGCAGATAAAGATAGAAGTTTTTGGTGAGGAAACGTTTTAAGTGTGACAGTGTTGAAGGGTAGGATTAATGACAAAATCTATGGGCCTGATAAGCTACTAGATATTTTTAGGAAATTTGAACTTTTGGGAATTCACAGACAATTTTTATGAAAAATAGCCTACAACGAAAGCAGCAACTTTAGTTTGCTTGTTATGAAGAAAAAAAAAGTGGGAAGAAATGCAGAGCTTTTTATTTTCGCATAATGAGGATAAAAAAAATCCTTTGAAATTGAAAACAAAATATGAATGATGTAGCACACAAAAGAGTTTCCGAGATGTGAGCAAAAAAGGCAATGTTCCATTTACTATGTTTTCCCCGTTCTCCGATTAATGGTTATTACAAACAGAATGACAAATCATACGAAAAAAAATGACAAAAGTGTAAAATAAATTGAAATATTTAAACAACAGTGATGTTTATAGAAATAACAAGAAAAAAGAAAGATTTATGGGATTAATTTCAACAACAACAAATTTATTTCGGATAAAATTTTTTTCCTCGACTGTTGATCTAAAATCAATAGAAAAAAGCTTTGCGATACGTTACCAACGAAATATTTTATCAAAAAAGAATCGAGGGGTACATCCTTGAATATCGTATGTCATCTCTAGTAGATTGTAAGTTTGTATGACTTTTCCTCATATGAAGAAATCTAGAGACAGTTGCACTAGCGAGGTGGCAGATATTTTGAAAAACGATCAGGCTATTTTTCAACAATAAGTCTATGGATTACTCCCTCTTTGAAGCTCCATATTATTATTGAGTATAGACTGTGCAAATAGACGAGGCGTGGCCACATTTTACGGCCAGCTTGGCTCAGTGCTAACGTACTAGCCTTCCACCACGAGTGCCGCTGGTTTAACTAGCCTTCCACCACGAATGCCGCTGGTTTAACTAGCCTTCCACCACGAATGCCCCTGGTTTAACTAGCCTTCCACCACGAATGCCGCTGGTTTAACTAGCCTTCCACCACGAATACCGCTGGTTTAAATCCCAAATGGGGACAATTTCGCGTGAGATTTTTTGTCCAATATATAGCATAAAAGTGTCGTCTGTAGACACATCCAAGCTTCATAATTTGGGTAGTTTGGTGCCGTCAAAAGAATTGTACACAGAAGAATTGACATATATCACCTTACCTATGTACGACCTCTTTATTCTTTGTATATAATATCTGAGTCTAACTTATTGCGGAAGTATAATTAACGACTAATATCTGATGCACTTTATATGTTTTATATGCCTAGTCCGCTAGTCAGTCAGTTAGGCGCAAAGTGCCTTGACAGTGTTGTGTTATTATACTTGTAATACCACATTTTGAATCTTCATTATTACTTGGGGAAAGTTTCAAAAGATTTTCAAAAATGTCGCAGCATTTGCCGAAAGATCCAAACTTTTGGTGCGGAAGACAAAATTCTGAAGTCTTGTGTCAAACGAATTTTTGGAGTTACTTGCCCCGCGCTTAAAACGAAACTCTTTTCCACCGCACACATAATAATCTATATTTCATTTTCTTCTCAAGTAAATTACTGAACCGCATACACTAACGCTATAGCAAACTTTTCCTGTGCTCGGATACATTCATAGTATGTAACGAAAGGATTATAATTGAGAAAAAAGAGAAGAGTTTTGGTATGCAAGTAACACAGTTAATGTTCTCTTTAATATTTCAGCTGTTGTTCAGCTGGTACTTCAACGAGCGGGTTTTAACAACCAAGTACGAAACCACAATATGTTAGTTTTGCTTCTTCAATATTGCTAACTGGCAATTGCTTTTTTGAATTATCAAAATAACAAACGTTAAAGGGGATGTTCAAAATTAACGGCAGGCACTCGTTTGTCGCTCTTAGAGAGAAATATCGAATTAGTATCTAAATCTTCGGGAGGTTTCGATCGTCACTATAAATTTTTAGAAAATTTAAAAATTTCGTTTTGAGTTGTGTCATGGCAACTTGGGACTAAACTTATTGTAGACAATCACGTCACTCATCACAATCACCAATGACATTTTCAATTATGATCTAGGCGATATGTGATATGTGATATAAATCACATTTTCCCAATTTTCATTTCAGTGTAAAAAGTGGTTCATTTTAACGATTTTAACGGATACCTATCGCATAGCGCATATAAAGTAATTCGCGACTAAAATGCAACGCTCGCGGAAAATTTATCTGTGCCAGTTGCAGTTGGGACTCGAAAGAGTCGGTCTCTTCAAGAGACCAGTAAAAAATATACTTTGGTAAAGTGAAATCGTAAAAATTATTTTTGGCAAAGTAAAATTATTCATTTGAGTAACTTATTTCGATGTTGTTAGTGAATTGGATTTTTGCATTATTAAAAGAAATTGTTAAGCGAAAACTGAGTGGTTTGTTGTTGATATTGTGACCTTTGGATGAAAAGATAACAGTTAATCCCTTGAACCCTGATCTCACAGACAGAAGCTTTATAGTATGTAATCATGTATTGAATAAAGAAGTCACAAGAAGCCGAAAGCATACGAAATTCTCCGAATTCGTCACCTCGTCTAGGATCATAGGATAAAGTATCAATTATTCGCCGACAATCGATTACCGATATTTTTAACAAATCAATATCAATCTAATGTTTTATCGATCAGAAATTATCAAGTTTCGATTGTTGATAAACGAATGAAAATCGTGTTTGTCGAATATTGATAATGAGAATATGTGACGAACACCATTTTACATGGAAAGCACTCCTTTCGGTGAAGAAGCCGAGTCAGAAATATGTGAAGATTTTGATCTAATCCAAGATTATTCTCTATGTGTCTGGGCAATTGATCATTACTAAAAAATACAAGTCGTATCAAAGCTTAATTAATAGTTAATGGGATTTTTACAAAGTTTTTTTAAGAGGTTTAAGAAATTTTGAAAGTTCAATTCTTTCTTAAAAGTTCTGAAAATTCTTGCAAATTTTCAATTCTTAACTTTAGGAATTTTTAAAAATTGATAAGAATAATTTCTGAAAAAATGAGGGAAAAAATATTCATTTTTTTTTTAAATTTTTCATAAATTTTACAAAAAGGTACCCTGCGTCGCGTCGTACATAACAATGAGTCTGGCTTGAAGTCTACTTTCATGGCTGAATAAATACTGTATAGTAAGATGTAGTTTTTGAAGAGGAAGTTATGCTGTGCAACTTCACAACGACCTAATCGTACATATTATACCCACCAACCACATCAGTTGCGGTAAATATTGTATTTTATTTTCGGAAATAATTTGTGCGAACTGGAGACTAAGTTTATTGCTTCCAACATACCTACACAGTGTACACAGTGTATTAAGAAATTCAACTTGTTAATGTTCTTTGTGCAAACGGTAGAAAGTAATAGGAAAACCGTAACGTTTGCAGAATGAAAAGTCACAAGTCGTTTTCAATTAAATCCTACACGTAAACGACAAGGAAATGATTATTATTGAAGTTTAGTTATTGTCGCGTAGTTAAAATAATAAAAGAACAATTTCCTCGTGTATAATAGTGCATCCATGCTTACTTGTTAACGTGTCGGAAGAATCACGTCGTATATTTTAGTGGTTTACAACATAATAAACCCATGTAACGAGATGTGAACGTCCAGAATTGGTAGAGGTGTGCGGGCCAAGGTCTTTTGAAAACGCAGCCCATTGAAAATTGACATTTTGAAAAACAAACCCGACCTGAAAAAGTAAAAAATGTACTGAACACTGAACGGATTGGGCTGGCTTGGTCAGTGGTACTTCGAGCCGCCCGCACACCTCTAGGTTTTACAGAAAAAAAAGTTCGGTTCTTCTTCGGATTAGTGGTTTTCTTTAAACACTGGAAAACAGGTTGGGTTTCGCTTGTGGTCCAGTTATCAGTTTGACGGTCCGGTCAAACATAATGTAATACAACGGAGAATGGATAAGCGTAGAAAAAATACATGACGAAATAGGATTGAAAGGAAATGCCATCGCGCTTTTTTAAAAGCCATCAAAACCCAAACAACTACGTTTCGTTGCCATAATCCGGGATTTTATGTGCCATGTTATTGGCCATTGAATTGGTTAACTGTATCTTTTCTGAGGCTAAATAAATGAAAGAATGAACATAAATATAAGTTCAAGCGATAAGGTATCGTACGTGTACGTAACATCCAAACGAAGCCTATTTCCGATCGAATAACAGAGTAATATATTTTCGATAAACTTTTGAACCAACCAAAAAAAATCGGTTGAATCTTATTTGTTGGTGGTGTCGGTATTTTTGGTATTTCGCGTAAATTTAAAATTTAATACATGGCTTAACTTCCATACAATATTTTAATTATAAGAGTCACGCAAGTGTAAAATTTGCTTTATCTGAACATTGCCAAAAATTTCTTTTTTCGCGCTCACAATAACTTTCGTGAATGGTAACATGAATCCTCACCTCACATAAATTACTGCATAGCCATAAAATACCATAAAAAAACAACGTTGTTAGTGTTGTCGCGCAATTCTACATTTTACGCCTCCGGTAATGATTTCTATTGGCAAACACGATTACATGACAGATTTCAACCAATCGGTATGGCTAATGGAACGCTAAACAAAGTGAAAATAATTTTAAATGTGATTCTAGACTGAGGCTAGTGCTAAAAACATATTAATACAAATTGGTCGAGTCTATCAACGGGAATAATGATTAGTATCACCGGGAATATGGATTGCCATAATATTTTCAATTTTTAATATGTTATCCTTAATACGCTTATATATTGCCGAACATGTTTAGATATACATTCGCATAGGATTTTTGTACGAGCAGGTACGTAAATAAATACAAATGTGTTCATCCATAAATAAATTTTAGCGCACACCATTATAGACAATTTAAAACTGATTACGGTTATGTTCAAGGTGAGGTTATTAACATTATTATGGGTTGGATTTTCGATTCGGTAATTAATTATTTTAATTAAATTCCTGTGTACTGCGCATTTTCCGAAATTTACTAACAATCTAAATTTTTCTCGTCACAGTCGCTAAACAATCGCTAAACTATGCTTCCCTTTACTTAGATACCACATATTGTCAACCCACAAAATCCACTAAAATCCACATTCAGACCGAAGTAACATCAACGATAGAATAGTTTCGGTAACATTTGTCAACGGGCAGGTGCAAAAATAATCTTAAGATTAAATAAAAACAAAAGATTTTTTTCGACGCATCGTGTATTAGTCCGTAAAAATATTTTTTAAATTAAAATCGGGCTGATACATAGGCCATTTCAGAATTTTGCTCAAGCTAACATTTTCCGAGTATCTGACTGGGACCGTTGAATTAAGGTACTTTCACAGTTAATCCAATATTCAACATCTTTTATTGACGGTATGATTTGATATAAAAATTTACTAGTAGCACTTACAGGAGCATTAATGTGAAAGAATAGAAAACTTATAGAACTAATAAAATTTTCTATCTCTTTGTGTATTTTTCTTATGTTTTGGAAAATTATGTTAAAGTCAGAAAAAGAATTCCTCGAATATTTCATATTTCTTCAGAGAGCCAAACGAACGGGATTTCCGTACTTCGTCTTTCTCAGAAATTCTATTATCTTGTTGGTTGCGTATAATCGAAATTCTTAACAAAAAATGAATTGCACAATCGAGAAACAAACCCTTCAAGTTTGAAGCAAAAAAAAATTATTGTAGAAATTTTTTACGGTTCGATTAGTTTTGATGTATCTCTCTTCAACTGGCAATCAATGCACAACATTTAAATTATATTATGCATTGACTTCGCAGTAATAGATTTGGTGAATGTGATGCGTCATGTGTGTTCTTTGTCTAAGTAAATGTAAAATCTAGTACTTCAAAGTCTAAGAAACGATCCAGGCGATCGGAATTTACTAAAGTCGTTGAAAAATAGAACATTTCGTACCTAGGTCTAAAAGTCTTTTTTAGCGCGTGAGAGGTTCCACAACGACTCGAAGGCGAGTTCTGGAATCGAATACGCTAAAAAAAGACTTCTAGTCCGTGGTACGAATTGTATTTTTCATATTCGACCTTTCGCGTCCTAGGTATGAAATAGTACATTTTGTTACGAGTGATGATGTTCGGCTCCGCCTCGTTAGGACAAGCTTACGACTAGTACCGAAAAATTCAGCATTCATCACGAGTTACAAACAACGATTTTTGTGCTTGAAAACTGAAATGAAGCGAAACCACAACACCATTAACATAGAAATCACTCTACAGCCATTTCAACAACAAAGTATGCACACAACGTATGATCGCGGTCGGAAAAATATATATGAAAATTCATTTTCGGCCGGAGAGAGCGTCCGAGAAAGTACTTTCTTGGCCGTAAATACTTCTCTCTGAGAAGTACAGAAAAATTGAACTTTTCGATCGTAGAATGCGTGTCGAAATCCATCGAATTCCAGTCTTCAAGCACAAAAATACATTTTGTGGATACAAAAATCAAAAAATGTGACCTTACGACTTAAGAAATCGCGACGACCGCTCATAGCCATAGAACTGATCCTGAGACTGTGATTTTCACTTTTAATTGAAGGTTACGTGGAATTCATTACTGATTTATCCATATAAGTACATGGAGAGTCAACTTATAGTTTTCATATGAAAATAGCAGGATTTTCTTCTCTTTATTTGATTCTCTTGTTTAAAAGATTTTCTATGATTTTGTGGATTTTATTGAAGATTTTCGATGAATTTGAGGTTTTCCTTTCGTAAAATTTTGAAGGATTTTGTATGAATATGTGCCTCTCTGTCACAGCACTGAAGTTGGTTCTAAAAAAAGACAACGCGCTGACAATTTGAACTTTAATTTCCATACTGCATTTTCCTATATGATCCTCCTTCTAATGAAATTGGTCTAAAACAATCGTCAGACGGATAGGTAACGGCACTGGTGACAATTCCCTTTATCTTACAGTAGTTAACACTAGTACAACTGGAGTCGCAAACATATTTTACACCAACCATATGAGATAGTATACATTTTGGCGTTTTCTTAATAAAAACGCCTGCGAAAAAGAGTTGTACTCTTCAGTTATACTAGTGTTAACTACTCTTACACAAGCAACTTTGCGTTCGATATTCACCACAGTCTTAACAATGGAAAACGCAGCATAATTGCCGATCTAATCAATGCAAAATTTCTCGTATGTTTTCCGCCTTACGCATTCACCGGCATCACTTGGACCTCTCTTTCACTACTCGTACCTGATGGGTGCTCGATATCGGTTCCGTTAAACTAGTTTAAGAAAACTAACAAATTCATACAAATATCAAACTTTACTTCAAACACACAAGAAGCAATCTGCCGTCATGTTTGCTTAAAAGAGCAATAGAGTTCGTCATTGCCCAATGAAATTAGAGTAAAAATAGATTTTCGCAGAATGAAAGCAAAATATGTTACACTTGGACAATGTGATTGTTACTAGTAACTAGTGGTATTGCCGCGGGTTGTCGAGACACAGACATACTTAAACAAGCGACTTGAAGTTCTCTTTAGCACAGCATTGACATTTATTGCTCTGTTCATTTGTTCATCAGTTCCTTCATTCAAAATTCAAATTTTGTGGTGCACTTGCGGCGTGCATATATAAAGTTAAGTACAAATATGTGGCTGTTACCCAAACTCTAAATTTTGGTTATAGTCTCACAAAATATGGAGCTGCATTAAAATGCCAGCACTCAAATTCATCTTTAAGCTCATGCAGAACGACAACTCAATGCGAAATGTTGAAATATTTATTTGATATAAAAAAACATAAATCGAACGACAATTCTCGAAAGCTAAAATATTTCTATTTTTATTCAATTCTACGTATAACAAGAACAAAAAATAAAAAATAGAAGAAAATTGAATTCGGTTAATAATGTATTTCGCAAGCTTGTATATTTCGTCTACTTTTTTCGGGAAAAAAAGGAAAGGAAAAAGGAACGTTCCAAACTTACCGTCAAATAAAACACATAAGAGAATTTGAATGAAAATGTTTGATTTGTTCATTTGTCTGAGGTATAACAGGTAACAGTAAAATGTGTAAGTCTTAGGTGAATATATATATATATTTTTTTGTCATTTAAAATAATGTTTCAGGGAAACAAGGATTACGTTTTAAATTGAAATATTCTGTTTTCTCCCCAAAACCCTGTGTGATTTACGCATTACTTGTTATGTGTTCTTCGAGCAAAAATATTAAATTTTTTTATCAAATTTTGACTTATGAAACAGGGCTCCAGGTTTAATAGTAATCGTTTCAAGAAGACGAAAATGTGTTCAAAATAATTGCTCAAATGTACATGACACTCATCCATTATATCCCACATTATATACGTGCATGCAAGCAAATGTACGTACACCGCGAAAAAGTTTGGAGTTGTGACGGAATCGGTCTGGTGTGTGGATAATGATCTTTTCATGTCTTGGGAGGAAAAAAGCTACTTTCGCCCGCTAAAGAATATAAATCATTTGCCAACCTCCGAGGTTGAACCTCGGCATGAAAAATTTTGTACCTAACTCGTGGAAGTTGTTTTTTTTTGGCGAGTATGTATGCAACCTTGACCTCGGCTCGGGTCACTTTTTCCTAGCTATGTAAATAACTATTACATGCTTCGGGGACGAATGTTGGAATTTTCGAAGTTTTAGAGAACAGAGGAGAAAATGACTACTAGCAGAAAAGTGCCTACAATCGTCCAAGAGAGGTATCCATATATGGCCTCATATATGGAATCAGAAAATATTTAGAACCGAACAAGTTACGGATTCAATACGAGATTCAATACTGACTCTCCGACTGTAGACCGTTAAAATAAGTGTTTGTATAACAATAGAGGGTATCAGTCGCAACAATGTGAATTCATGAATTTAAGTTCCTATATTATACTAGTCTGAATTGCAGACAGTCTCATTCGTGGCTCTCATAAATCGTACTCCCGAAGTAAGAGTCAAAAACATCAAGAATTCTTTACTATGGGTCGATGACAACGAGTAGTATTGATAGGTACACAATTAACAGATTGATCGATGTATAGACAACAAAATGCAATGTTTGTCTCACTGAATAAGCACGGGATAAATATTATTAAAGACACGATAGAATGGATTTTAAACAATTTTCTCAACTCAAAGGCGAAATGAAAACTTTCGTTGGCTGTTTTAGAGGAGCATTGGTTGCAACTCGGTGTTAAATATTTTTTTTCAAAAATTTTCTTTGTGTACACCCAACATTCTGTTTTTCGAACTAAAATGACTAAAATTATGGTAATACCGTTCACATTTCGTCGAACTTTGTTAATCAAACTCCATTAAGTTTGTTCAGTGAAATTATAATCAATTTCCATTCAGACAATATATTAAAATTGATTGCAGAAATTGATGTTTTATAATTCGGTTATAGTGTATGTTGGACTACTAATTTTCTGGGAAAAAATTTGGCAGATTTTCCCTTTGTCGTCTATGATTTACATCGTTTTCGAATTACACTTATTGTTGTTCAATTTAAATAAAAAAATATTTTCGACTCTCTGTGCTTAAGACATCTAATCGACGACCACTGAAGTGTCACATTCAATTCTTTAATGAATGAGCATAAAATCGAAGTTTTTCCTACAGCAAAAATAAAAGTTTACGTATGACGCACAAATAAAAACGATTTTTCAATTTAATTTCCACTTCTTCTTTGTCGATTTAATATTGCCGGAGGGGCCATCGAAACGAAACTATAGTGACACTAATTAATGTGAAATCTCATAGAGATAAATGTTTCCGAAAACTTACTTGGAACTACGAGTGCTCCCAATAACAGCATACGGAAATAGCGAGATACGAGCCATAAAGTTTTCAGACTCGACGTTTTTTCGAACATTTTCCTTTTAATTACTTCGACGGAAAGTCAGGGTCTTACGACATAAAAATTACTTAAAATGTCCTTAACGAATGTTCTACATAGACAAAAACGTTAAATACAAAAAGCGTCTGAGGCTTGTCACGTCACACGATAGTTAGACTAATTCTTAACCGATTTCCGAAATCGTAGATTAATTATATTGAAGTTACGAGGTGTCAGTTTTCCAATGATGAAGTACTTGAGGTAAATATCGTAGATGGATCACATTGCAGTAGCGAGAGCGGCGGCAGTGAAATGGGAGCGGTAAGTGTTATGATTCTAAGATTTCCCGTTGTTTTTATTATGTATCCACTGTCCACATGCGATTCTACAAAAACCACCTTTTGACTGTTATTTCAAATCTATGGTACTTTTTATTCAAAACGAGGTGGCGACATTAACGTAACAGTAAATCCAGAGCGTAGGTATCATGAATGATAAATAATATAAAAAAATGCGTCACTGTTTCGTATAATAAAGTTGCAACGAACACCATGTCTGGAGCTTCTCGGATAAATTTCACATAATTGTGGAGATTGATGAAGCAAAAGCTGTAGGATGAGAAGATAAACTCGGTTTTATCATGACTGATGAGTCGGTGTCACGTTCTCAACTTAATTGCATACATGTATATATGAGTCGACTGTGACGAGAGTTACACACAGAGAAAAATCTCGGATATAAATCATTTCAGGTATTTGTATAGATGTACTGTGACATGGAGTTTCCGTAATAAAAATTTCACATTTTCGAGAAGTTAGAGAAATAATTGAAATAAAAAATTTGGAATACGATGGCAGTGTTAGATGCGATTTGGTACAGAGGTGCAATATGAGCTATAAAATGTAGGAGGATATGTGGTGATTTTTTTGTTCTTCCACAGCTCTGCTAAGCGAAGCAGTGCTATAGCTCTTCCAAATTTACTGTTAGAATATGTAAGTCGTATTATCGTCTCCTCGATTAAGATCATTCGTTGTATCTTATGATAAGAATGTGAAGAATAAAACTCTTATTCAAAATGTTCAGTACGATCGGAGGTGTATATGCTAAATTGTCATATTATCGTAGAGGGCCGAACGTTTACCACTACACCTGTCGAAAAACAATTACCGAAGTAAGTTGCTAAAACTGGATTGTTATCGAATTAGTTAATTTATTATGCTGCAGCATCCAATTCTGGTTTAGTGCCTGCTACAAGCGAAAGTTTATTATCACAAACGAAATCACGTAAAATGAACCGAAAATATTCTTCATACAATGGTCAACTTTCGCAAGAGACGGACAATAAAAACATTTAAAACGTTGCAAATCAAAACTACCGCGTAACTACGCGGCGTAAATTACGCAGCATCAGCGTAAAACGGATCCACTGCAGAAACTAATGCATCTGATACAATTTTCGAAGCCCTCACATGAAGCATTTATCACACTTTTGTCTTATTTGACTGTCATTCCAACAATAACAAAAGCTAACGAAAAACAACAGGTGAATCTATGCTACCACATATGTTAGTTTTCAGCTGTATCTCAAAACCTATTCCAATCCTCTCTGACTTTTTCATATCCCATTTAATGAAATAAAAAGAATTAAGAAGCGACGGAGTGTGTAATATAATTTTGTGTAAAAAAAATGAAATTGAAAACTCTCATTTAATCACATCCACCCTTGTAACATGCTCGAATTGCATGTCCTATATGCATGCATACACCGTCCGCACACGTTTTAGAAGGAATGGGAAATCAGTCCCAAAACAGATATGTTGATAATAGTCCTACCGCACATAAATTTAATACTTCCCACATTAAAATGTACGTTTACGGGGTGTACGTATATTTTATATACAAAACGAGAACGTTCATAGTGGGTCTCCTCGAAAAGAAAGCAATTCACCCATGTTTCTCGTTAGATTTTAGATTGAACTAGGATTGAATTTGAGTAGGTCCTTTGAAACACATTTTAGAATATCCAACGCAAATTGCCGGAAAATTATATTTTCTTACGGTTCACGCGTCTTATCGCTCATTCGAATGTTGAGTGTTAGGGTCTTGGTTCATTTCGATACTGTTTAAATAGCGATACATCCAAGACGAGCGTCAGTGATCAATGTAAATCAGAGGAATAGAGGCAATAAGCATAAATTTGCAAACTTACTTGTATAATTCGATGATACGTTTGCCGGTTAAAGACGAGTGATACACTACCCAACCAAAATTCATCCAAAATTTATCAAACCATTTTTTCGAGTTATTGAACATTTTGAACAAAACTTTTCCGAATATTAATAAATGTACCAAATGACTAAAGTCGTAATTTACAATCACAGTAAAATATTTTGTTGATGTTTGGGGATTTTTTTTTGCATATTGTAAGAACCGTGGACGCTAAAATTAATTAGCTTTCAATAAAAATGATTTGTTTGTGGCCAATTCTGAGAAAATTCAGCAATTCGCCCAGATTCTAGTCAAATTTAGCCTTTTAACAAGACCAATTTAGATAAGTTCATCGCTGATTTTGGTCGTTGCTGTCAATAACAAATGATTGGCCGTTTCTGAGAGATTAGTTTTTACATATTTCACTAGCGCCTATTTTTATAAAATTGATTTGCTAAGTTTGTTAAAATTCTCCAAAGTTCTAATGAAAAAGTAGCACGAAAATTGATACATTATTCCAGTGAAATTATGTCGTTGGAAAGAGGAGCTAATTTCTCTACCTAAATATGGCATGAATTAAATACGTGGATTGAGTCATGCCTAGCATTTTAAACTAAATATTAACAAAAAACATGAAAAAAAGATTCTGAAAATAGTAACAAAAAATTTCCAAGTAAAAATAACAGCAACAATTAGATTATATCAGTCCTCCCACTGTTCCCATATCTTGTCCAGTCGTTTAATTTTTTTCTTTTTTCATCATAATCTCACATACGGTACTCTAAATTCTCTATAAGTACTTGTGGTATATTCGAAACTTTGAATTGAATATTTTTTTCCAACGAAATCGGCTAGTTACCGTTTTGCTAAATAGTTATTTGTACACCGACGGGATATATTAGTAAATTTCAACAAATCGTTCGAGTTGGATTTTTTTTCCGAGATGAGCACAACTATTTTCGTGTGTACTATAGTGTGATGAACCGTTTTTCTGCACAAAACGAAAACACCAATTCGTTAAAACATTTTGGAAAACAAAAACACAGTGAAAGTTCAGGTGACAAAATAGTATTTTACATGACTAAGGATAAAAAGATGAAAAGTAGTGTGAATTTTGCTGATTTTGCCGAGGTCACACGAAAATGATTCTTTTCAACTTTTATCCCGAGTTATGTAATGGATTTTACATGCTGAGGGCGTCGAAAGACGTGCTTCAAACATGAAAAGTACACGGGAGAGAAAGTGCTAAGACAGTAGAAATTTTATCGACTGAATTGTCATCGGACGAAACGTCTACCAGACGCCATTTATTTTTGTCCTTTTGAGCGGAGAAAATTAAGTTAATCACTCCGCTCACATGAAAGTTGTTTCTCTAATTAAAACATTATTTACCGTTGTCACGACATTTTTGTAATTCATGAACATGCAATTGCCGCAATTGAATTTTATTTCCATGAAAATTCTGTATGCCGTCACTATTACTTATGAAACAAGAATAAATGCCGGTAGGGCCGAAAAAAATACTGTCAAATTTTGAATTAAACTGATATCATCATAAGAATACAATTTTGGTGGGTTTCGTTTGTTTCTTTCGTGTTATTTCTTCACACGTATTCCACCACATAGGAGTAGAGTTTGTCTTTACTTTTCTTCAATCACACACGTACGTGTGAGTGAAATGACACTCTTTACGCTTCTTTTGTTGACAACAAGTAAGGTCCCTGACCATGATGTGCGGATGCGAAAACCTGATCGTGATTTGCTTATGCAAATTTACATGTAAAATAAAATATACCGCAAATCACGGTTATGTTGGATCTTGATTTGCGGTATAATTTGTATGACGCTTTAGATACCTCCAAATATCGGTCTCTATTGAATTTCATATAAAATACCACAAATCACGGACACCATAACGCACATCTCGATCCAATTTAAAAAATTAAACTTAGTTAAAGAAATTCTTTAAATATCGATTAATTTTTGATTAATTGCGAAGCCAAATGTTCAATCTTCATAATAAAGTTAACCATTACTCCTGGATGTCAAAGGATTTCAAGAAAACGACGTACAAAGTTAAAAATTGTCACAATACCACAAATCACGGTCAGGGACCTTAGAACGATGTGGAACAATTAAAACTGTAGAATACTAACCACAATGTGGTTACCACATGCAAATTTAAATTGAGTTGAGTTTAATGATTTCGACAATTATGTGAAAATCGTATTACAATTTTCTATTTTCACCCCTCGCGAGGCCTCGGTGAGCAAATAACTGTTGGACGATGTGAATATTGTCAGCATTTTCCATGAAAATGTAGTGACTTTAGTTGGAAAATATTTTTAATCCGTGTGTTGGGATTAACCTTATTTTCTCCACACAAAATGCCAGGAAAAATGGTGTTTTGTTGCCGCTTCGTCTGATGACAGTTAGAAGCAGCAAATGCCTATTTTCTACCTAGGTAAATATAGTCAGGAGGTAATGCCATATTTAACCGAATCAGATGTGCAGTGGCACGAAAGTTCAATACAAACGCCATCTCATCCCTTCGTTGAAAGCAAAAAATGGAATAGAAAGTCGGGCAATCTATTGTGAGATAGTGAAAATATTTTTGTGAAATACAAGTAAATCGTAGTCAACCATTTTAAAAAAAGATATCATTGGCATCGAACTTATGTGGTAGGCCGTGCGTCTGAGTGGCATTACCTCCTCACTATATTTACCTTGACTGAATCGGCCTATAAATACCGTGATAAGGTAAAAGCAAAATAAAATGATCGAGTCTGGTTTTTAAAAATTGAATTTCAATTGTCAAAAATCAGACTCGATCATTTTATTTTTCTTTCATTTTATTATAGGCACTAATATGACAATACAATCAGACGATGAACGGGCAACATGCCCTAAATAAGGCGTTTGATCTCAAAGTAGAAGTGACTGGTAGCAGTGAATAAGTATAACTCACACGCTGTGTTCACTCCTGGAAGAAAATAGGAAATACCAACTCGATTATTGGAATTTCATATTTTCTTCCCTCGGTAAACACATAACTATTCACAATTTCACAAATTCCAATAAAATCCACGAAATATGAAGAAATTTAGCATAATCTAGGTTACGTGATGCCCTCCATTTCACTTACCTCACAATTTGTCTCGCGACGTTTTGAGTAATGGGCCGACCAGACATAGCAATAAGACACAGGTGTGTGTTAATTTACTTTTGCAATTTATTTTTAAAATATCGGCATACACTTTATTTTCTGTTTAATTTTTATTTCAATTTATAATTTTCTTTTTCAGTTTTTTTTTTTTCATTTTCTTCAACAATATTAGTTTCCTTATTTTTGGAGTTTTAAATAAATATATTTTGATTAAACGTTTTTTCTTTTAGAATCGAATTACTCACAAGATGGCACTGGGTAGGCCAGCTAAATGCTTCGATTGACTTAAATATTTATAGCTAAGCTACACTTCTCTGGAATTCGATCAATTATTCAAAATAATGGCGTATTGTGGAATGAGGAAGCTGTTTCATCTTTGTTACTTTCTCTGGAATAAACGTTTGGAACCGGTCAATTTACAGGTCGTGGAAAATAAACTCAATCGTCTCGATAAAGAACGCGAATATTGAATATAACTGACATCAATGTAAGTCGATATCAATTACTTTCCATTGCATATCCGCTACCATAAAGACTGTCTTTGAGACTAAAACTGTGAACAGTTAGATTCAAATACCAATTTTGAAGCAGAAGTTCATGTTTTTTATATGGTAGCATAACGCTTGGCGTAACGAACATCGACCATTCAATAGACAATTTAATTTTATTGTTCCTGAATTTGATTTGTTCATAGTAATTCTCGGAACAGGTCATATTCAGTGCATGTAAAACTCAACCGCTTCATAGAAACAAAAGATCGAATTTAATAATATTTGTTATTAACCGCACTAGTTTTCCGTTGAACATATCGTTGCTATTACAATAGAAGTATTCAAAGTTTAATCTCCAAACATGCCTGTTTTGATAAGCGATTGAGCTATTTTTGTATGACCTGAATTGGATCTGTTCCGAGGCTTAGTTGAGAGAGTTAAACTCTGGAGCATAAAAGCTAAGATTATGATTCGGTTTAAACATTTAGAAAAGGAAGGGACGATCAGTCAAACAATGAAAGCTTTTTAATATATGTTGCCTTTTGTTTTAGAGAAATGTACATTAGCTAAGCGAAATACTTAAGAAAAATTTGAAATGATGAAAAAATTGTTTTATATAATTTTGAGAATACTGAACAATTGCGGCAGATAACAAATTTAAATTTTAATTAATACACGCAAATAATATATATTTTCTCTTTTTTCATTTGTTTTTATTTTTTTAGATTTTTTTTCTTTATTTTTATTTATTTCAAATACAAATAGAAGTTATAATATTCACTTTTGTTGTTTAAACATGTATAGCATTCGTTACAGTGCCTATAGTAGTAATTGCAAAATAATAAATAAATTTAACATTTTTCTTCTCTTTGTTTAATTTAAATATACTCTTCATCTAAGTTCAAACAAAAATAAATTTTCCAATTTTAATTTCACATTTTTTATAAAGAAAAGTAGCAACACCAGCACAAATTCACTCATTTTTTTTAAGTTTTTTTTTCTTTTGTTTTTTATTCGATTATTTATGTTTATGATTAACTAAAAATATAATTCAAACCTAAAAGCACATTTGAACGAATATAGTCAGTTCCAAGAGACATTCGAAGCATTGAGAATAGGGATTTAATATTAAATGAAACGGAATCTTCAAAGATGAATTCTACAAAAAAAACATCAACTTTATCAAAATTATCGAACACGCAATCAAATTTTACGACAACAATAGTTAAAGTCGGAGCATTATAATTTGATCGATTCTACTCATTTAATTCATTTTTAAATAATTGTAGTTTTCGAAGGAATCATTTCGAAAACATTACAGTATAAAAGCTTATACACGCGCATTTGAACGGATTACCCGCAGGTATACCGCGAGTAAACAGTTCTAATGCGCATGTGTAAGCTTTTATACTGTAGTGTTTTCGAAATGATTTCTTGAAAAACTACAATTATTTAAAAATGAATACAGTGAACGACATCTCAAATGTCTCACTGTCATTTTTTTCAGAGAATGTCATTGTGAATTTGCAATGACACAATAAAATACTCAGAAAAATTTGACAGTGAGACATTTGAGATGACGTTCACTGTAGAATCGATCAAATTATAATGCTTCGACTTTATTTTCCTAACGCATGCTGAAAGGCTTTTTCAGCGAATTCGCTACAGCATAAGTTAGGGACAACATTTTCCCTAATCGATGTTCAAAATACGAAGTCGCGATATTTTACCACTAGTAAGGAAATGTATCCTTAACGTATTGAAATTGAAAACTAGAAGATAATTTTCAATTAGACAACATCATCGCCACAGGCAATGGTCAAAACATTGACATGAAAACGGATTACTGTAACAGTTTCGATCAGAGATGAATTTTAAAGAGATTGGGCAAATTATTAAAAATCTCATCAGGCCATGGCGACAGTGGCAAAGGGGAACAAACGGAGAAAGGCTTTAACCCACTTCGTCAAAAAATATTACACATGTCGACTACGCTGGTTTTTAATATGAATATTTCGATAAATTTAGCTTTGAATGCTGATAGAAATGTGGGATGGGCATTTTTCAAAAATGTTTGTTCGAGTACTTTGTATTTAAAATTTATTCCTCGTTCATATCGATATTGCCCCCGTCGACCTCGTAAGCTCTGCGTCACTGTTTAGCAGTAGAAATTTAATTTGTTCTCGGTAAAAATTAATGAAGTTGATTTTTTGTTGTTGTTTGTAAAATCAATTTATTGTTGGTAGATTTGAATATGTGTTATGATGTGTACGTGCCATCATTGAGGATCAATTTCAAGTAAACTTGTAGAGTTCTCATAATAAAAATGGCATCACAACGAAAAGGGTATTTCCATCGTAACAGATCGTTCGTATGCTTCGTATGTTTTGATGAAAATATAATTTGAATTTTTAATATAATGAACGTTACATGACTGCAGAAGTAGAATTAAAATTGTGCCTTATCCGACAGTCAAGTAACGTTCAAAATTTCACTAAAATTCTATATCTATATCTTAAAATTTCATTAATGGCCAGGCAGGTTGTATTTTTGGTTCTTAAAATTATAAATTACTTCTCCTTCAAGAAGTCAACGTTAAAATCGTTAGGAAGTCCTTACCGCATTTTTGCGTCAGTTGAAGTTACGAATATCCATTAACGTAGTTGATTATTTCACACATAAAAAAACATTTTTCGATTTACCAATTATTTACCTCATAGAACTCCGACACAAAGCACTTTAATGCAAATAAAGTCTACAAAAACGAAAATGGAAAGAAAAACCCATGACCCTTTTTCTCACAATCACTATGATAAACTGAATTGTCTAACAGTTAACACTATTCCCTACGGCTTGCGTTGCACACAATCACATGAAAAATAAAAGATAAACTCAATAGAACTCCTCTTTGTGTTTATGGAAATTGTCCGTAAAGTCAATCCTTTTTGTGGTCTGTCAAATTTCATTGTATTCTCGTAAATGTTTGTCTAAATCGGCGACATATTCAGAGTTTTAAGAAGTATAAAAACTATAGATATAAAATGAAACCACCTGAAATCGTCAATCCATTGACAATGATTTTTTTTACGTGTCTGCTGATCGCGGGAAACTTTCTTATTTTCAGAATAGTTTCGATGGAACATTTTGTACTCAACTCGAAGGCAAATATTTGTTTCTTTGAGTAGTGTGACGATATAGTTGCATACGGTTCGGTTCACAAAATTTACGTCAAACCAAGAAAAAGAAGAATTTCTGGCTAGTTACGTAGCTGCTGAAAGTTTTGGCAGATGTACCAGTAAAAGTGACCATCAGTCATTCAGGAAAAATGAGAAAAATGCATCGGCTATATGAAACGTTCTTTGCTCGCTTCCCATGTAAGCACATCGCCAGTATAAGTAATGAGTCTTCATTTTTTGTTATACCCAATTGGCACAAAATGGCATTGATACCATTATTTACATGTTATTGCTTATATTGTAAAAGGTGTCTTATTTTCTTTGGAGAACCAACTAGGCAATCTAAACATTTTTCAAGAATTTAACGTTCAAATATTTTAACATTAACATCTAACAGCATGAAGTTTCACCACCCTTACAACAGTAGAAAATTGATGAAAATGATTAGTTTTTTCGTAGCGAGTAAATGTTGGAACTGAAACCGATAGAGGCAGATGGTTAAGGAAATATTTCGTCCAAATTATGTAGCAAAATTTTACCTATGCTAAGGGTAGACGTCAATTTTCCGCTGTATGCAGCGATGAAAAATATGATTTTCGATACAGAAAGATGTGGAAAATTAAACCAGCGACCAATCTGGATATATTTTACAACTGAAGGCTTTAATGTGGATGGTAGTTTTTGGATAAAAAAAATTCTCGATTTGTTTTTTTTCTCATATAAATGTTTCAAATATTGGTATAGGAAGTGGTGCGCGCACAGAATTGCATGCTTTCTAGATATGAATATGAATTACTACTAGTTTTGTAGACAATAAACTTATTTGTTTTGTTTTAATATAGGCAAGAAATGTTCATTTTATTGAATTTTTTCGTTAAGTAACGATTTTTATGGCAACCTTTAATTTTAATAATAGTAATAGTTTTACGACAGATTTAATTTTTTTTTTCATTTTTTCTTTTTGTTTTCTTTGTATCTACCATAAAAAATTGTTGTCTGTTTTTTTCTCTACTTTTCTCTTCATTAATGGCTAAGTTTAATAGCAATCGTAATTTATATAAAATTTTATTTGCAAAACCTAATTTTATTTTCCTGCATTATTTCTTCAATTTTTTTTTTCATCTTCATCTTTACTTTTATTTAAATGTTTATAATGTTGAATGCGGTTTACCAATAATCAATAGTTCATCATTTAGTCCTTCGAAATTCCTAAAGCTATAAAAAAGAATCAAAGAAAGAACAACAAATTAATAAAGCCGGCAAACAATAAGCGGATATGCAGCTAAAACTAATTGACTCAGTTACTACAAAAAAGATCAATCTATAATTTGTAAGTGTAAGCGAAAAAGTTAAAGAAAAAGATACTTAAAGCAAACAGATGTCATTGTAAATTACGGGCGTGTGTCAGTTAGACCGAATGTTTCCAATGTGTCAATGATTTTTGAAATATACCTAATAGCTTTGAAGATCCGAATGTGGTAAGGGCGAATAAAGAGTAGGGAGTAAATTACAAAAAACAACAAATCAGCACTACCAAAGCACCTGGCATAGTAGCAGAATATTGCTTATGTCAAATAGAGTAATATTTCTTACCCTAGCGACATGACTTTGAAACAGTGTAAAAATGAAAAACTGAATGAAAAAGTAGGCGGTGTGAAAATGGCTGGACGTAAAAAATTTTGCTCGTCGAATTTGTCTTAGTTTTTCAAGTTATTTCTTGGTTTTTGTGGTTTGTTTGATGTTAAAGTTGTTTACAATTGTGTACGACTGTTTTCGCGAGCGTTTGTTGTTTTTCCCGAGTGAAATTTCGACGGACGGAGACTTAGGCGGTGAAACGGGACGGTTACCAACATTTTTGCTCGACAAGTTGTCCAATGGAATTCATGGAACTCATGAATTTGAAGGAAATGCCGAGAAATAGAAGCCAATGCGGAAACTAATATCGAACGGAGCTGTATCCAGGTCAAGCAGTGAAACTCGATGATGAACGAAGGCTCTGGTCCTGGTGTCAACGTGTTGCAAATACGGTTTGTACCGCGTAAATGATACTGAACTGATTCGCTCGGGACACAGTGCAGCGCGGTTTGGAGAAAACTCTGACTCCAGTTGACGCAGATACGGTTTGTATATATGTTAACGGTTTTCGGTACGTGCGATGTAACTTGAAGAATGAATGGTTGATGCTTTCAAGTTACCATTCTCTGAATGTGTCGAATCTCACGGTTTTTCTTTGTGCATTTACACTTTTGATTTCGATGTGCCGTTATACCAGTTTTGGCAAACAGATGCTTAACGGATGGTCCTGTACGATTAGAAGCCTTATTCTTGTTTTCGCTCTTCGTACGTACACAAGTACAATTGGTTTGCAATTGTTCGTTGTTGCTCTAGACTTTCCGTGATGTTGAGCGCTTCGAGTTTCGGTCTGTTGTTGGTTTTAATTGTTGTCGACGTCTGTCAATTCAAAGTTATGATTCGTTAACCTTCAGTTTTTCTTTAGCATTGCTTGAAGGGAACGTTTGCCTTGCTTGGAGAAACTGTTCTTTCCGTAACGTTTAAGGGCTTAGCAGTCTCTGACTTTGAGCGTTTCTTGCTTGTTTCCTAAGAGGAGCGTATCCTCTACATGTAGGTGTCGTTGTTTACGTGGTGTGGCCAACACATGTGGAGCGTTTTACGAATCGTTGAGAAGAGCATTCCCGTTGCGCGGTCTGTCGGAACAGCGAGTATTTCATTTGCTTCCAGTTTTTCTCGGATGTTTGTTGACGGGAGCATTCTCGTTTCTTTGACTAGCGATAGTGTAAACGGCTTTATGTAAAAATTTGGCTGTGTTATCTTCTGTTAAAGATATCTGATCTTAATGTTATCTCTCTCGTTTCACGCGCTAATGGCTTATTGGAGAACGCTTTTTTGAATGATACGAAAGTCAAAAGAATGATTACGCACCAACGCTTGATAATAGCCTTACGATGAAATATCGATGAATCTGAATGAATGGTTTGTATGACGTGTGGTTTGGTAAGTCTCCTGATACAGGTAATTTTCTTCACGATACCAATTCTATACAAAAATGTTTCCGAGCAATCAGGTGGTTGGTTCATCTCCCCACTGCCGTGTAGTTAGTCCGACCACATAGATCGTGCGACGGTGGTTGAGTTAGTTACCACAGAAAGTACTCTGTGGTATATAAGAAAATAGTAGACCAGAATGGTGTGCCCTACACTGATATCATTCAGAACACACATAAGGGTCGAAAAGTGGAAGTTGAGCAGGCAGAGTGAAGACGTTTTAATGTGTGCTTTGAATGTAATCAAGGAGAACGAAAAGGGAGGATTAGGGTCTGACTTACAATCAAATCAAACCAAACTCCTCACGTCCAATGTTCTCATGGGATCGCTCACAGGAGCAAGTTTTGGTTACTCAAGTCAAGTCAAGTCAAGTCAAGTGTAAAAATGAAAAACTGAAAAACGATTACACTGTCGTAATTTATTACTCTATAATTTGTCGTAGGAAATGTTCCACTACTATGCTAGGTGCGTCGACACTATGTGACATACATTCGGGTGTCAATCTATTTTCGATAATTCCTTACGTCGATCCAATCTTAGTTTTTAGAAAATTAAATTTGTACTGACACCGTTAGAGCGCTGATCTAAAATGGAAAGTCGGAAAGGTATTATCCCCATTCACCTACATTACCATACAAGTAAACGTTGTCATTTGTTGTCGACAACGAAGACCAAATTAAGCAATTAGCTCTAGCCAGTTGCTTCTTATATGGTAAAATTAATGCGTGTCAAAACAAATGAAGTAAGAGATTTGGTGTCAAACGTGAGACGTTTCAGAAGAAGTATCAGACTTAATTTTCGTATTGCAATATGTCGGTTGTTTAGTGTTAAGAACAGTGACCAAAACTGACACATATAGCTAGAAGTTCCAACTTAGAACGGACCTGTCGTTTCCTTTTTTCTGAAAGGACAACGTAAACATCGAAACCAGAACTTAAACGCCCAAATGTAAACTACGCATCAACGTAGTGCTAATTGATATTTCTTTGAATTTAAAGACAAAATTGAACTGTTGCGTCGCATGAAATCTACGAATGATTTTTAAGTGAAGAAGTCTCCAAACTAATTTTTTTCGTGATATAATGAATGAGTTCCAAAAACTTACAAGAACGCCATTTCACCAAGTAATTAGAAAATCATTTTAGATCTTCTTTCGTTTCTCATTTTATACCGATATCGATCAGAAAAAAACTGAAGAGATGCGTGTAAATTACACTTGATGCTGAAAGATATGCCGCCATCATCGCAATTCAATGTTATTTATTACTAATATCGTCTTTTTGTGGGGGCCACTAAATCACCAACCTGTTCGAATATAATGCAAAAACAATTTATGTTCGAAACGATTTAGGGATTACAGGACCGAACTGGCTCGAAAAAGACTCTCCAGGGCATACAACCCAGGAATTATAATACAAAAATCAAAACTGCCCTTCTGGAATCACCCGAATTCACAGTCCGAATTTAGAATTATGTTGATCGAATCGAGTTCGCAAGAAACCATCCGATTTAGACATTTGTGAGAACTTTTTTTTTACTCGGGCATCAGTGGGCCGTTGGAGAGACGTTGCAAATGGAGACGAACGAAGACCACGAATTTTGGAAATTTGGCTGGATATGCAGGCGATTCTGGATCGAATTGGCCAATTCTAAGTAATACTGAAAACGCTGCTCATGGTTCGAAAAAGTAATTTGAAATTGAGATAATGAGTGGAATGTGTGCCGTGACTAATGAGGTTTTCATTTTGATTTCAGATTTTTAGAATGTTCCCTCTTTGAAACAGGTGAAACGGAGGCGAAGATCGCAAAGTTTCAACATTCGGCTGGATTTGCGGGCGGTTCTGAATTGAATTGGCCAGCTGGTCCTTAACGCATGTGTAAATTAGCAAACGATTCTAAAAAACTAAAAAAAAATACAAAAAATTTAAAAAAAAGCGACAAGAAAACACGACCGATTAAATTATAACACGACCAATTCGGGCCTGTACAGATATATACCAGACGTGGTACTTCGCTGTCAGATTGGATGTATCGAATATATGAATGAATTGAAATGTAGGAATGTTTGCCTATAAATTGAGTATAACGTCATTTTTTACCGATGCTTCCTCTGGCGGGAGAAATATGTTCGAAACATTATTGGTTCTCTGTTTTAATGGTAGAGGTGATATGTAAGACAATATTCGATTAATATTCAATCAATTTCAGAATCGCCGGATTTCATAAAGTGGCTCTAAAACGTTTAAATAAAACAGGGGTTTTAGAGTTGTCAAGTCGATGAAGCTGATCATCAGCGGCAAAGAAAAAATGAAAAAAAAATTGTGAATCGAATTTTTCAGACAAATTACTTTTTTTGGCTCGGTTCTTTCGAATAGTGAAAAAGAATCAACCTAAGACAAGATTTGAAGTGTGACTCGTGATTTGTAATTGTTCGTGTGAAGTGTATGTGTGTCTTTCTATGTGTATAGAAAATTAATAAGATTTCGAATTCATATGTCTCGTCGAAATATGTTTGATATTCCACTAATGCTTTTACGATCATCGCTGCCCTGCATGAAATTCCTAAGTTAAGTTCTACCAAAAAAAAACTTTTATTGACATCGTCAGTCTATTTGAAACGGTTGTCTTATAATTTGCTAAAGTGATGTGTCCCGTTTGTTTATTTAACTAATCATAATAATGTCGATCCAGGGATACAGAAAATTTGTGGTCTGGGCAATATCCCAATTTATGGTCTAAGGGCTAGAGAGCTTGGGGTCTGTTTGTCGTTTCCTTTACTTATGTCTCTTTGATCATATAACATCTTAATGCGGCACGAATTACCCAATGATTTAAATTTCTTAATAGCAATGGAAGTGGAAGAAAACGGAAAAATGTATAATAAGTTCTTGTTGCGTATCAATTTAAATAGGCGAGTGATTAAAGCCAACAAGGTCTAGCATATAAAATCGGAAGACGTCTACACTAGCATTTTATTTGTTGCTTTTTAGTGAATCGTTAGCGAACGATTTTGTTTACTGTTAGAATCCACGAAAAACGGTCAGTAAAATAACTAAGGAATTGTTTTAACACAGTGCCTTGAACGTCACACTCGTCAAAAAGGAAATGTTCGATGTCTCTGATAATATGAAGGACTAAAAATACGGACTGAGACGTATTTGTCCGTATCGTTCAAGGCGAAAAAGTTTGCTACATGCGTAGTAATCGTTTATATTCCTAATTGGCTTAAATCATGTGAATAAAAAATACAGAAATCTAAGATATAATTTTCCGTTGTGCTTAAGGCGCAAACTATTGCAGAGCTAAAAAAAACTTCATGCAACAAAATGTCAATAACAACAAAAGAAAAATTGTTCCAAAGTAATCGTTGAACCAAGAAGGTATAAATAAAATCAAACTTTTCTAAAAGAAAACATTTTTTTTCTGTGGACGGAAGTCCCATTTCTCCAAGCATATTTGATTATCTCAATATTATTGTGTAATTCTATTCATTTCCTCGTCGGTGAATGTGTTATTATAAAATATGACTTACATCAGCAGTTGATTTTTTTTGTTTGTATTTTTAATTAATTAATTCTTTTTTTTGTAAATACCTTTCGTATGTGCACTTCTATATTGATTTTTAGCAAATTTATTGTTTTGTTTTATTAAAAATTCTTTTCAAAATCTATTTATTAGTTTAATATGCTACATACTGTTATACGCTATAAAATTTTACTATCACTGTCTGTTTATTGATTTAAATGTGGCCTTATTTAAATTTATAAATTCTAAATCTGATTAAAAGTCGAAATGAAATATTTTAATTTGTTATATGAATTCATGAGCTGTACGAAATAATATTAAGTAAAATTGCAAGACGAAACCTCTAACATTTAGTTTATTGAATACAAAATACTAATTCGTCAAGTTACTACCAATGTTACTACTCTAATATCGGAGACGAATAAATCTATGGATGAAATATAATCCGAACAAGGAGATTCACACTGATAACAGTTTACTGTTTTAATCTACGCAGCTTTATGTTCCCTCCCGTTAAAAAGTTTCTTTGACTGCTTTTGATTCATTACATAAACTTATGTGTATTAGCTTTCACGGTGTAATAAGACCGGAAATGCTGTTAGGGTGGGTCGATTTTACAAACTTTAAAATCCACACCAGTGGCTTGTGTAGCTGGAAGAAACTAAACTTGTGGCATCATTACTTTTTCGTTAGAACCACCCTAGTTAAGTTCTAAATTATGGCTTCTTGTTCAAATGTCTTAACATTTAATTTGCTACGGGTGTGAATGTGTGTCGGGAAACAAAAAGATATTATTAGAGACACTAAGGTACACTAAGGTACAATCGAGAAAATTACTTATCGGTGGCAAATGACCTAAAACCTATTTTTCGACATACAAGACCATTCATTCTTTGCTTATACTGTCATCCCTCATTGTCTTGCATTGCGAAAGGGGCTAGAGGAGCTAGTTGAACAGAGTGATGATGGAATCAAGCGATAAAGGATACCCAACAAAATCAAATATTTCAACCGACGCTATTTTGTTGGTTAATATTGTGAAGAAAAGAACTTAAACTATCGCTTTTGGCAAAGTTACATTTCTTAAGGGCAAACGATGAAAACGGCTGAGATTGCCCTCATATTGATAGGAAAGTCAGCGTCCGTATAACTGGCTGCCAGACTACGTGTGACATGTACGTCTAAACGAATAAACTTAAACATACGACCGACACGAACAGTCACGAACAGTACGTATAATTATACGTATCACACGTAGTGACCATACGTGTCCGAAGTAATGCAAGAAAAATACAGTCCGGCAGAAAATTCTACATATTCCCATAGGTATGCAGTGTCGATGGTGTTTTTACTATTAGCTGAAGCCATTTCCATGTATTTTTTTAATGTGTTTCTTTTTAGGGGGGGAGGTCTCAAATCACCAAAAGTGGTTGGAATTGCCCCAAGTAGTTGTTTATGTTAATTCAATTCGTTCCACATGAGATACACTGCATACCTGTAAATATGTAAGGTGGCGTAGATATCACATGTGGAATGCGTAGAATGAACTGAAATAGGATTACGACGATGAAAGTTATAAATTTCTCGAAAGTGAATAATTTCAATCATTGATGTTACATTTACTGGCACACCACAGGGGACACAAAATAAAGGAAAATTACTGGCGAAACACGCGATTATATAAGATTCAAATTCAAATCAATGTGCATTAAAGCTGGTCAGATGTGATTAACGCTGAAGCATTAATACAATCTCACAGCTCAGCTTATTTTTTTACTTAAGATTTACCCCCCCAACAACTTTGTTTTTATTCTTTCTGTATCGGAGCTACTTTTTGATGGCCTTTCAATTCATCAATATAGTTTCGAGCGTTCGCACTGAAGTCTTCATTTCTATAAGACACCCCAGAAAAAAAAACAAAAATCTCAATTTCTACCTCGCAAAATACTTTTCCAACTTCTCTGGTAAGGTTTTCCTACGTATATGTTGTTGTATATTAAAACGTTGTTTAATTTGGGTTTACCCAATACCTTCACTTGCAACCCAACTACACAAGGTGGTAAAAATGCAGCGTAGCCTTTGCATTTTACATGTAAAATTACAAATCAGTCAGTAGTGTATGCTTCTACAAACAAAGGAATAAGGTGGTATTTTTACAACGTCAAAACGAAGTTTGTTTGCTAGAGAGGGCATTGGTTTAACATTATGCCGTTACCGTTATATTTTCCTCATATTGATTAAAATTGAGTGAAATAACGGTAAAGGGCGCAAAAATTTTCATAATTGGCAAAATTGCAGAAACTTTGTTGCTGCAATATATTTTCCCGTTTTACTATTATTCGCGCGAAAATAAAAATTGATAAAAATTTCTCCAAATTCTCGTCTTCTTATCGTCGAGTTTGATGTGTTATGATGGACACAGTACATAGATGCGTAATTTTACGTGCTCATGTAGAATTTTTTTTTGTGTTTACATTATGGGGCTGTCGGTTGTTGTTATTTGCGGTTAATGTTATTTTATCGTTCGTTTTCCTTTCGGACGGAAATACCACCTACAAAATACCCTATCAAGAATGTTGGTGTTTGCAACGCAAACCACCCCGAAATTGTTTTCATTCCTCATTCCAAAAACCAGTTGGCTTTGTAGGAAAAGTAATAACCTGTGTATACAACTCATTATACATTATACAACCGACAACGTAATAGTAGAGGTCATAATGTGTAACTGCTTTGTGTTTTTTTTTCTCGTTGAACTTTTTTTCTTTTCGGGAATTTACCATCTAAATTATAATAAGAAAAAGTCGGTGAACTATGTAAATGTCATTTGTGTGTATGTGTGACAGAGAGTGTGAGTGGCTGTTTCTAGAGTTCGAAGCTTTAGGGTGAAAGTGTTCGACATGTGGGTTAAACATGTTGTCTGTGGATATGTACATGGAATGTTTTGTGTGGACAAATTGGGTATCACAGTCAAAATTTGTGAACCTGTAAAGGAAAATGCGGCACAGCGGAATTATCGCACATCCACTTCTATGCTGTGTATACCGATATAGCTATCCGAGCGGAAAATTAGAGGGAACCTCATACAACACAAATTAGCCAAAATATGTAATTTGGAGAATCTTTGGGTTAATCAAATATAGAAATATTAATTCAATGTACGCACGTAATGTATACGAAAGCAATATAGCTGAAGGTAAAATTCTTCCAAATATATTATACACAAATGGGGGTAGGTCACCATTAACAAATTACCAGACATATACCGCACAAATTCATCTCAATAATTATCAATGCGGGTTGTTTATTAGGTCTTTTTTTTACACAGAACCGATCCAGTTTATAAACTAGAAATTAAACAGAAACGTAGTGGTTTCTTATACCGGTGTGGAATTACAAACAATTTAAAAGTCAGAAATTGACATTTTGTTAACGGAATGGCAGTTTTTGTGTGAGTAGGTCATTTGGACAGGTTCTACATTATGGGTTCAGCTAATACAACCCATAATTTTTCGTCAAAATTTACAAGTCATTTCTTCGGTTTCGGTTTTTGGTTTCGAAAATAATGGAAGAAAAGTCACATTTTCCATCACTTTTTACAACGACCAAACTTGATGAAATTAATTTTCCAAATCGAAATGCATTGAGCCTACGATATTTTGTCATATTTCACGTAGTTTGAAAGCCTTTGGAATGGATTGTAACACAGCACCGCAACTAGCATGAACATAGAAAATATTTGGAGACTGATGAAATCATAGTATGAGTTTCTTTTGTAAAGATAAATTACTTGTTTTACTTGTTCACAGTTAAAACGTACAATACAAACAATCACTCCAAATTTGACACTTTCCAATTCAGTGTCCATACATGCCAGGAGCAGTGCTGTAGATTGTCTATTCTGATTCTAACAAAGTTGTTGCATAGAATTTTGCACCATTGATTGTAATCATACGCAATTCAATAACATCGTTCTAATAGCACAATTAATCGGAATGAAAAGTTTACTAGTGATACATAACTAGTTATTACATAGCTCTCATTATCATCTTTTTATCCTTAGCAATGTAAAAGACTATCAATTGATGCATTGAAAAGTGAACATTTACGGACAAAATAGTTATTTATGCCTCCGAGGAGCACACATACAAAAAGTCAACGAAAGTTTCACTTTTCGTCACTGAGTTAAAACACTCAAAATGTCTAAAAGAGAAGCTTAAATCACTCAGTAACATAACTATTAAGGCCAGGTGGAGGTGTTTACTATCGCAAAATTTGTAAACAAATTCACCTGGCTTTAAACAATTTTAATTTAAACTTCCGATTGCGAAAAACGGTCGTACCCAGTAAGCTAAATTTTTACGGAAAAATTGCATGAAATCTGAGGCATTTTCCGAAATCGGAATGATTTATTTGTCTTGTTTTGTTTTTGAGCTTTTTTTGAAGCTTTGGAGCTCAAAAGTTCGACTCGCAGACTGCGCTATCGCTGATATTTGCGATAGTGACGGTAACAATTTCCACAATCTATTTCAAACAAATCTTTGTGGAATTTTTTGCCCCTTTTCGCAAATATTTTAGTTTCACTTTCAGTTTTTAAATAATGGTTGGAACAGATCAAATGAATCTGAAAATTTTCAGATTAGATTGAAAAATTTTCGGATCAGATTTGATCTGAATCTGAAAATTTAGATCGCCCAATTTCAGATTCAGATCAGATAAAAACTGATCTGATCTGTTTATCTTGAAGTTTTGTATGAAAATTTCAGGTCAATCTGAGAAATTTTCAGATCAGATTGAAAAAATTCAGATTTTCAGATCAGATAAGAGTGATCTGTTCCGAGCTTTATTTTGAAACGAGCCACCTTCGCAGTTAGGGTAAAAAGTCAGTTAAGAGCACCATTTGTTTCAGTTACGAGCCCGGCTTTATCTCTTCCAATCACACATTTGTGTGAATCGATTTTCTCATTCAGTGCACGTATTTGGCAAAAGCTCGTAACTAATCTGTTTTACTCAATCGAAAGCTTGAAAGCTTATCTTGTATCACCGTAGCGCAACAAAGATATCCAAATTCCATTTTGTTTCCTACGTCGTCATCATCTTTCTAATCAGCTGACACTCACGTATGTGGGAATTTCGATACTTTTCCGAAAATGTAATTAAAAACTGCATAGAAAATAGACAATGGCTCTGCAGTAATTTCGGTTTTGTCTAGTGCAGCCTAACTTAAAGTTTTCTAACAATTTGAATGGTCAGAAAAATTGTTAGAACCATTCATCATGTATCGGTATGTGTAAAGTGTAAAAGATGTTATTCGGTCACCAAAGAAATTTTCAATTTTCAGAAAAAAGTAATGATACTACAACAACTCATGCATGCACATAATACTTAATATTAATATAAAAGAAACAAAACTGTGAACTAAAAGTGTGTAATGTTTGTTCTAAAATATGTTTGCAGTGTTGTTAAGATGGCTTAGTGCCTGGGAATAAAGTTGTCTAAACTTCAAGAAAGTTGTTAGTTCAAGGAGAGCGTTTTATCAACATGTTTATCACTACTTGCACACACATCACAATGACTGTAAATTTGGTTTCAATGTAATATATAAAGACGAATATATCATAGATGTGCACAAAATACCAAAGAATAAATTATAATTTAAACATTTTCTTCTTTGTTACCACCCCAAAAACGATCAAATCGATCACGTGCTTTCTCTAACACATCAAAAGCCGTGCGATTACCTGATGGCGAATTAATTGCTGGATCAAATGTAGGATCATCTATGCAACGTAAAGTCGAACCTGGAACTGGCTTGTCAAATCGGACATCCGGCTTGTTTATGGCAGTTACAGTTGACAATTTATCGTTATATGCTGGAAATCAAGCAGTCATTTAGGATTCATTGGAATTTAAATTGTATGGAAATGTGCAAGTGATACTAACAATCATTTTTTAATGGTTCGGCAAGTTCTGGTGGAGCTGACATCGGTGCAGCCGGTGGTTTATCCACTGGTGTCGATGCCTTCAATTCACTTTGTGGGCGAAGTATTGGATCCCCTGGTAAACGAATTTAATTACAACTCCTTATTGTCTTAGCGATTATTTTCCTTAATTTTATTTATCTGTTAGCTAGAGGTAGCACGGTGGCGTATTATCATTGTATAGTTTATGATATACATTTAAAGGGTACAGATCAAGTCAACCTGAAATTTTCTGAAAGAAACTTGAACCAGTTTTGGCCTAAACCTGATGTACTAAATCTGGACCTAACGTGAATAAACTCTGAATTTTACAATAAAATGAAACTTGACCTGTAACCTTGCCAGGTTACATGAAAAATTGTGTAAAAGTTTCAGGTTACCTGAAACCAGACCAGACCTGAAAAATTTGAAAATATCGGTTTCAGGTCAATTTACGCATTTCCATAAAATTACCCGACCTGACCTTGAATTTTCCCTATTCCAGTTATGCTGCAAGTTGTAAACGGTCAAGTTGTCCGTATTTACCTCCAGCTAGCAGATAGCATGCTATATACGCAATATAGTGTCACTTACCATCACGGACGTTTTGAGTGACCGTAAACGTTTTACCGGTATCTAACGGAACGGTCCAATTTACCGGATCGGGAGACCTCATCAGTATTTGTTCCGGTGATTTGACTCGTGTCGGTTCGGGTGGCGACTTAACGATGTGCTCGATAATCTCATGAGCGGGTAATGGACTGGCACTCGATATCGATCCACCGTCTTTGTCGGTATCATCATCATCATCTATGATAAAATTTTGGAATACTTTTTTGTTTGCTTGTGTGGTTCGTAATAACGGTATGGTATAACAGTCGGATGTTCAGAGCATAACGTTACTTTGTAAGAATTTTTTTTTCGGTTTGGCATAGAATGAGTGGTAATCGATAGTCATTAAGAAATAAAAATGAAAACACAAGAAATGATATTACACTTATTGCTACAACACCTATTATGAAAGAAAAAAAATGGTATACACAATATATACTACAGATACTACACTACACACACAATATAAATATAATTGAATGATGCATGCAATAATGAACATGTTGATGGCGGTTATACTCAATGAAAGGTTATAAAATGCGTATGATGTATTTGTTTGCGGGGACAAAGAACGAAGGTAAATATTTGGACAAATTTTTTATAGAATTTTTATGTGTTTAATTTCATTAATTTGTGTTGTTTCATCAGAGCGGAAAAATCAAATATCAATTTCAAATACTTCGATAGCAGTAGTAGTGTAGGTGTAATAATCATGACGCAACGTTGGAAAAGCCAAAAAAAAATTCAAAGTTCTGCTCCAACATGTCTAAATTTACCCGAAAAGATAATCGGCAGAAGTAGACTTGATCGATCACCTTCAATTATGTCCGTGTTTTCCGTTTTTATATTTAGAGTTTTTGATTTTGATGGAAGCATGTACCCTTGATGTAGCATTTAATTGTTTAAAGACTTGTGTGCGTAATCATTTACCCCTATCGATAGAAAAATCACCTGTAACGTACTCAGCATTGGAGTTTTTTTCTTAGTAATAATGAATTGTTTGATGCTATAATGTCATTTACACCAACGTTTTCTTAATTTCGATTCGTTTTGAAACCTCACTAACAGCCTTTTACTGCCAATAATAAGTGTAGTCTGCACCACCGGCCTAACGTGACTGTCGAACCACGCCAAAATGTAGGCTAGACCTATGAACACGTCATACGAGTCATTCAGTTTGTACATCATTGCAGCCACCAAACACAAATTATGAAGCTCGAGTGAACTTTAGGACATTACCAATACGAATTGTGGAATTGTCTGACGCGGGAATCGAACTCGGATCACTTTGGTGGAAGGTATCCCGTCCGTTCTTATCTCACATTAAGGCAAAATTTACAATAAAATAGCGAAGAACTACAAGGTAAAAATCGTGACAATTGTAGGCATTGTATGCACCGCCGTGTTTTTTGTGTATGGATAACACTTTCGGAAATTTTTCAAATTGAAATAGATTTGTTGTCAAGGCTTAAAGGTTTTTGTCCTTCAAATGTTTAGAATTATCTGAATTGCTCACAAGGTTCGTATAGACTCTACTAAGAATGTTATGATACTGTTAATGAAATTACGACAATTTTTGCTATCGCCAATCCGCTATCGACCAAAATGATCTGTAGATCGGCAGAGGCTTTTTCACATAATTGCAAAACAGCAAAATTTGTGTTAAAATTGAAGAAGTAATAGACTTTATATCACTCAAAAGAAACGAAGTAATAGATTTTATGCCACTCAACATCATAATATGCAAAATTTGCAAACTTTAGATGCCTACGTGGCATAAACCGTTCTATGAATCTCGGTGCGAAATACTTTATTCAGCTCACGATGTTTATTATGACACATTTTCGTCCTACCAAATTTGATTTCTTTCAATGAATAGGTATCAGAAACACCGACATCCTACCACTACACTGAAGTTATTGTCTGTTTGAAATGACTTATATCGAGTCGACTTTGTTTGGCTTTTCTATTGTTTTGCAAATTACTCACACAACTATGAGACAAATGGTGCTAATGGCTTCTTCAGTTTACAATTTCACACAAAAGAAGCATCAAATTTCTCCCATCTGTCCCATAGGCATGCAATGTTCAATGATTTTGCATCGAAGATTGTTCATGGTTTTATTTGATTTTTCCTCCAATTACATTTACAGAAAAGGGTTCAACGTCAACTGCAGAAAAGTAAGTATACAAGTAGGTGTGGTTCTGGGTTCTGGTGTAGTTTCTTTTTTTCAGTTTTTATGTTTTAATTTTTTTTGGTTGCACAGAAAAGTATTGCTTTACACAAAATAAATTATTTCAGCCAATTCCATGAAACAAAAAATGCAATAATAAAATAACGAATCTAAGAGAACAGAAACGAACAAAACATAAAACCATTTATTAGGTACAGATTACACACTTTGTTTGTTTTTTTTTTTTTTTTGTGAATACAACACCAAACACGAATCGAAAAAAAACCAACGAAAAAGACGAAAAAAACGTTTAAATTTCAGCAAAATTACATTCAATAGTTTTCTTCTGCACGAATTTTTTGTTTTCTATTTTATACTTACTTTCCCCAGTTTTGTTATCCTGACCTTTGATTTTTTCTGGTTGATCAAATTTAATGGTTGATTCGGTCATTGGATCGTTATAGCCATTAATGATCGTCGATTTTGGTCTCTGATGTTTATTGGATTTATAGGATTTTTTCAGATTTGGGATTGTTAAGGTTAATGGTGACAATTTATGAGTGTCATTTGGTAGGTTTTGATTTTGATGATTAGAATAGGATCTACCATTTGGCGGCAGCGAACTACTTTTAGAACGGGAGTTGGATGTGGGAAGGGTGGCTAGAAATAGTACATAAAAATAAAATTAATGTAATGTTTCTACAAAATAATTATTTTCTAAGATGAACGGATAGTTTGAAGAACCAAAAAACAAACAAGAAGAAGAAAATTAAATGGTAAAATTACTGTTTCGCACACGTAAAACTGCCACGTTCGAATCAAAACTGTTCTTGCGGCTCTTCTCCGTTTCTCCGAGAAATCAGAAATAATGAAAATAACGACAAGAATAGCACATACGAAAGTAACACTTTTTACGTGTACAAACTGAAAACCAACTGAAAATTAAAAACAAAAATAATTTTCGTAAATGGCGCATTTCTTGTGTCGAATTTGCAGATGAGGTTAGGATTTCGAAACAGAAAAAAATTTCAATGTAAATTTTATTCAAAGGAACTTTTGTGATTAAATTTCATGTTTCGGTTGAGAATTACTGTTCTCCATAAAGCTTATACGTATGTATATGTGTGTATGTACGGCTGTGTGTTTTCTGAAAATGTTTTTCAAGAGCTTTGCCGCTATTTAGAGATTTTTTTTTCTGTAATGAATAAAAGCTTTGTGCAATGTTCTGTTCAGTGGTTAGTTTAATTTTGTTAAAATTGTGTTTTATGACAAGTATACTCTACACAGCGGATTTTTGAGATTTTCGTTTGATTCGTACGAATTTCGCTGAGCCCCTTCATCGTTTCAAAAGCCGTTGATTCTCGCGGAAATATTTTTTTTTTTCGTAATTTATTATAAACTATACCACTAGTTGTATGAATCATAAGATCTGAAACTTGTGTTTCGCGAAAACAACGAAAACCCTTATATGTCGAGATGTTCGAGGATTTATGTCCAATTTGAGTGTTCCAATTTTTTAATTACAATTGTGATCCACAGCATCATTGATGCATCAACTGTTCGAAAACCGTACTAACTGGTAGAACAGGAACACTCTATATTGAGTTTTCCATACTAGAAATCAGTGACCAGAAACAACTGAAAATCACCCATAATCGTTGTCGCTATCATCAGCAAAACCTATATCAAAACTCTTAAAGGTCATTTTATTCTATCAAGACCAATGCGACCGGTATGTGAAGAAAATTTGTAAAAAGCCTTTCATTCACTTTTATTCATAAAAAAATTCAAGAAGCCCTTCACATGGTCCAAGCGTGGATTCGCCGGAGACACAAAATTGAGATGATGTTCTTCAGTTAGAAGGAAGATATTCTTCGGACAGCTTTTGCCCATATCGGGTCGAAAAGTTTTGTGAAAAATATTTTTGATATGTTCCAGTACCTTCCGTCAATCCGATCGCTTAAAGCTCAAAACACACGAGGCATGAAAAACGTATTTCGATCAAAATTCTCTTTGTTATAGTTTCGTTAAACATCATAAAATAAAACAAAATTTTGGTAAGAACACGTTTTCGATGCCTCGTGTGTTTCGAGCATTACGATTTTCGAGCTTTTCGGTTTTCATATCAAAAATGAAAAGTTGTGGAAAATCGACTAATAATTCAGTACATTTTTGGCGAACGAAGCTATTTTTTTCTAGCACAAAGGCCTGGACTTAGTCCAGTGGACTAATGTGAGCGAATCAACTTTTGAATTACAATGAAAGTCAATGGGGATTGTCGAGTTGTAATTTATTATTTACCGAGGAAATGCATTTTGCGCGAGTAAGGAATGAAACAAATTTTTATCGAGTCCACGAAGCTTTAAGCTTCGATAAAAGCTTTGACATCCTGTCGAAGCTGTTCTGTCAAAGTTAACGATTTACATTAATCAAAACATTTTCTAATCAAGCTTTCAAATGATTAATATCCGACATAAAGCTGCTACATCATATCAAGATATCAAACATAAAATACAGCCATGTATGAATGAAATTGGTAGATATGTGTGAGTGTAATGTAGTGTTTTTGGATATGTATAATGTGTGTGCCGTTCGTACACTAATAATATTCGACTGAGAGTGTATAATCTTAGCGAAAATCAAAGCAATTATGAAGGAGAACAGCATATTACCTTGTCATGGAATACAAGGATCTATATAGATCACTTCGCAATCTGAATTTGTCAAACTGTTTGTATTTATGCTACAGTTAAAGTCAATTAAATTTGTGTCTAAGTTTGCTTCAGCTGTTTTACCAGCTAATACACTCATACAAACACGATGTGGTATGTGTGATTGTATGAGTCGACCAGCTGGTAAAGCAGCTTACGTTATAAGCTGGCTTACCTGGTACAAAAGGTAGACAGTGCGAAGTGATCTATAGTAAAATCTTACAACTTACAAGAATCACCACTTGATCCCAATTAAAGTTGGATTCACAGCCGTCCGTTTTGCCTCCGATTTTATTTCGCTTACTTTAGACCACCCATCTACTGTTTAAACGCATCTTCTGTGATCTGTTAAGTAAACGGAGGCAAAACGGAGAGTCAAACAGAAACAGAAACGGCCGACTGTAAATCCAATTTAATATTCACAGATCGAATATAAGCTTGACACCGAAATTTTTAAAGTTCTTATACAAAATGTACAATTTTTATGATTGTTCATACTTTATTTCCGAATTGCATAGACTACAGCTGCAGTAAATATGCATTTGTTTATGAAGAAATCGGGTATTTCTCAAACGCAACACTAGGACTTCGTTGTTTATTTGACACGGTGGAACGTATATCTGCAAGGGTTTCAAGACAAATGAGTCCAGTACTGCCTTTGCGTCATATTTTTCTAATAAAAAGACTCTTCAGTCACAAAGCCCTTTATACAATATTTATTATATTGTTTACGTTCACTGCGTTGACTCCACATTTAGTGTGTAAAAAAGAACATTGTTGTGTAACTTGTTACATAAAAAGCTATCAACGCACTGATATGTCTAAGAAGTATGTACACGCTCAGTACCTCTTCTACGAAAGACCAAAAGAAAATGAGAAGACCCGGTTACATATAAAACTTTGACCCACGTAAAGTTCGGATTCAGGGGCATAATTTGAAGTGTAAATCGAAATACCAGACGCCGATTTCATGTCTTTATAATACCAAAATGATTATAACGTTAAAACAAATGAAGTAGAAGTAGAAGTAGAAGATGTCAAACACAGAAAAATTAGTTAAACAAGATATGTGACAGATTAAGTCAGTAATCGTGATACGCTTGATGTCTATGAAAAGGTAATTCATTGTTGTTTCGAGCTTTAAAGGATATTGACTGGGTACAAACAAACATAAAATTTGGAAAATGAATGCCGAGTATATGCAGAGTATGTTTGTTCTTTTACAAGTGACCTGCCCTTCTAAGACATTGTACCTGATAAAGTCTTTCAATATTGATATTTCAATTTAGCAGTTAATCTCAATTACAAAGAACTGTTGGATCTTCGTTAATGTACCATGTTTGTAGGAAGAAAAATGGGTGAACAATAGAACTGATATCCAAATCACCGAAATGTTCTTGCACTCAGTTACATTATATTAATGAGTATCCAAATGTAAAGTCAACGAACTACGAATTTTAGAAGGAATTTTGTTTAAGGATGGACTGACGAAAGAGTTTGGTAAACTTTAAGAAAATTCCAGTCAAAAATAACCTCATTTATCAGGTTAGTCTGAGACAATATAACGAAAATGTATTTTCAATTCAACCTTAAAATAAGGATAGGTCAAATAAAATTAAGGTTAAGGTTCCACCTATCATATGATTAGTTTTAAGTAGTTAATGTGTATGAAATAAACGCAACAACCAGACTTTTCTGTATATGATATGAATGCAGGTTCAGCATGTAATAGCCATTACAACCATTCCATTCACAAATCCAATTAGTTTCGTTGTGCTTTGTGGGAAGAGTAATTTGGTAATTTTAACTGACGATATGAGAGAGTGAAATTATTAGTGCACGTCTAGTTTTGTTTGACTAAGTTGGAAGGAAACTTTACAAATTTATATGTATTTTATTGAGATGCAAATACAAAATGCTATCAACCATTCATTAAACACTTAAAGAATGTAGTTTTTAGTTGATTCATTTACAGGAACCTCATGCGTGTCGACCATGCTTAATATTTAGTTCGTCTGCTTTTTTTTGTTACAAGAAACATTTTGGGAATGATCTTCTAATACCTACATTAACATTAGTATAATACCAAGAAGAATTTTTTTTTAGAGGATAAAATTGAAACAAAAAAGAAAAATGTCCGGATACAATTTTTCGGATAAAATGGACAAAATGTCGGTGGTCAGGACTTACTTGGTCGTGGACGCCGTTCCACAATGGTTGGTGTTGAAACTGGAGTCTTTTTATACGGCTTAGATGATGACGTTGACGTTGCATTCGGAACTGCACTACCTGAGCGAATTTGCCTTTTCGGCGAACCATCGGCATTCGTTGTAACTGGACCAACAGATTGAGAACGTCCTGATACGAGGAAAAGCGTTGTTAAAACATAGATGAACAGTAGGTCTCTTTTGAATAAACAAAATTCTTGAAAATTCTCATAGCACTGCACCTCCTAGCACGGAACTGAGGTATGTAAAAATGTATTTAGTTTACGTTGGTTTTTGTCTACAGTGAATGATTTTACCCACTCACATTTACTGTTTAATTCAGCTCTAACCAATATGGCAGAGCTGGGTGATGTAGTAACTAAGCATTGTACCACTTTAAAAGAAAAAATCGGTGCTAGCAGTACAGGTACTATGGGTTGTCGGGGTTTCAATTTTACCTTTTGATTGTTTCAACACTTTTTTAGGACTGCTGCTACTTTTTTGTGGGCTTCCTTTCTGCGGACTGCCGTGACGTGATGTAGCACTTTTCTTTGGACTGCCACGTTGGGAATTATAACTTTCGTCATCTTTTGACTTAGGTATAGTTGGAATTAATTTTTCTCTAGTCGGTGACGGAAGTAGTGCACCCTCCTCGACATCTTCAATAAACATTTTTTTTAAAATAAATTTTATTTGTAAATTGAGTGCGTTATGAGGCCCACTTTAACGGAACATTAGTCATTTACATGACTAGGGAGAAAAAGATGAAAAATAAAGTTTTTGTAGGAATTGATCCGAGGCGAAGCCGTGGTCAATAAACATACAAAAACTTGACTTTTCATTTTCAACCCGAATTATTTAATCGATTTTTCACGCTAATAACGACGAAAGTAGTGCTCAAATTTGTGCAGAAGGTTTAAGAATTTCGTTAAAATGGACCCTGATCGCAATTTTATTGAGATTTGTGTACCTGGACCAGTGGTTCTTTCTAAATGATGACGAACATTGTATAAACGATTTGTAACACCGTCACATAATCTATTATCGACAAAGTGCACTTGACCTGGAACAGCTCTGCCATTCGGTTTGATTGGTGAACTCTTATTTTTGTTCTCCTTCTCTTTTTCTTCCTTCGAAATAGGTCTACTGGAGAAGATTATTTCATCGAACACATTTTATTCAATGCACCAAATTTACTCATCAGAATGAAATCTTACTTATGAATTGATGAGGCTAACGACAATGCTGACAACGAACTTCTTCGTGATACTTGATCCCACAATTCCTTTTGTTTATTATACATGTCGGGTTGTATTTCAACTCCCCATCCACGATGCTTCAATAATTTTGTTATTTTTAAAATGGTGAAATGGAAAAGCTTTTCGCTTCCTTACCTTATATTCACCAGCCTTCTTTCTCAATTCGATCACGTCCTTGTACCAAGCGGCCGCATTCGGATCGTGTCCATTCATCACCGTCTTTTCATCTACTTTATTTGTCGTTTCGCTATCAACGACAAATCCGAAATTCTCCTTGTCAGTCATGCCCTGCTTCTGTCGAATCTCATTCATCGAATATTGTGAAAATGGTCGAATAGTTTTTCGATTCGACACTTTCCTAAAACATTTGGGAAAAATTTTAATTTTCAATTGAATCTTTTCGGAATTGGATTTTGTTTGTTAATTTGCCATTTACTTGTTCGATTTTCCGTCGACATCAAACAGAGGTTCCAGTTCCTGCACAGTTGCTAAAAATATTGTAATAAATTGCGGTTAGATTTCAAAAGTACGGACTCATTCAAGCCGACTCAGCTCGATAGTAATGACTTCTAATAAACATTGAACAAGATGACGACGTCGCTTAATTTTGTGAATTTTTTTGATGGATAAAAATGTGGTATACAATTATATATTCTAGACTGAGCGTTAAACAGTTTTGAAACGAATAGTAATTATCGGATTGTGTTAACGGAAAGCTAGCTATAAAAATTTGTGTTTTTGTAATTAAATATCTTTTTTGTTACGAACAATGAATGGCCGAAATGAAAGCGAACAAATTGTCCCGATACACTGAAATTAAGAAAATCATGTTGGCGAGAGAAGAAATGTTGTCGCATTTACAGAAAATCATCCTTCTGTGCAATCACAGTTTTGCCGGAAATTAAACTTTAATTTGATATTAAATCGACAACCAATTTTGTAACGACAAATAAAACATAAATAATTTTTTGCCATATCTTCCATATCTTCTCGAGAGATGTGTTATTTTCTCTTTAAGGTTGAAGTAGGAATAGTGCAACAATGGAGAGGAATTCAGACGAGAGAGATACAGATAAATGTAAAATTCATTCGAAGTGTTACAATTTTAAGAGATTTTCGGCTGATTTTCATAAAAGATTTTCGAAGATGGTTTTAAAATAAAGGCTGTAATCCTAAACAAAATATGCTTCCACTCAAAACAATTTTTTTTTTCGAAAACGATTGGCCGAGGTAGAGTTCGAGAACCTCATTTTGAAGCCTTTTTTATCGGCCCCACCAACTTCTGTGATCTAATCATCCAAAAACTATTTTACCGAAAAGCCACATGTCATCTTCCAAAAAAATAAATTTTGGCAGCAGTTAGAGTGAGGTAATTTTTCTGATCACACTGAACCAAAGTTGCAGAAAACAATGTTTCTAAAATGTACTAAAATTTTCGTCGTTGTAGTAACTTGACCTCACTCTTACCGTTGCCAACATTTTTTTTTTCAACTCAAGAATGGTGCCATTTGGAAGCTAATGCATGCTGCTTTTCGAAAAATTTGGGGTGATTGATGGGATGATTCTCGAACTTTCCCATGGCCTATTGTTAGAAGCATTTTTTTAAATTATTTTTTTTTGTTTTTTGGTTAAGCAATATTTTGTGTCGGGTTATGGCCTTTGTTTTTCCAAAATTAACGGCCCTAATGTGAAATTGTAAGAGAACGAATGTTCAGCTTGAACCTCTGATCTTCAAAAATATTGTAACTTATAGCGGTTTTATAATTTTTCATTTCCTAAAATATAACAAATTTCGCATGAGTCTGTTAGTCTAATTTTGTCTAGACAATAAAAACATTTTTCATAGTTCCGTTTACTAAATGGAAACGAACTTTGCGAACTCTGATATCTTCTAACAGATATAAAACACCCTTTCCAACCAACAAAGGTATTCCAAACGTAACGTCATCGTCTAAATTTACTGTTTTGCTATTTTACTGTAGTATAAAAATACATTTTTTGCAGTTGGGTGTGTATCAACAATATTACATTCTAAATTGTCGCACATTAATTACTGTGTTTGCTTAAGTAGAAACGGTTGAGTGGCCTCTTGATGTGTGTATGGCCTGTGTGTGCTTAACTTTCACATAAGCGATAAGCGTTCATATTCAAATCATTCATAAACAAAAAAAAACTGAACAATAAAAAGTAGAAACAGAGAAATTTTCTTAAAACTGTCTATGAGAGGAATTAAGAGAAGAAAGAGGTTTTTTTTATCAAAGAGATAATTCACATGACATTCAAATGAAATAGAAAAAGTAAAAAGGAACGAAAATCTGTCAGATCATTACCTGAACCTGAACCTGAGCTAGGAATACCTGAACCTATTTTGACTTGAACGTGATTCAGTTGATTTTCACCTGACCTGACCTGAGACCTGACAGATTACCCTGAAAATTTTTATGAAACTGCGTGGCAGGTTTGATTGAAATCAGGCTCAGGTTAGGTTTGTTTTCGAAAATAGCTGACCTGTTCCGGGTGATACTGATTTTTGACCATGGTCGACCTGACAACAAAGTTAGTGAAATCAATAATAATAGAGAATCAAACAGCTGTCCATTAAAGATGTCCAGACGTTTTTTAGATTTTTGGACTCTCTACCTAACCGAGAGGAAAACGACCTCAAAATAATCCCAAATACCACAGTTAATGTCAATCCAACTTATGTCGACGTTTGCTCTGTTTTTACCAGCTGATCCAATCATGCGAACATACGCCTTATACGCGCGTCGTAGTAATGGAACCCTCGTACGCACGCATAAGCAGTCATTGGTAAAACAGCTCAAACAAATTGCGATATAATTTAGTGATCTAAAATAGAAAGAAATTCGATTACTCCTCGTTCCAATCCTTGACCTTTTTTATCCGAATATCACAACCACCTCCCCAGAAGTACAGACCAATAAGGTTTTTATTTTGTAAGCATAAAACAACATTAACTGTGCTTAAGATTGAGAGTGGAATTGTGAAGTTAGTTTTTACGAATCGAATCGCTTTGAGGAAATTTGTACATCTTTCGATTGCAACAATAAAATATCCAGAATTTAAAATTTGGTGACGATTTCCCCCGTCCTTCTTAAGCTTCGACCTCTATGATCTTCCCAAAAGCGGATGTCTTTTATGGACAACGTTTTAGGATGGTTAATATTTCGGAAATTGCTTTGAATTTATTATGGGTACCTCCTCAGTTACAGCCGTCTTTACCTAATTAACCAAAATAAAATCTAAATTGAATGCTACCTTCTATTAAACATAAGAGAAAAAATCGAAAATCAACCAAAGATTACGATAAGAGAATGATTAAAGATAGACGTGATAACATTCCTTTTCACGGTGGTGACAGAGAAATTCGTAAATGTTCTATTAACGAAATGGACGGTTCAACAGAAAGTGTGTAACAAATCTAACAAAAAATGACTTAAAGAAAATGATTGATTCGAATTGATTTTTGTTTTGTTTGGTTTTTAAATTAAATGTAAAATAGCGACTCAAAGTCGCACCTTCTTTTTCGTGTGTGGTGCGCTTTTTATGTACGATGGGAATTGCATTTGACCGAGCTGATTTAATGACACCCATTGACAACGATTTTCTGGGCAGATCAACACCATCTTCTGAATTATGTGTACCGTTTCGCGTATGTGGCCAAATAAATTGTAGACGATATTCGGTGCTCAATTTTGAAAAAGTTTTTCTGAAAATTCCGCTAGACTCACCCGCCTGCAATGAAACAAACGAAAAAAGAGAAATGTTTATAACACAATTTTCATCGGTGTTTAAATGTTGGATGGATTGCAGTTTCTTAAAAGCTAGTACAGTGATATTATGTTCATTATGGTGTCACTTTGTAATCCTTATGTATTAGTAAATAAATAAATTAAAAATGAAAATTAAACTCCGACTGGAAATATACCTGTCCATTGGAACCCTTTTCATCCACAGCCGCATCTACATGACGATGTGGACCCTCCGACTTGCTACGACGGTTTCCACGATTTCCTCGATTCTCAGTCTGTAATTAAAATGAATACATTGGATGCACGACTTACATTCTATTTAACACTGCGGTTATATGGAACTCAAAGTAATAATTCGATTAATTTTCAATTGTTTTTATGATGATAAATAATAATTATAGCGTGTGAATTTTATAGATATTTATTCATGGTGTTTATGGGTTTAGCAATGTTAGAACAGGTATTATAATGTGAATATATATGAGTTTAGTGTTAATATAGAGGTATTTGGTTGAATTGATTTTTATGGATTGAAATAGCAAACAAAAAAAGAAACGAAAATTGTGTACACATTTCGTTCGTATCGGTAACTCTTCCTTCTGCGAATCGAGTACCTTGCAAATTTCATCAGTTCTCATGCTCACATTAAGAGGCATGTATACTTAGCTGAAATGAGAGTCTGCATTTGGGCGTTTCGTATTGTATTTTCGCTGATATCTTGTTACAAAAATCCGTTTTGAAAAATGTGAGACGACAATGACCAACGATCACAAAAATGTTAGCTTTCAATAAAAGTTAAATTTATTTGTGGCAGAACTGGTCACCTAAGAAAAGTCAACAATTTCACTAAACTTTCAAAAACTGCTGAGCTTTGCCAAAGATGGTCATACTGTCACAAACAAATCTAATTTTTATTGAAAGGTAACACTTGCGTGGTGATTAGTGTCGTCTTGCATTTTTGAAAAAAGGTTTTTGGAAAAATTTATCAGCGAAATTACATTACTTTTAAAACGCCCAAATGTGGGCTTTTCAAGAAAGTATCCATTCCTCTTATGAGTCACCGGTCCTTAGATAAAATTGTAGCCTACATTTGTGTGCCTCATATTTCATTTTTGATGATATCTTTCCATCAGAATCCTATTTCAAAAATGTATGACCACGAATGTGTTAGCTTTCAACAAAAAATACATTTAGTCGTAGTCGTTTGACCAGCTCTGAGAAAAGTGAGCAGTTTAACGAAATTTTCATAAAGTGCTCACGTTTCTCAGAGCGGGTCAAACTGCTACAACCAAATCTGTTTTCTGTTGAAAGCTAACACATTCGTGGTCGTCATTTCTAACATTTTTGAATAAGGACTCTAGTGGAAATATATCATCAAAAAAAAATTAAAATCCAATTTAAAAATCGCCCAAAGCATACATTTGGGCGCTTTTTAAATGCTGGATTTTAGTTTCATTTTTATGATATATTTCCTAGAATCCTATTTCAAAAATGAAGGAAATGACGACCACGAATGTGTTAGCTTTCAACAGAAAACAGATTTGGTTGTAGTAGTTTAATCAGCTCTGAGTAAACTGAGCAGTCTAAGAAAATTTCGTTAGACTGATGATTTTTCTCAGAGCTGGTCGGTCAAACGGCTACAACTAAACCTAACTTTTATTAAAGTTAAGACATTCGTGGTCGTTATTGCGGTCGTAATTTTTCCAAAAAGGATTCTCATGAAAAGATATCATCAAAAATTAAATACGAGACATACAAATTAGGCTACAATTTTCGCTGAGCATCGATGCCTCTTACGTTTAAAAGAAAATATTAAAAACACACAAAATATATATGCAGCCCATGCATAACAACGTATTCATTTTAATTTTTACTAAATAAAATTTTTAAATTTCTATTCCATTTCTGTCGCCACCTCTGTCTGATCTTTTACGAAGCACGTCAGTTTTGCACTGTATTGCCATATAGATTTTAATTCCGAAAAAATATTAGAAGTATTTACTTCGATCTATGCTCTGCGGTGCTGCGGTTATTGGGAGTAAAATTTACATGAAGAAGGTCAAATATTTGTTTTTTAAACTTTTAGTGACAGTGGCGAAAGGCTGACGTTATTAAGTAATGATCCACTGTGGTGTATAGAGGCGAAATATCGTTTCTTACAGTTTGATCTCTTATTGCATAAGGTTGGTGCACAGTTCATTAAAAATGAATAGAAAACCGTCCATTCAAATCAATTATTTACAAAAACGAAGCAAATTCAATCAAGCTCTATGCAATCGTATTCCGTATGTGGAATGCTGTCAGTCCCATTCAAATTCAAATATGTTACACTAACATTAGGATTTCTTAACAGCTATCGATAACAACGACAAGAATAAGGATGAGCTCTGGGTAACATCCTTTTATGTTTCAAAATGTATTATGATGAAGACATTGAAGAGACAGATTTTTCTTTACACAAACGAAGTAACAGCAGTTTGAAGCTTGTAGAACGATATATCTTTTTCAATCATTTTCCGAAGAACTGTATAACTCATCCTTATGGTAAAACAATCATCGAAAACTATGAACATCATGACATTTTAGTCGATAAAAATTAGTGTTTATGATAATGTTACGCTTTGAGTGTCTTTATAGTTACTTGTGTTGGCAGTTGACACGCGAAATGACCTTAAATTTACTACCTGAACATGTATTGGCCTGAACCTGATTTAATCAATTTTGAACTGATTTTACCTGAAACCTGATTGTAATGACCTGGTCTGACCTGAAACCTGACATGAAAATTTGTATTAAAAATGCAGGTTACCCGACCTGAAATTTCAGAGAAAGCTTGTTTTTGAGTGCTTGCGTTTTGTTGAGTATCCGACCTTTGTTAACGTGGGGTCGTCTCTAAATAAAAACGAAATCTGCCTCTCCAATAATTTCCGGTAACGCACAAATTGTGAATGAGCCCCATCCCCATCATATACCGACTATGAGAACTAAGTTGTGTCATACCCCTGTATTACCATGCATAGTTACAGATTCAATTGCACAAAAATCGATTGAAAACGACACTTATTTGTACATTTTGTTAAATGAGTATCAATCAATCACAAATAGTACAATAATAAGCAGCTAATGATGCTCGCGTGCCATGAGTATCATAAACGAATAATGACACTTGCTTTTCGTATTATTTTCGCAATGTTTTCATAGAAAGTTTTCATCAGAATAATCGGTTATAGGCAACTCTACCATTAAATAAGGCGATAAACTGACTTATATATGTTTAGACTCTGGAGTTCTCTATGGTAGATAGGAATGATTTCCAGTCGGTTCCAGTAAACCAAATCTAAACAACCGAAATTCTCTATAGTAACTTTCGTTCATTTAGGTTCATATTTCGTTATGCCGAGCAGCCAAGCAAATATATTTTGTATACTTTCAGGCGTCTCATCATTTTCAAGTGCCTTTTTATAAAGAAAACATATTTTCGTAATAAACGTAACATATCTCGACAAGTTCTTGTTCGTAGGATATGTGTCGGCTTAACATACGAATGAAAACAATCACAAATAGCATGAAAGCATATTCCCGAAAAGATTATATTGAATATAACAAATGGAAAAGAATGTTTGAAAATACAATCTGCACGATGAACGGTTGAGTGTGTCCATAGGATCTACGAAGCAAATTTACCCGGATACATGCACTGCCTGCATTATTACTCATCTGTTATTGACAACGACGATAAGTATAAGCAATGAACTAAGTAAAACATATGTTAATGCAATTGAAGTAAAAGATTTTGCGATTTTGCATTAAACACTAGAAATGATGACACTTTAAATATTTCATTTTATATGACCCGTAGAACTTAATAACATATTTATCGTTGTCGGACTAAATTCCCCCGGACAAAATAACCCCCGACTAAATAACCCCATGGACAAAATAACCCCGGATCAAAAAACCCTGACAAAATAACCTTCGACTAAATAACCCCATGGACAAAATAATTCCGGACAAAATAACTTCAAACGAGGCCAAAGGAAAGTCGTCGCATAAAGCTAGACTTAGCCCCGTACCATCCCGTATATCTGCTACGTACGTCATCAGGCTTTACCCGTAACTTTCTTGTATACCACCAACCCTAGTGCATCCGTAACCCAAGCACTTATGTAAACCTAAATCGTCTATATTGCGGTGACGAAAAACTGTAAAGCATAGCTGTCGTGTAAATTGCGCATAGCGCAATTCTATAAACCCCGCACGAAGTGTACCTAATGTCGAAACGAAAGCAGCTAACCCCTTTTGTTATCATATGTAGCTCGCCTTTCCTTTCATCCCTCTATGTTAATCCGCTTATACTCGACCATATGGGCGAAAAAGAAAAAAATCTAAGATGGCGTCGGCGGCCATTTTGTTGGGACACTAAAATTAATACCATCGACATACACTCGTCACTACCTTTCAAACAAAAAAAAATTCACGAAAATCGGATAAAATTTGCTTGAGATATAGGTAAAAACAGCAAAATCCAATATGGCGGCGGCGGCCATTTTGGTGGGACTCTAAAACTAATACCATCGACATACACTCGTCACTACCTCTCAAACAAAAAAAAATTCACGAAAATCGGATAAAATTTGCTTGAGATATAGGTAAAAACACTAAAATCCAATATGGCGGCGGCGGCCATTTTGGTGGAACTCTAAAATTATTACCATCGTTTTGCACTCGTCACTACCTTTCAAACAAAAAAAAATTCACGAAAATCGGATAAAATTTGCTTGAGATATAACCAAAAATGTTCTACGTTCACTGTACGGCCGAGTAGCATCAAAGGCGTTCACTCCAAGAGACCTAGCGTCCGACCCGGTGGACCGATAATATCTATCTATAAGAGCATTTCTAAGCGCAATTCGTTCATATTCGGCCGAGCTGTTGTCAAAAAACAGTTCCCGTACCCCACCGATTTCACATCGTTGGCTCTAACTCACGATTAGATGATCCGAATTTCATAAACTTTTTTTTCACGGATTGGTATTGTGAATACCTTTCATTTGACGTGTCACTCATGCATGTAGCTTTCAAATCGCCCCTTGACATTGAATACCGAAATACAAAAATTTGTGGTCGATTTTATCGGAAGTTTTGTGGAAGGTGTCGGTGTTGAAGCGCCGCAGGCAATCGAAAAGAATGCGGGGGTTCAGGGGGCGGCAGCCCCTTGACATTAAATACCGAAATACAAAAATTTGTGGTCGATTTTATCGTAAGTTTTGTGGAAGGAGTCGGTGTTTAAGCGCCGCAGGCAATCAAAAAGAATGCGGGGGTTCAGGGGGCGGCAGTCCCTTGACATTAAATACCGAAATACAAAAATTTGTGGTCGATTTTATCGTAAGTTTTGTGGAAGGAGTCGGCGTTTAAGCTCCGCAGGCAATCAAAAAGAATGCGGGGGTTCAGGGGTCGGCAGCCCCTTGTCATAAAGTATCGGAAAATTAGAAATCGTTGATTTTGTCGCAACTATTTGTTTATAGATTGTTTAGTGTATTTATGAAAAGTGTCAATGCGCCGCAGGCCGAGAAAAATAAAAACGACTAAAAAAAGCGGGGGTCACGGGGGGGCGGCGCGGGGGGCGGCCGCGGGCGCCGCGCCCTTAGCGGGGTTTGGGGCAGAGCCCCGTGCGTGTTAGGCCGTCTGCAGGACGTGCAGCGAAACTCGCCGCAGGTTTTGCAAAGATTTTTCTATTTTTATTTTCAGTGTAGTTATTCGTTATTATTGAAGTTATTTCGATACGTAGACATTTTGCCTGGGGTACTTTGGTTGGAGTTATTTTGATCCTTCGTTATTTTTTCGGGGTTACTTTAACATACAGCCGAAATTTAATTGGATTTTTTGTCCGGGGTTATTATGTCCGCTCTACTGTCTCCACTCAATAGAAAATTTATTTTGTCCGGGGTTATTATGTCCGGGGTTATTTTGTCCGGGTTATTTTGTCCGGGGATATTAAGTCCTAGAACCCATATTTATGGCCCCGTGACCACAAATATATTTTTGTACAAATGTCCAAAAATGTAGATCACCTTGTTTTCTACATTTGTGTACAATTGCACCAAGCAAGAGCAACGTAAAAAAATTACTTAAAGAATGTCTCGGCGAAAAATATGTCAGTAAGTGCCATGGGCCTTTTGAAATGTGCACAGCAGTAATTCGTTTTCCAACCCAATACTGTGGAACGGCATTTAAATTACACAAATGTTCAATTTATTTACTAACTAACGTTCAGAGAAGTGGATGTTCTATCTGGTTTACGCTACTAACTGTTGATATCTCTGTGTTGTTTATTTTTCTACAGTCGTCGGAGAAATATAGATTTCGGGATTTCGTTTTCATCGTTTTTCTGTATTCTCTCATTTCGCATTTTATTTCAAATGGTAATTGAGAGAATTAGATTAGAAAACGATGATATCTCTAAAAATCCCGAAATCTAACTTGGAAATTATGCTTTGTGCCAATCGTCAATCCGAGGCGAAACCGAGGTTTACTGCACGCACATCGTGTCCGCGAAACACGTATACCCGAATTAGAAATAATTTTTTATGTAAAGAAGCGAGTCTAAAATTCATAGATTCTTTTCCCCAACTTACGCTAGTGCAATTTTGCAAAGTTCTTTTCCTAACTAGTGTTGAGAACGTTTGCTTCTACCTTATTATTTTTTTAGCAAATGAGTAGTTTGCAGTACGAGCCGGATGCGAGTTCTGGAATCGAAGGATCGTTAGGAAAATAAATATTTTGTCACTAATGCTATCACAGCATTGCTATGCTTAAGTGTGAAATGTGAAAGTTACATTGTTAAACCATTATTTGCTCTGCTTAATCAAACAGCGTACTGCTTAATCAAACAGCGTAAAATCTTGTTCAATGCAAGCAAACAAATGGAGGTTACGTACACATGTGTGTTGCCACTCGTTGCCTTCTGTGTATCAATCTCACATGTAGTAACGAAAACAACCTCATCGCGTCACTTGTATCGAAAATAACTATTTTCATTTCGACTAAAAGTAGCATTTTATAATAAAATCGTATCATCTAATTACGTGATCTTACAAGTATGAACAAATTCACTAAATTATAATTAAATATCAATATTCGTAAGCACTAAGCTAAATTAACTGGTTGTACGATAATACGAAAATGTTTTAATCTTCTAAAAATTACATATAAAATATTTACAAAGCTTAAATTATCATGTAAATGTGTATCATGTCTGTCGGAACCAAATAATTTACTAATTTCTAAAAAAAAATTATGTATAAGATAAAAAACAATGTCTTACCCGGGCACGATTAATAGAATTATTATCATTTCTATAATTGGTCGACGCTGATTGATCACAATTAATAAATTCATGAGTCTTATAGGCTAGCTCAGGACACTTTTTTCTTCTCGGAAGAGGGGGTTCATTACATGTTCCTAGAAAAATTATATTTTGTTAGAACTTTGTTTTGATTTTCTATTTCGGAAATTATCGACGCAGTCAGCTCAGGTTTGCTAATTCAATTGATCTGGAGGGGACAGTGACGAAATTTAGAACCTTCGATGAATTTATTGAGAAAATCGTTGTGTGGAATTCGGTGATAATAGTTATTTATGCCACCGACTATGCCACTGTAACTATTATCCTCGAATCACAAGTATCGTTTCTCGCACGATTAAGACAGTTTTACGTTCCGTTACTGATTTTAGAAAATCTTTATTTTGTTGACTTGTGTGAAGGCAAGGGCTACAATCACTGCAGACACGGCAGAGTAAAGTGAACGAGGCAGGAGCGCTTGATTTGACTGAATTATCTTGTAGCCTTTGTGTCTTACGAATAAAATTTTTCAATTTATGTCAGTGTTCATTTGAGTTCATTTTCATACAGTGTATTAGGTCCCTTATTTGACGTATCGAAAATGAACCGCTCCTGTCTGGTTTATTTTACTCTGCCGTGATTGGGTCCCTTGCTTGACGATTCAAAAATGAATGGTTTATTTTACTCTGTCGTGCTGCAGATCAAAATAGTATATTTCGTACCTAGGACTAAAAGTCTTTTTAGCGTGTGAGAAGTTTCCAGACAGAGCCGAAGGCGACTTTTCGGGTCCTAGGTATGAAAAATTGTTTAACACCGTCAAAGCACCTAGCAGGGTAATAGAGGTTTTTATACGTCAAATAGAGTAGTTTTTTGATACCAATAATACCATTAGCAGCCTTAATGGTAATTTTGCAATGACATTATGAAAAAAAAGTATGGAAATATTCGTATACTTCGATTAAAGTACTACTTTATTTTTTTCTATTACCCTGCTAGGTGCTTTGACACCGTACAATACTTTTTATGCTAGAATTGAGAAAACAGATTTTTGTGTTTTGCATGCGACAGTTCTTTAAGAAATGTGTAATTTTCCCTCCTAGGACTTACATACGCAAGCAACAAGACGATTCGACATGTACAGAACTTAATAAGATAAGTACTTGATGTACTAGAATAATGAAGGAAATTCAGAAATTGAAACATTTAATTCATTTTGATTACCTATTGATTATTGGAAGACTCGTTTAAAAAAAAGAAATGAGCGGAACAAAGTTATTAAACGAAAATGTTTGCAAACTGAAGCGGTGCACAGTCTTTAGCCGTAGGAATAACAAATTATTTATTTCTGAAATGTGAAAATGAGCTTTCTACCATTCATTAATTCAGAAGCAACTTGTGCAATATTCAGAGCTGCAGGCAAAGAATTGTGTTCAATGAATGTGGAAATTGTGAATAATAAATTTCAATACGCATTGCAAACACAGTAGAAATCCTTTTTTTTATTAACTATGAATGGGTTACGTGGTCAACCAAATTGCGTTTTCGGATTTAACAGAGCTTGATTTTTTTACATTTACCTAAAATTTCACCACGGGTAAATAATATGAGAGACACAGTGTGAATAGCTCAAAAATATATCAGACACAAAATGAGTCGATTAAAATGTTGCAATGGGGCAATATTAATTGGTAGTTATAAAGCTCGGGATACGTCAGTTACACCCATCGATGTAACATAGGGTAGATTGGCACACACGAAGAACGAAAATTCGGAAATATGTCACACACACAACGACAAAAATTTTTAATCACAACCATCACAACATAAAACAAAGCGAAGGGACATTAAAAGGGACATTCAAAAAGGAAGAGGACATTAAGATTTAAAAAAAATTTTGTATGGCTTTTGTATGGCTTTCTTCCGCGCGCTTTTTTAGAACGTAAGTTACGTTACACATACATTCTTGCATTCTTTCCGCACAAACGTCCTATATTACATAGATGGTTACACCAACATTATGTACTGAAAATACCTGAACCCACTTCAATCTACAGCTGGTATGATCAGTTTTGATCTCACCTGAATTGACTTGAAACTTGAACCTGATTTGCATGGTCAGGTTGGTTAGGTCATGTTCTTTTTCAAAAATTACGTAATCTGCCCTGAACTTTGTTTAATTGGTCTTTGACCAGTTGAGTAGTTGAGTAGTTTACCCATCATTTTCACTTGAATTTTTTTTTAAATAAATTCAAATAAGAACACCGTTTCCTGACTTTTTCCTTCGATTTTATTCAATTTCGATTGAGACTGTTTTTAACAAGAGACGCCATTAAAGAAATTCCATTTATGCCATTTATTATCGACAGCAACGAGGAGAATGATCGATGTGCTCTGGCTAATGTGGTCTTACATATAGCAAAAGGAATGTTCAAACTAATGACTCGTCTGATGACATAAAGGATTGAAAATACTTAGATAAAAAGGAATAGCAGAAAATTAAACCAATGCCGTCTGTGAATGGTTAACAAATTGATTTAAGACCTGAACCTTAGGTATCTAATCTACACATAACTCTTGTGGTCTGTGGTCGATTTAACTTCTGTTCTTTAGGTTTATAGTTGGATTTGAAGGAAGTTGGAAGAAGGTGATGCATTGTGAATATTTTGTGGTAATCTAGTGATCAATGTTTGTAAGAATTCATTCTAAATTAAATTGTCTTTCGGAACAGACGTGTTTGTCTCTAAATTATTTCTTTCTGATACTTCAGTAGCTTCCCCAATCCTGGAGAACCAACAGGTTATGGGCCCAGGACACGGAAGTTGTGATAGTGAAAGTTAATGGAATATAAAATCGATAGCGGAGGGTTATCGCTGAAAGTAGGTGGACTATCGTTATCCGAATTAAAGTCGATAGTGGCGGGCTATCGCCGATGGCAGTGTGCCATCGCAAACCGACCGAAAGTCGATAGTGGAGGGCTATCGTCAATGGCAGTGGGTCATTGCAAACCGAAACAAAAAGTCGGTGACAGTGGGTCATCGCTAATAGCAGTGGGCTATTACAAACGAAAAGTCGATGGCTGTGGGCTATCGCCGGCAGCAGTGGGTTGTCGCAATTGAAAGTCGTGGCTGAGTCAAATCATATTAGCAGTGGGCTGAATGACACCGGTTGCAGCGGCTGAATCGAATCGTGTGTGCAGACGCAAATCGTTTAGCAGTTGGCTTTTTGGAATTGAACAGTTGAACCGAACCAAACGACATGGCAGTAATGTTGAAAAGTGATTCATTTGTACTTTGAGTTCACATGGACAGTTCCAGGTCATATGAGTGGTACAGTGTTATTTAAATATTTTTTTTTATGTACATTTTTGGAAATTGTTTTTAATCAAATTTAACATTATCAATTGTTTGAGGGGGTGTATAATATATCAAATTGAGGGGGTGTGTTAACTTATCAATTTGATGTAATCATAGTCACCGGCTATTGCATGAGAATACGGAGGTAATCTAGTGATCAATGTTTGTACGAATTCATTCTAAATTAAATTGTCTTTCGGAACAGACGTGTTTGTCTCTAAATTATTTCTTTCGGATACTTCAGTAGCGTCCCCAATCCTGGAAAACCAACAAATATTACCATTCAAATTGTCATTTCCCTCATAACCTTTATAGATCACTTTCAAGTCTGATTTGATTGAAAGAATTCGATAATGAGATATTCTCAAACTTGAATGGTCGACAACAGTAAACTTAAATTTGAAGCTAATCTAATTTATCTTAAAAGTCATCTATTGAAACGAACGAATATTTTTTGTATTGCTCACCTTCAACATGCCTTTCGTCAGCTTCCGTTGACTTCGAAAAGAAATTATCCGCCGAGCTGGCTGTAGTTTTTATTTTTTGAAGTCAGTAAATGGTTCTTTAAATTAAATTAAATCAGTGGACTAACGGGCAACAAAATAATTTGTTAAGCAATGGTTTACGTAACAAGGAGAAGGTGATTTTTTTCGAATTTGAAGTCTTGGTAAAAGGAACATTATCTCCAAGTTACGTCCCAATTGTATGCCGTCTTCCCTTCTCTTGGGGGAGAAAGTGAAAGGGGAAGACTCAGTGGCATTTAAAATAAGTTTAACAAATGTTCCGAATGTTCTCTTTCAAATCTTAAGTAAACAAAGAAACTCGTCGCATTGTGAAGCAAAAATAAAATTAGTATTTTCCCCTATGGGAAATCGATTTTACAACGAGCTAATATAAGTCAAGACTAAGAGAATATAGCACAATGTTACTCACCGAACTGATTTGCTGCTGGTGGTCGTCGTATTACTTCTGGCCTAGACCCACCGGTGTACTCATGCCAACGATAAGTGCTTCGATATTCCGAATGGAGCTGAAAATTCAATAAAACGTTATTACACGCAAAGTTTGCAGAATTGACTATGGGAACGTAAAAGTTCCCGATGAGACTGATTGTCAGCCGGGTATCAAGTCATACATTGCTAAGAAATATTCCAAATTCTTTTGATTTTTCGAACTCAGGTCGGTTGAATCACAGTCAAAGACGCTTAGGACATGAAGGACGTGAAAGAAATGAGGCCCTGGTCGAAACTTCGAATAACCGTATCGAAAGACAATAGTTTTGAGACCGTGAGTATATTTTTTTCGATCTTTTGAGACTTTTTTATTGACCAGGGAAGTAAAGGAAAGTCACGATGCAATCAACCTTTTTTGGTTTCGGTATTTGCGAAGTAGTGTACAATTGATTTAAAAATATATTTTAGATCGCATTAACCGTTATTCTGAGAATCAGTTCTGAATTTCTTTTATATTAAACAAAATTTCGCGAACTCATCTTTATATGTTCAATAAATTTAATCTTCGAGGTAGAATTGGTTCATGCTAATTTAAAAATCAGACCCAACATTTCCCAATCCATCAGCAACGGCGATAGGTGCCTTTTATCATCATTTCATTGGCTTAGCTGATACGAAGTCGTCGTACGAAACATTTAGTTCATAATTGTTACACCATCAAAACGGCTAATTACCGTTACCGACACATTCCACCACTACCTATCAGAAAGGTAATCAGCAGAACCTTTAAATATTTAAATTTTTTGATTGATTTTCCGGAAAAACGAATTTCTGGAACAATTTACACGATTGGCATTTCATATCAGAAATTACAGTAAAAAAATGTGTCCATATTGAGCGAGTACACACAAACCAAAGTTAATTGCTGGTAGAACTGAAAATAAAATTCAGCACAAACACATCATATGACCTCATACGCTATATATGCGGCCATGTATAGACCTACCCAATGTAATGCATGCAAATAAAATAAAATAAAAAAAACTCTCGTATATCCTGGCTGCTTTCTGACATATTCATGCATATACGGTAAAAATGTACGTCCCTTTGACATGACTAAGAAACACCATAGCACAAAATATATCACGCTACCGGCGATTTATATTACGTAAATAGGAAGATCGATATTTCATTGGCTAAAGATTTAAGTCCAACCATACAATTGTCTTCAAAATTCGGCGGAAATAACCACTCGATGGAATGTTAAGCATACTCGGTCCCTTGAAATTAATAAATTCCAGATACACTGAGATAGATTGGAATGGGATTAGTATGGCCAGACTGTGCAAGAAAAGGAAATAATGCAAATTCCCAAAATTGGTGTTCGGTAAAAGATATTGTTCGTTAAAAGCTTCACGAAAAAATAATTGATTGATCACATGAAGAGAACTTTTTTTTTGTTGGTTAAATTAACGAAAAATACTTTAAGAAAATCGAAAATCTTTTCCAATAGAAATTTAACAGAAAATGGACTCACCTTGTCTACAGGCATTGATGGGCACGCTCTACACAAATTCCAAAATGATCCGATCATAAGGATATCTTTTAATTGTAACACACAAAACCTCAAAAAAGTGTAAAAATTAAATGCTGTTGTGTCCCCCGGAAAATCCTTTTTCAACTGAGCAAATATACTGAAATTCTTTTCGTGAATTTTTCGTCAATAGAACCGATTTTCAGCAAGAGAATTTCTATTTTTCATTTTCTTTTACGTACGGCAACATTTTCTTAATTTTAGTTTAATCACAAATTACATAATTCCGACCAAATCAATCAGTTTGAAGTAAATTTCAAAGAGCTACAATGCGGATAAATTTTTTTTATCGAGGAAACGATTTCAGTTCTGACCTTTAAATGGAAATGTATTACACTTACACATTTCACATAAGGGGAAATCGATATATTAATGAAAGAGGGTGCTGCCGCATATAGTACCGTGACATTTTATAAGGGTAGTAGAGCAGTCAAACAGAATGTTATTTTGTACTAGCCGAACGTGATAGGGGTTTGATATTATTTTATTTATTAGCGGGAAATATTTTTCTTTTAAAATGAATTTTTTGCAGATAAACAGATACAAGAGAATCTGATGGTATGGTCGCTATTTTGATCAATTTTATTCTCTGTCGGAAATAGATCCTATCTAAGTGGAAAACGATGAAGAACATAAAAATTTGTTTTTGACTACGGCATCAAAGGAAAAACCTTTTGTTAGTCGAAATCGACATGAATCCTAGTTCACTTGGACGTCGCATGACTGGTTGGATTACTATTTTTTAGTTAACTAATTTATTTTTATAAGGTGTGCTACCAACAGCAACACTTGAAACAATGCCACTTTTAATTTAGCTTTATCAGACAATCGTCAGACTTAAGACTTCTGATTGTTAGGGTTCAGAACAAATATACGTCAGGGTCTCTCGAAGATCGATTTTGGTAAGTTGACAGTAATGAAATCAAATATTATTGCCGAGGTGGTCACAGTGTAAACACCTCGCTAAACACGAAACGTTGTTAGATCACCGAAAGAATTAATTTGGCGAAGTAGATTCGTCTAATTAGTACTTACGTTAAGACTTTTTCATTGAGAATTTGTCTACGTTCTTACAAATAAAATGTTGCCATTCAACCATTAAAACAACTAATGAAATTCTTAGCAATTAAACAAAGAAGATAACCATTCTTTCCCTATGTTTCAGATTAATCCAGCAAATATATCAACATATTGTTCATCTTGTTCGAAGGACTACCAATATTTCAGCGTTAGAATTAGAACATCACTTGAAGCAAAATGTAGCAAAACGTATTCTGTCATGCCCTGAATGGGACTTACTAATAAGTGCTTCTCGTCGCACAACTAAATAATGTATTGAGTCATCTCTGACCATTAAAAACCGCTCAGGTTTGGACATATGTTAGGAGCCGCAGTGTCGGGAATTAAGTGACTAAAAAACCTGAGACAAGACCAAGACTTTCAATTTGGAATCTCAAATAAGCAACAACTTCGGAAGGTAAGGAGCTAAAAAATTATTAAATTTGTCAGTACAAGGGAATGTTCATAAATGACGTCACGCCGTTGTTGAAAAGGGGTTTTCAAGAAAACGTGACAATTCAAACAAATTTTAGTCAGTTTTGACTCTTTTTGGTGAGAAGAGGTATCGAAAAGTCCATAAAAAAGCGTGACATTATTTATGAACGACCCCTAAGAAGACCTGGTAACATATTAGACAATGAAAAATCAAAATGAAATCTATGCAATGTATCATGTCTCTAATTATTTCGGTCTATGGTTTGACACACACACACACACACACTGTATGCGGTAAAAATAGTTCCTTTTAAATACTTTTGGACTAAATATTAAAAGTAAACCTTTGGCTGTCGGTAATGTTATGCATGCAACTATGCTGCAACTGTGTTCAAATGTCATTTATGGCATCATATGTACACATCATACCTAACATGCCACATATGCACGTTCAGAATTTGGAACAGGCGAACATAAAATATACTGTTCTTACTGCCACACATTATACTCTACTCTGACACAAGCATGTTCGTTATTAAACAAAGAGTTAAGTGCATACCACAGCGGCGAAGTGTTTATGTGAGCCTGTCCGAAATTCCGATCGGCTCGAAAAATTATGAAGAGTTTTGCGATTTTTTTCTTTGATTATTCATCGTATGTCGAAAGTGCCATATTATCAAGGTGTGTGAATGTCGACCGGTAAGGAGTAACTGTCTGCTGTGAATAGCAAAGCTTTTTTTTGTTTACATCAAACGGATGGATATGTGATGTTACATTGATGTCACGGGTGTACCACTTTACCATAAAAATTGTCGTAAAATACCATCGATTTTAGGCAATTGCCGAAGACAATTAAAAGTTACTATAACAGAAAATCGTTGTTGCCGAAAACTATAACATTAACGAACTACATGAAAAAGGCAGCAGGGTTTTGATTTTGTCAAGTTGAATTTCAGTGTAGAACCTGGCTGTAAATTACCATTTGATCGATTACCAGCTGGTCCACGGAATAATTACTCGTTTAGGGCATCTATTTCTCCAATTAATTTAATTAAAATCTGATTCTTATTGTAAAAAAAAACCTTGGAACGAGCCGAACAATTCGTATGATCTGGAATTTCCAATTGTATCACAGAAATCGGTTAAATTTGCATTTAAAATGTTTGTCGATTTATTTGACTGGGTCTGCGTTGGGTGATCAAAATTCCAGATCATAAGAATTGTTCGGCTCGTTTCAAGTTTTTTTTTATAATAAGAATCAGATTTTAATTAAATTAATTGGAGAACTAGACGCAAATGCGACTTTAATTCGCCACCCACCGGTTCAAAAAATATTTCGGTACATGTTCAGGCTGTTGTAATTCGAAAAAGTCTGGACTAAAGAAATTTGACGAAAATGTTTTGTGAAACATCTTAGAGCAAATAAAGGGGAAAATTTTCTCTTTAATATCCCTCCAATGCAAATTTATTACCTTGGCCAATAAATCTGAAGGTCTCAATTCATTCCCTTATTTAGTGTACTGATACATTTCCTCAATCTATGGCGACGGACGACATGGTATTTATTTTGCTGACCTTAACTGTTAGCAGACAGTATGGATTAGCGGCTTCCTCTCAGTAGTCAGCTGTATTTTCAATTTCTTGGTTGGTAAGAATGAAAACTTTTAGGGAAAATACACCCTTCTTCAACGCATCGACAAACTCACATACGGCTTCAATGCTTTCTATTGCTACTGAACTAACGAACATAGTATAGGTATTGGTTGAAAACACCATTGCTACCCTCCGATTATAAAATATAGTCGAAGCGTGTTTCGTTTCCCATTATGTAGTCAATAATACATTTAAGCCCTGTTCACCCATAGCAGATGTGGTGTTGATGTCGGTGTGAATTATGTAGGTATAGATGGAGAACGGATTTTATATACTAAGTTTGAGGAAAATGCTATCGCATTTACGTTACAAAAGGTTGAAAAAGGTCAACCTCTCCCTCTTACCGTGGCATTCCGACCTTGATCGAAAACGCCATAAGGGCGTTGAATTAAAAAAAATGCAAAAAGCCATTCGTTACCTTTCATCTATACAAAATCAAAAAGGTCCTTTGAGCATCGCCCGAATGACCATTCGCCTAGACCAGGCCTGGCCATTCGTGTATGTAACACTGGTTTTCTTTGTAGATTGGTAACGTCTCTACGAGTACTCTTCAGGAGCGAGGAATCAGACCAAAGTCTACGCTGACTGAATACATTTTACAAGTTAATTTTTCATACATTTAGTCGTACCGGGTGGGAAGGGTGAAACAATTAAGAATTGCTATTACAGCGCATATTGTCAGCCGCTCAATTAAGGCGTAACGGCTTGATTTCCTTTATGCCGGAAATGATTCATTCATTCATTCCGGTTCAGTTTTCAGATCAATTTGTTCAATAAAAAGTCGATTTAATAAAAATTAGTGATTTATTTTCAAAGATTATCTTTTAAGAGAAATAAATCCTCCAATTTATGCTTAAAATACATTTTTTTTCTTCTTTCTTTCTCGTTTTATAAAAGTCTTAATGTTAAATATATAATTAATTACATAAACAACACGGTTTTCTCTTTACTATATGGAATGATAATATTTACCATTTTATTGAATGATGACAGTCAGTGGGATAGGACGAGGAAGAGGAGAGGGAGGATGTAGAGGTTTTTCTGTTTCACTTTGCTTTTTCATAAAGTCAGGCAGAATTATACATTTAACAGGCTAAAGTTATTTTTAATTTTTATATACTTTTTACTATTTGTCGGTTAACATTTAGGTTTTTGAAATATATTTTTTTCTTCTACTGAATCTACCGTACGACGTACGGTGTACAGTGAGTAAAACGTCCACAAAAAGATCGTTCATAAAAGACGTTCAATGATTGCAGTCCCTTTGTCCCAAATAATACACAGTCCATTAGTTATTAGAAACGAAATCGCAAAAAATTTGAACCCGATTTTAATTTACTCAAAACTTTACCAGATGACAAAGATTCCAAAACACCGAGTTGCATAAACTCGAATTAATGACGCTGATTCAGCACGTTTGGTCCTTATGTGCTCGTTGTGATTTAAATGAGTAACATTCTCCCAATCACTAGATTAACGTAAATTAATTAAAATTGTCGCTTTACTTGATGAAAGTAATTTAATTCTCAAATGGAAAATTTTCTGAAATAGAACCGCTGTTATTCCATGGAAGAGGAAGGAGGTGTACTTACTGTATGCGTGATGTGTTGAATACATTTATGCAAACGAGTGCGTTTTTATGCACTATGTGTAATTGTCACACAATGCCAAAAGTCAAGGCTGTGAGAAATTATTGAATTACTAACGTTCAAATTGTAGCAGCTATAACATATGACGCCCTATACTACCTCGAAGGGCAGTTATTTGTAAATTTCATTGATAAAGGATTGTCGTAAAGAATAGTTATTTGTGTATCTGTTTTCTCACTTCGTTCGGGCTACAACTCGCGAAATTGCCTAAAACCAATCGTCCAAAACAGATACTCAAAAACATTTTCATGAAAACCAGATAAAAATCTCAAAACTCCCTCATTTTCGGCCTAGACACATGAAAAATGATTTTACTGTTTTGTACACATGAAATTGCCCATTTTCGCTATTTCGCCAGCTTGTCTATCTGGTTGCTGTCTTTCGACATTTGTAACAGTATGGTAAAAGTGAGTAGTTAGGGAAACGAAGAATAACGAAATTGGTAAATCTATCCGTGCACAGTTTCCATCAATTTTTAAGGATTTTCTTTTTGAATGATTTTGAGGATTTTCTTGGGTTTCTAATGACTTTTTTTGGCTTTATGAGGATTTTCAGCAGACAAAATATTTTCTAGTCTTTTAGGATTTTCTAGTTTATCCTCCGTCCCTATTCCATATTGGTGTACGTTTGTTATTGAATATTATTGAATATACGCCCAAAGTACTCTGTAATTACTCTGGTTGCGATAAAAATTATGTCGTGCGTAAAATACTGGAACAGCGTTTGGAGCTTATATAACCACTTCTTGTCATAACGAACCTATTTTTAAACGACTTTTATGAATATTCACTTCTTATTTTCATATAAAACCAAAACACAAAAATAATTCGACTTTATGATAAAAAAAAATCGAGAAACAATTTTATTGGGTGATTATTTTGCGATTAGACTGGCTGGAACCGAAAAAAATATAAACCATTCAACCACTTGAATAGAAAAAAAAAATTGAGAGTAAAAGCGAAAACGGAACCGAGAAAAGCAAACAACACAACCAAAATGGAAAATAAATAAATAAATTAAATAAACCGGAGGAGAAAAAAAATGTCTTAATAATTTATTGATTTTGGCTTACTTACGGGCTATATGCTTATAATCATAATAAAACTTTAATTATTTGGAAATGTTTATTGATCTATCTATTTTTGGAAAAGCAAAAGAAAAAAAATTTACCACATCAAGGGTATGAATTATAAACTGATTTATGAATCTGGAGTGTTTTTGCGACCATTCTGTTCAATATAATCATCCGAAGAGTCTCGATCAAAGTAATAGTTGTTTTGATTGGCCTGGAAAATGGAAATTTTTGTTTTTGTATAGAATGCGGAAAATTTTAAATATCTTTTCGACATTAAAATAACCAATTTCAACACAATATTTTCATTTCGTTTAGCTAACTATAAAATAAATAGAGACCACTGATTTAACGTTTAACTTTAACCTTTTGATCTGGTATGGTCTTTCAATCTGTTACTTATTTTGTGTATGCTGCGCCATGTGTGCGTTCAAGAAAAATCTTGTACTTCATTCAGTTTTAGTTTAGCAAACTTTTTGCTATAAAAGACCACCATAAATAGAGAGCATCTTTTAGTTCTGTCGATACCTGATAATTAGCTTATTCTAAAATTCGTGAAGTTCTCAACATTCAATGCCAGCAGTATGTTAATACCGCAAACAACCAATACCGAAAGCCGGTTCTCATGAAAAAATTAACGGACCTTTTAAACTCGTACGAAGTAGAAGTACAACATAATGTCCGCCGACCGCCATATTTGATTTTATTAAATGTTAATTATCTTGGTGAAAATTAGCCTTAGAGCGTTGCTGTCAAGAGGTAACTGATTAGTTATGTGTGTGGGATATTTCAGGCATCCTATATACTTAGCTAAGTAGGCCGCATATAGCTATCTATATAGGAATTCGTTTATTTTGATTAAATTTTCACAGCCATAATGGGACACAGTATGGAGATTGGTTTAAAAGGAGAGATTTGAAGGTGGTGTGTTGCAGTGTAGCTTCAAGATATATGACTTTTATGGATAAATAGTTTAAAGTGATGTTTCTCACTGTAGATGACATCAACAACCCACATAACCCATGTTGGCCAGCAACCAAATAATGTCATTAATTAATCAGGTTGTTGGATTAGCTCAATAAAGACAAATTTTTTATGAGCTAATCCGACAACCTGATTAATTATTAGATCAGCTCATAAAATATTGAAGTTGTCAAATAATGTCAGATATCTAATGATACCATGGTCGGTCGTGTCCCTCGTAGCCTGTGGTAGAAAAACAGGTAAAAGATTGCATTTCGGTCATCTCCTACTGACGACACCGTGGCCGGAGAACTATTTCGAAGGTTGTGGAAATTGTAGGCACATAAGAATGATTGTATTAAAACTTCAGCCTGATTTCGGTAGTTTGTTTTCAAAACAATCCCTAAAAAATAATTAATGCTGGGGCCACTAAAAAAGCTGTGTCAAAAGAGGTGTCCGTAGCATGTTAAAGTGTTTTTCGGTAGAGATTAGCACCCTGATAAAGAAAATTTAAGGTGCCAAGCTGGGTTCCGGGGCAATAACTTTTGGCGGCGGGTCCAAAAACCGTGTTTTTTCACACTTTTCGTTGAATATCAAGAGAGCCCGAAAAGATAAAAAGTTGATTTCTTCGGGAGAAACATAGAGTTTGAATGCTGAACAACATTGTCGAATACAAAAAGTTTGTGGAAAATACAGGTTGGGCCGAAAAAAAATTTAAAGTTGAAATACCTGTGTTTTCGGCGAAAATCAGTCACTTTAAGTTATTTTGTTCGTCTTTTTAACTTTTTTTTGCATATATTTTAACTCGGTAACGTAGATCCTTATTATCTGAACACTAATGAAGAAAACAAATTCCTTTTGGAAGGTACAGGGTGGTCCAAAAAAAATTACTATGTGTAGGAAAATCGTATTTTCATACAAAATCCTTTGATTTTGAGCTCTTTTCTTTATTTCACCACCTTTCTCTGTAGAAGATCTAATTATTTGGAAAGAACTAAGTGAATAATGTCTATCGAGCTTTTTTCTGTAGCCTAAATTCAAAGTTAGAATGATCTGATTACTAATTTTGGAGAAATAGTAGATTACTGTACCAGCGAAGGAATTTGATTTGGTTTGAATTCGGGCCAAAAATAGTAATCTATGACGAGAAAAAAAATCTTTAGATTTGAAATATAAGAAATATGAAAGAAGATCGTCGACTGGAGTGTTCGTCTAAATCTCGTCAGGTAAATAAATTAATTTCTCGTTTCTCAGTTCATCCGAACTAAGGTCTCAAAAGATTAAAATGTAATCCCTCTAGGACCTAATGATTTGAGTCAACTCTAAAATGAATTAAATTTTACTTTCAAAACGTCGGTCGAGTACTGTTAATCCCTAAAGGATTAAGACCTAGGTTCATTTTCAATTTCAATGCAACAGATGGCGCCTTTGTGATGTTATTAGGTTTGTACAGACTGGCTCTGGTGGAAACTCAATAGAGGACAGGTGATGCAGTCATCAACATTACCTCCGGCTCCGTGTAAACAAGTGGTTTTAATGCAAGCCGGTGGTATTTTTATTGAGTTGGCTGCTTTCACTCAAAACACTACATGCGGCGGCAAAAAAACAAAACGTTTCTAGCTATATTTGTGGCAGGTGATGGAAAAGCAAAAAACGAAAGAAATCGAATTGTAAAAAATAATTTATTAAATCAATCTTTAAAATAGGAAAAAAAAACGTTAATGGAAAACAAAGAGTATAAATTTACGGATTTTATTGGAAAAATAAAATTCAAAAAAATCTTCTAGTCGTCGTGGGCAATTCAATCCATTCAACATATAAATATTACGAAAACATTTCAACTAAAAAGGAATTTTTCCAAAAATCATAAATTTAACTTTGAATCATTTCAGTGCCTGGTTCATAATGTGTGATAACAACGAAACATAAATGGGGGAGGAGAAATAATAACTAATACAAACGTAGTACGACTACCACAATAATAATTCATCTTATAAATAAATAGTGGAATTGGAAACTTCTTCTCTTTCTATCTTCATTAATTGCCTAAAATCACCTGCATTTTGCTTTTACTTTAACTAAATTTAGTTAAAATATTTCTAACTTAGAAACTAAATCTTCAGAAATGTAAAACTACGAGAAAAAAAAATCGAAAAAATTCTTTACGGCTAAGAATATACTTGTTCAATAAGTCCGATCAGATTTGCTGGCGATGTTTTTAACAATTCAGCAGCTTGTGGCATTGCAATATTACCGCGTCGTAGCATGCCAATAATATCTGCCTCCTTGATTCTGCAATATCGTGAAAGGTACCGATTTTACCACATTAAACGTGAATATGATTGGCAAACCTGCACTGGCCTTTACCTATATGGGTGCTTTAAGCATCCATAGGTTTCACGGTATCGACCGTATAGGGTGCCATACGAAACGCCTAGCAATTCCGCCGCCTTTTTCATTTCCAGATCTCGCGTTTTGATGGCTTCGATGACACGTTTTGTGATGGATTCTTCCCAAAATTGCGGTCGTCGCCCTTTCAGCAGATAATCGTTTAATTTTACCACTTCTTTCCATTCTTCCTGTTCTTGAGGTGTTAACGTTGTCTGTAATAAGTAATAAATTCAATAAGTAATGTGCTACAACTACAATAGAGGAACAAAAACAGTGTTTCTAGCTCGTAGATACTGTGGATGGTCTATAGGTCTATTCATAACGTTCGATGGATATTCAATTGACCACGTTTATCACATTCAAATTCACAAAGCCCACGTCGTCGCAACCTCCAAGGGGTAGGAGCTTAATATAAGAACAGATTTTCTAAAGACTGCAAATTGCCACTTACAACCAAATCTCTGTCTCTGTTCAGTAATCGGTAAATGGTTGTGTGAGAATTCTATCAACAAGCTAGAAGAAAAATGTGAATTTTCGATCTGTTTCTGTGCCTCTAGTCAACTTATATATTTTCCTATATTTTCGAAGTAACATGGACTCATCGTTGACATCGATCGACGGAGTAAAACCGTTTAGCTCTTTCCACTATTTTACGCTTACAATTTGGCAATTCACTTTTACGTAGCGACGTGATATTAGGACTTAGTACTTTTTACTCATTTAGTTCAAGGCATCCATGACCCAGTTGAAAGAATATTCTTAAGCTATCGACCCTACTGCAGAGTTCTTTCATTTAAATTAATTTATCGAAATTAGATGCAAGGGGACGACCAAGACATCTTTGTTAGGCATCGTTACACTCGAGCCGCAGACATGGAGTGGTCCCTTACAAAGCAGGGGTGAAAACACCTTTCTTGAACTAAATGGTCAAAATCCTATGACTAAATGGAAAAGTGAATCAACCGTCAGTGGTTTCATTTTTCCATTCCTGCCAGTCGATTACCTTTAGTCTGAAATAAAATTAACTTACCGAGGTTGAAGCATCCATATCCGGTGGTTTGAAGTCGTCATAGTCCATATCATCGTGAGAATTACCTTCCACGTCATTATCGGCTCTATAATAGTTATAGTCATCAGTCGGTGTTTCAGGTCTTTCAATTTTTGGAACAACTCTCGGCGACTCCAGCTCTCTTTCACAGTCCATGTCTGCGGTCGATTCATTGCACGTTTCTTCTTCATTCGTTTTGTCCATTGAATTTTCTGCATCGAGCATGACTGACACTAAATTGGCGCTGTTAAAATTGGATGCGTTACTTTCTATGTGGGCAATCTTTGGCGTACTGTAGCTTTCGAACGGGCCGTCCAGGGGCGGTCTGCCTCTTTTTCGTTTCTGTAATGGTATTTGCGGGACACCGTTTTCATTGTGTGGGGGCGAAGTGTTTGGTAGATATAGTGGTATGGGCTGCGGAGTTGTGTCGGTGGAATTGTTTTGTGAGGTGGTGCGTTCTATGTATGTACTGTTATTGTTATTTGTGATCTTCATGCTGGTTTGTTGTTGTTCGTCTGCTGCTTCTTCGTCCCGCCAAGACACCTCGGCCAGACCTTTTATTCGCAGTTCTTCGGCTGTTTTTAGAAGTGACGCTAAATTGTTCTGAAAATGAAAGTTCGATTAACATTCCAAGCGGATTACCCACAATTTGATTCGTTTAACCTACATGTTCGACATTTATTTCCCCTTTGTACATGAACTCAATCAAGCATTTGACATCGTCGAATTTGCAATCTTTCATTATGATAATTGGATCCTTTTCTATCGAACAATTTGTCAGAATTGTGTCGAAAAATGTACTACACGCACACAGCACCACCCGGTGCGCTTTCAATGTTTGTCCTTCGCAAGCTAGCGTTACATCACAAAAACAGCCTCGATCCAGTAGCTGGGAAAACATATTCTGTAAATTACTATGATGGTACTTCCATCGTAGACAATACTGCTGGGGCATCATGGTGAATTTTAGAATTGATAGAGGGTGATCTGAAATGTAAATAAAAGGAAAATTTTTAGTCAATAAAAATTGGGATGTATCGGAACAGGAAAAAAATTTCTGAATTTTTCTTAAAGCTCTGTGAAATGTATCAACTTAGGGACAAAGGACGTATAAATTAAAGAAATCCACTGTCAAGAAAATCCTCTTAATCGAAGAAAATCCTCAAAAAAATCTTTAAAAAACGAAAGAACTTAGGAGAATCCAAAAAAAAAATCCTCAAAACTTAAAAAGGAAATCATTAAAAATCGATGAAAATCCGTGAAAATCCAGCAAAAATGTTTCCTAAAATCTGTCTACATCGGTTATGATGATAAAATCTGTTTGTGAACCTAGAAGTTCTTTTCCATAAAAATCTTTTAAAATGAGAGAAATCAAAGCCAATCGCCAAAATTAGAAGAAATATCGAAATTGTGAGAAATCATAGTCTTGGTGTTCCTAGAAATTTCGTGTCAGTTTCGTTTGGGCTTTGGGGGTCGTTTATAAATTACGTAAGGATTTTTGAGGAACCTTTCTTCCCATATAACCCAAGATGTGAGAAAATTTCTACAACCAAAAATTATGTAACATTATGCGAGCCTTATACTCTTCCCATCCTCTTACTTTCCGTAACTTATGAACGACCCCTTGACGAAATATTTTTTTCCATGCGCGGTAACAAATCGCATGGTAATTTCATGTTACTAAACTCAGTCATTCACTGAACCTCGAATAACTTGACCTTTCATGAAATGAATTGAGGATTTGATTTTTTTTTCGTACATTGATTCTACACAACTTGCATTGGAGCTGTATTGAGCTTCAGAATAATGCATTATCTTCTATAGGAATTGAGATTAATAGATTAATATGAAATCGATGTTGTTATGTTGCTAACAACGATGCCACCATTAAACAACTTGTTGCAGGATTATTCATAGGCTGAGAACGGCAACAATATAGAATCAAACAGTTCGTATAGATCAACTTCTTCAGTCCATTGTTGTTGTTGTTTGTTTTTTTTGGAAGTGATATTCTGAAGTTAATGATGAAGAGGTGTATATACGTACGCCAGCACAGTCTATGTTCAAAACCTCAAGTTTTTCAAATTCAATTAATTTTTAAATCCCAAGAAAACTGAAGCAATCATTCAAGTCGAGTCGAAGTTATTGCAGTAAAAATACCAGCCGTAACATTTTACGTGACGTTACTTTCGAATTATAAATTTTATTTAAAATAATTTTTTCTTACGAATGAAAAATACTCGGTAAAAACGCGTATATTGACACCACAAAGCAACGCTTCCAATTATTCTGATACATTTTTTTTGTTGAAACCAAAACAAAAAAAACTTAATAAATTTTTTGTTTGGTTTTCGTATATTTCACAAAATGAACTCAGAGAAATCAGTGCTGAGTTTTAAAAAAAAAAAAAATTTGGTTCAAAAAAAAATCATAAAACAATTCCTCTGAGTCAAATCGTTTGCGAGGTCAACGGCATGTGGCGAGAAATAATTATGTTACATTGGCATAAGGTATATTTTCGATTTTTCAAATTTTATTTTAGAATTATATTCCGATCTGAATGGATTCTATTGAAGTACAATATAAATCAGCAACACAATTGTAATATTCCACACGAGACATAGCAACAGTGCGTACATATGTAATTAATGTGGGATTATTTTACCATCCCTTAAAGAAAATTGAAATTTGAAAATGATAAACTCTGTACGTACACGTTATACTACACACACAACACAATGGAATACTTGACGTTGTTCACGTTTTGAATGAGTCAGGTCTTCTTCAGTGAGAAGATAAATAAAAAATGGTTTCGAGAAAATTTCTTTTTTTTTCCTTGCCAGTACCTCTACATTTGAAAAAGGCAGTAGGGAAAAACTTTTTTTTTGTGAAATATACCGAACGAAGCATACCCACCTATATATATACATCGTGTTATACGAAATATACATACAAAAACCGTCCAAAAATCAATACCCAAAAAAATAGGAAAAAAAAGAAGAAAATAAAAATAAAAGGCAAAACTTCGTACTTCGGTGCCTGCTGGGAGTAAAAAATTTATTTTATTTTTATATTCCGTTTCGATCGATATTATAAAAACTCTTAAAAGCACAAAATTCACGTTTCATTTTTATAGACGAGAAAAAGAAGCAAAAAAATACGAGGGTTATGCTGTGGGCAGATGAGGATAATTTTTTTTCAACAGTTTTTCACCATTGAAAATGACGTTCCTTATGTGTGTAAAGCGAAAAAGAGGGTTTAATATTCTCTCTCATACGTCATACGGAAAAAAAGAAGAATTCATAAAAAAAATTAATCAGAAAATTTTCCGTTTTGCATCACAAAAAATATCTTAAAACGAAAAGATTTTTTTTTTTGCAATTTGAATTTTAGGGATACAAAGTATGGAATATGAAATTCGCGTTTCTTGTGGCTTTTTAGGCGCGCTTATTATAATATATAACAACCAGCGAATAATAATACAGCGAGCTGATATATTTGCTTTTCAGTTTCATACAAATCTGACCTTCAACTACATGTTTGTACATTTTATGGAAATATAAAAAATTGTACACAAAATCCAAAAAAAAAGTTGTTGAACGTTTTACAAGTTTTTGTTGTAATTATACAAAGATGTTGATGTCTGATATTTATTTTATTTTTCTCATATTTTTTTGTTCATTAAAATGGAAAATGAACGCTGCTTGGTGAGTAATACCGTTCAGCTGGCTGTCAGAAAGAAACAGTAGCGTTCGCGCTTTGTGAAGAAAACACGGAAAATAAAAAATTCCGCATTTTATGTTTGAGGTGATCACGTGATACTAGCGGTCTGAGCCTCTAGCTTCTAAAATATTCCAGGGAGATACTTGTAATACTTATGACAAGTCAAAGTTTACACTGAAAATGGTTGAGAATGTTCATGTAGATGAACTCAAAAAAACAGCTATAAAAAAAAGCCGTAGTAACAGCTGCCAATTTAGCGGAATTCGTACGAAACACTGGAAACAATTCCAATTTTAGAAATAATGGTCAATTTCGAATTTAGGTAAGAACTCACGCGAGACAGTGAAAAGTTTTGAATTTTGAGCCAGATGTACAGTCAATCGACCATATGGTTTGGAAGATATTGTCGAAAAACTGAAAAAACCGTTTTTTTTAAACAAAATTTGTAGGACATTTGAGCCGATTTTAATAAAATTTTATTTTTCCCTGAAAGTTAGTAAAAAGTAATAATATTGCCGCGACTATTTGAATCGCTATTGTAAATATGACCGAATTAATCGATGCGGCAATATTATACAATTTTTGAGCTCGTCATGAAGTCATCGGCCATACGGCTCGGAAGTTATTGTGGAAAAACTGAAAAGACACTAGAGAATAAGACGAAAAATGCTGATTTCACTGAAAATTTTTCTATGCTCAAAATTCATAACTTGTTACTACCATTCAGGGAAAAAAAAGATTTTCAAGATCTAGTCAGTAGGGGCCGTTCATAAATTACGTAACGCAAATACCCGGGGGGGGGGTGTTGACCTGGCGTTACGGTCCATACATTTTTTTAAAAGTTCCATACATTTTAGCGTTACAGACCCGGGGGGGGGGTCTGAAAATTATCAATTTTTGCGTTACGTAGTTTATGAACGGCCCCGTAGTTCCTGAGTTCGGAGATACGCCCTTTAGTCATGTTGCCTACGATATGTAATGTACACAAAGAGGTAGTATTTTCTATCGGACAGAATGGATCAAATAAGGTAAGTAAGTCTACCTAACAAGGTCCTCTGCTGTAAAACGAATAAAAAAGACGATAGAGGCTCGTATTAGTGCAGGGGCTAGTATTTGGTAATTTTACCCTAAACTTTTTGTAATTTTAGATAAACTCGTTGAAGTGACTAACATTCTAAAACCAGCCAAGCTAAAAAATGTTAACCAAATTATTTAATAAAACGTTTTACACTCGCCAAACCATAAAAACACTGAATATCACGCGTCAAAAATTATCGGTAACCACACTTTTGTAGTTCTCTCTCAGCAGACCTTGCAAACAGGTCTAGGGATCCAGGCGATGTTTTCCTTAATGGTGGAGTTTGTTTATGTTATTCATCAAAAAGAGAAATTTGATACGAAGGCAGAGCCTACTCTCCGTATCAACGAGTAGTGTGATGCATATCGAACGATCAACTCGTTCGGCTTTATATCGCGTATTTTCGGTTTCGTTTTTATTTTCATTCTTCTTCTATACATTCAAGTTCAACCTTGAACGGTGTGTTTTATATGAAACGAAGTCGAGTGATGCAAATAACTATTATTCAAAAACGTGAGATAAAGTAAACTTTACTGCACGGATCCAAAACTTTACCTCAAGTTTTTGAAGAAAATACCTTACTTGGCAATGGGGTAAATGATGGAAATGGTACTTCTTGTGTGTTTACCGATCTCGGCTACGCCTCGACCATTTCCATCACTTGCCCCGTTCGTAAGTAATGTACTATTAAAAAATGTCAGTATTTCAAGAGGAAAATCAATAATCAACATTTAAAACAATGAGTTAATCTCAAAAACATTCCAAAATTAAAATGTCATACAGCGGCTGGTTTCTAAATGTTAATCACTGTATTTACATGTGATCCAATAAAATATTTGTGTAAAAGTGTACAATGAGTGGCTTTCCCTACGGTATTCATATTTCCAATTACTAGCGCCAACACATGAACAGCGCTTACTGATTGCTTGAAAAAGTCACTATCGCAGATCCAGTTTTATTCTCGAAAATTATAAACATTTCGTAAATTTTTGTTTTCTTTTGAATTATATAGAATTCCACGAAATAATTGATCGTTCATAACAGGGCAGTAGATTTAACATATAAATAATTTCTATTGTAAATTAATGATAGAGAATTGATTTCTGCGAAAGAAGCGATTTTTCCAGATATTTTCAGTGATATTGATGTAATTGCGGCACTTGTAAATTTGTGTTTGTTGAATCTATTATTGTAAGCATTTTTAAATAAGACATTCCCAACCAAAATTCATGCATCCACTAAAGAAAGGATGTATTGTGCAGATCAGCGATTCTATCCATTCGACTACGCACAGCACTCTAGTCACATTAAGAATCTCATGAATTGTAAAATTTACAATGTAAATAAACGAAATGCTGACTGCTGACTCTTCACTTAAATTGGGTACTTGATTATGCAAGCACATTTTTGTTTACAAATAAAAATTATGAGCCTCGTTTTGCTTTGGAAAATCAAAAGTCTCTTTTAAAAAATGTATCCCTCTCGTACACTAGTTCCATTGTTCAAGTGTAACGAAAGATTAAAATTAGAGTAATTTTTGGTAAAGTTTTCTGGGTATGTCCAGTATGGCCCCACTGCCACTACAATGTTAATTAGATCTTTCGTAACTTGTAGTATTAGTAATTTAATTATATTATCCGGTGCAACTTTTTCAGTTATAATTTGTTATACGAAATAGGATTATTTGATGATGGCTTTTTATGGTGTAAAGGAAGAGGAAAACACCACGAAAACATGAGTATGCTATGTGTCATTACATTCAATAGTTTCCCGGTATAAGTAGTGCATTTAACCATTTAAAAAAAAAAACATCGTTAACTTAATACAGAAAATTGCTTGGAAATACCACCGTTCCACTCAACATTTTCTATTCAAAAATTTAATTTGGTATCATGTGCTATAAGAGAAAAATGATTCTGTAAGACAATTTTTTACAATAAATAAGTTGCAAAAGTTAAACGGAGTAAAGTTTTTCCAGAAATTTAAGTCCATACATTAAAAAAACTCCCGACAATATTCAAACTTTTTAATAAGTTTTTTTTTTCCTTTCCCATCGTGCGGGGAAAGAAGAGATACAAAAGTTTTTTATTGCAAAAGGTCAGTGTAACTCTAATAGGTCACCGCCACTATGTACGGTTCAATTAATGTTAATATTTTCTGAAAATAACGATTTATTTGTGTGATTTTAGTGATGCGAAATTATGACTTTAAGAATTAAAAACACATATCAAGTAAATTGAATCGAATTCAAATTTGTAAATGATGTGAAGCTGAAAAAATTACCGAATTTATCGAAAAATTCGGGTCACTGAATTCAAACAAATCCCAATAATAGGCCCTGAATTTGGCTGGTCCGGTATAGTAAACTTGTTGAAACTGATGAAGTAAAAGATTTAGTATCAAACACTTTAAACAACAACAAACAATTTAAACAAAATCGTAATAAATTCGATCTGGTAGCAGGAAAGCAGTTAGATTGTGTTTCGTTAGCGGGGGACAAGGAGCCTCTAGCTATATACAGCTAAATTTGTAACTTTCCATTGTTGCGATACACTTGTTTCTAAAAGATATTCCAAAGGATATTTCAAGAATAACAATACTAGTCTTACAAGGGCTTCTTCTTCTTCTTTATTTATGCTAAGCGTGTACAATGCTTACCAGACTATTCTAACAATTTTCTAAACAAAAGCAATGTCAAAACCATCAAAACTGCAATATTACTGACAAAATACACAAACAAGCAAAAAAATTCACATTGGAAAGGCTAAGTGGGCAATTGCAATGAAATTTCCGATACCAATGCATTTTCTAAATTGACTCTCTTGAGAGAAAAAAAGACTCGCGTATGTTCAACTAGAAAATATGCAGTTACTTCAGTAGAATTTTCCAATTGCATAGATATAAAGACGAAAAAAATATCATTGTTTTTGTGTATATATAAACAACGTTTTGAGCTGGCAGATATGAGCGTAAAAAAAAACTTTAAAAATATAAAATGCAATTGTGTTGCTTTGTAAAATAGTATGAAATTGTCCAAGTTTATTACACACAGACAAAAAATTTACAATATGACCTAGAAAATCGTGTACAAAAAAATATCGTAGCAATATTGGCACATGGTCATAAAGAATTTTGAGACGGTTTGTCGATAGAATAACAAGAAAAAAACATTTTTTAGGATCTAATCACCTAGTCATTGATCAATCTGAATCTTTGCTAATTTCCTAGAACCGTAATTGCCATCTTATCCGAATACAAGAACGTGTAGTACAACAGCTTAAAGACCATGAAAATTCTACTGTTTTGACAAAAATGCATGAAAAATTGTTGAATAAATAAGATTGTTGTCGGAACGCGACAAATGGTTATAACATCTCCTTGTTCGATTTAATCTGTAGTCCAGCGAACGCAAGATGGGCTTGCATTAAACTTAAGCACAGAGGTAGGATCATCGGCCAGTTTTGTAATGTATTGATGATCTTACAAGTCGAATTCAACGTGCCCCTTCCGAGACCCGGTGACCATACCTCACGGTGTAACTAAGGTCTGTATTTACAAAAGTAAAAATTGCCTCGTTAATATTAGAAATGGTCCAACTTCCGATGCCAATCTAAATATAAAAATTCTCTGGTGAGTATACCCTTAATCGTTTTGTCGACTCTCGATATCGCTTTTCAATTCAACAGCAGACAAAAAAGCGAATACTGTTTGGAAACTTAGGCTTGAATGCAAGGGATGATTCATAAATTACGTAACGATTTTCAGCGCCGTCACTCCATTTAATGGTATATTAGAGGGTAAAACATAGTTTTAACTTCGCAGCCTTACTACGACTCGTATTTCTCGAGTCATTTAAAATTTGATGGCGGAATTGAATAGATTTTTGTATAATTCTGTTACGTTCCTAGTACATTTCGGCATATTACTAATGTCATCGCTCTATTTTGTTTGTGAACCAACTTCACGCCATGACATTTCATAGATGTTAGCCCAAGTGGAGATATTTGACCAGAAAGTACAGTGCAGAGAATTAAGTACTGGAAAAATTCGTATCGACTCTTCTGTAGTACAGGCAAACGGAGGTTTCTTATCGTTCTGTTCCATTCATAAAGATCGATAAAAAATCTGAACCATAAGTTTCACCTGTTTTGTAATCAATATGACCGTATATTACACACAATGATAAAATTTCTCTATATATCCTAAACGATTATACTAAGGTCCTCCCTTTTTGGTAACAAAAATCTTTGGAGCTCTGAAGCTAAAGGAATTAACTTTTAACAGAAAAAAAATTGCGTAGAACAACGAGAAATAAATTTGTGCGCAAATTGTGTACAAAGTTCCACGGAGAGAAATTGTATGTAATATGTTATGTGCTTCCTTCCCTTTTATTTCTTTGACACTCTCGCAACAAACGTGTGCAAAATTAAATGCTAGACATTTTTTGTGAGCATTCAAGTAAATATTTTGCATGAGCTGCATGTTTATCTTGAATGATGAAACCAACTATTTAAACAAAAAAAACAAATCGTTGAATGGGGGTAGGTACATTATAAATTGAAAACTACAAAAACAACTTATTTCTCGACCCTCCTGTTCCAAAAAAAAAGATTTGAGATGAACCGAAAATTAATGGGGTGCCCTGTTTTTTGTACAGACCAGCTGTATGATAGATGAAAGTAGGGACAATGTTAAAACTGAACTTCTGGAAGGGAAAATGAAGGGATTCCACAAAAAATTATCTATACAAATCAAGCAACTATTCGAAACATGATGATTGGATATACTATAAATAAAACAACCGTATCATTCAACCAACACCAGAATCCAAGGGTCGAGAGGGAGAAATTTGTAAAACTTCCAATTTGTAATGCATTGAGGTTCAGTTTGTATTAGTTTGAATGTTTATTTCAAAATCAATCATTCCCTTGATTAAGACACTAATCGAAGAAATTATGTGGCAGTACCTGATTTAAAAAAAAACGTGACGTCATATGTGCACGATCCGTTAATGTATCTGGCGTTTCTGTGTAGATAAATTTGTAATCAAATGAACTGAGTTGAAGTATATTTTTGCTGATTGTTCATTGTAAGGTCCACGTAATAATGATTGAAGATTTGCGAAGGAGAGGTTGTCCACATAACGCAGCAGACCATGCAGTTATATAAAAACTATGTGGGCGCAAGCAATATGATCATAAAATCATGTAAAACTAGGAACTTAAAGGTCGATTTATAAATCGTTAGTCTTACTATCTGTAAGTGATAAACCCTTCGTTATTACACGATTTCGGATGATATCTCTAGGTATTTTGCCTGCAGCATCTACGTAAAGATCAAAGATAAACTTGCAAATTCAACAACCCCTACAAACTCGAAACAATCAATTTCAGTTGGTTACATGCCAGTGGCATTCTTTGGGCTTTTGTTTGTTTCTCTCAGGAGCTCAAGGGAAAAGTCTTCGAGATTTGACGCTTGGCAGACCGACTACTGAGGAAAAGTTGACGAATGCGCGAAAATTTGTTCTTTTTCATGCGTTATTTGACGTGTCAATTTTTGTAACGCGTGAAAATATTTTGACGTATGAAACTTTTTATAATATGTCTTTATGGTAACCCCGAGCAAAGCCGGGGGTACACCACTGATAGATTACCTCAAAATTTCTGATATTTTAAAATTAAAGATTGCAAACAACCGAGAACAAGAATTTTTAAATTTTCTATTCTATTCTCATTTTGTTCGAATTTCGTCTGCATCCCACAATTGGTTGAGTCATTCAATTAATTTGTTTATGCTAAAAGTTCGCTCGTATAATACATTAATACACTCATCATACACTCATCATAACAATTAACAAACAAACCACAAAAAAATGTGTTCCAAAGATAAAAAAAACATTGAAATTGAAATCGAAATACCAAGCCGAAATTTTGTGTACCCAAACGAAAAAGAAACGACTGAGAAAATATGAAATGAAAAATGTTTGGAATGAAAATTATGAAGAACTTAAACAAAAAAAATGACAAAAATTGTCGGCACAATGTCAACGAAGAAACTGTGGATGTATATGACATAGCACATAGGGATTTATCAAATTTAAAAATTCTGAATTTATTATCGCATCAAAAAAAAATTAAAATATAAAAATATGCGTCCAAGCATCTGATTTTTTGGGTCGATATTTTGAGTGGTATATAATACAACACAGACTTGATACCTTTTTATCTTTTTTTTTGTTATAAATTAAGCGATAAAACTCTGAAGTCTTCCCAAATATGTTCATTATCAAAATAAAATATTCGCTGGAAATTCAAAATATTTTTTTGTTCGAAAAAAAAAGCAAAACAAAAAAACCGCAAAAGAAAAGATTACTTCAGAAATTAAAATTATAATTTAAAAACAAGCAATCAACGATATGAAAAAGAAACCTTGAACTAAAAATAGTTTTTATTTTGAGTTTTTTTTTGTTTTGTTCTGCCACTGAAACTTAAACGCAAACTCATTTGTTTTCTGGTCTTAAAATTTTTATTTTTCTGTAGTTTTTTTTTGAAAATGCCTTGCCTTGTGTAGCGATAGAATAAAAAAATATTTCTCAAAGTTATACGAAAAATGTTTTGCTTTCTATTAATTACTCTGAGTGTACGAGAACACGTACCTAACATATTATATTATATAGTACCATACACACATCGGAGTCACAACAAAAATATCTACCATGAGATTTTCTATTATATCGTAGAGTAACAAAAAAATAATTTGATTCCAGTAACAACAAAAAAATTATTATTTTTTGTGTGGTTCAGTAAGGTTCACCAGAAATTTTTGTGTGTGAGCCACGTTTTACGCTGAATTTTTATAGAGTTTTGTTAGCTCACTAACATTGAAATGGTCGTTGTTGGTAAACAACTGGATGGGTAAATATTAGACGAAATCCAAAGTATAATATTTTGAAGAAAAAATGTTTTTTTGTTCTGTTCTTTCCAGCTAGAGAAACAAAAAAAATATAGAACTACATTACACAGTGGCCGTGTATAATCATGGTCGTATTTTGTATTTAATTTTTTTTTTGAAATAAATTTCAACGTAATTCAAAAAGTCATTTCCGGTTATCTTGTTTTTTGTTGCTTTTTTATCAGGCTGACATCTGAAAATATTAATTTCTGGAAATGTGTGTTTTCGAAATGAGATTTTGGGAAAATATTTTGTTTGCTTACGGCCAGAAAACGTCTCATTGCTGTCTCGTCAAAATCCGAAATTTCACATTTTCTGGTCGCATAAGTAAGCCGTCCTGTTTTGCTGGAATTTCTTTTTTGTTTCGATGTAAGGAATGCAGTCTTAATACAAACTTCCCACACGCCTCACAAAACATGTCCCATCAAGACAGTAATGTGCTATTGTCTAGAACGGGGGTCATTCCAAAAGGACGTATCTGCATTTAATCGAGCGGTAGAGTAACATATACCGTGCTAATACAGAAAAACGGTATTCAAGAATAACCGACGTCGCACGCATTAGTTGAAATGCAAAAAAACCGTCTTTTTGCGGAATTCAGAATACGACCACGATTTTTGAATTTAAATTTGTTCCGAAACGTACCACTGATTTTAACAACATTTGAACATTTCGGACGATCACCTCTCTACTCATCTCTCATCTCTAAGTAAATCTAACAATAATTTATTAATTGAAGAAGTAAACAATGACCAAAATAGTCCACCAATAGACCAATGACTGTAAGTGTGATGTTGAAACGAATAATAACAGAAAAATTTGTACAGAACGACTATATATTTACGTGAATCAGTATTCTCGAAACTGTTGACACTCGAATTGCAATCGAAACCGATTCCAGCAACGAACGCAGTGTTTCCGTTCAGTCGAAAAGCCGCTCACAAAATCTATTTCCCGGAAAATTCTCCAAAAATCGTTCACAGCGCGGCCGTTTATCACTCAACAAACAAAAATATCACTTGATTCAAATATCAAATAACATTCGCATATCACAAATTATATACATATCCACTCGCAGTGCAGAAAACGTGCTCTGATAATCACTCAAAACAAATTATTGTCGACAAAAAAACTCATTTTCTGAACATTTTTATTATTTTTGTGTACTTATAACTCGCAATGTTTATGCACTCTCGCCAATATTGTTCATCAAGAGATGTAACAGAAAAATGTTTCACAAAAAAAGTCCATCAACAACAACAACAAAAACCGAAAAAACAAACACACAACGCACAACAATGTATGTAATTTGTATACACGACTTTTCCTTTTGAAAATGAATTTTATTCTCCGGGACTACGACGAATATTTTTCGAAAAATGTCTCGAGAAACCGAATGACTGCGCTTTAATGTTTCAGTTCAATTCATAAGTATCTCGCATAAGCTAAAAAATATACAATTTTTTTTCCTCGCTGTAATTTCATATGGGTATGTTGGTGTTTGGCTATATACGTTTTACGACTGTGTTTTTTTCAGTTTATTTTGTTGTTGTTATGCGAAGATTTTTTCTCTTATATGGTAGAATGACCAATACAATAATAAAATTCGAAAAAAACGCGGCGCTGTATTGAATTTTTTGAGGTTGCCTTGCAACTCGAAAATGAAAAAAATTACAAAAAAAACGCTGTTTAAAGCACAAAAAAATCATTACAGAAATGGAAGACGAACGTTTCTATTTCGTATATACATCGAAAGGTTTTTGTTATTTGTGTGAAAAAAAAAATGTTGAGTTTTGTAAATGGAATGATACACTGAATAGGTACAAAAAACGTACCGAAAAACGAAAATTGAAAATTACACAACAGAATTTTAATCCAAATTCTTACTCAGACTTCCAAGAAAAATTATTCGTTCGCCATTTGTGAATGGAAAGCATGTTATACCACCACTTATATAATAAGACGTATTGTTATCCGTCGAGAGTAGAAAAAGAAAATTCTATTCAAAAATTATCTCCGGTCGTTTTTTTTTTGTTGAATCTTTTGTAACTCAAATTTTTAGCCTCCGTAACATTCTATCGTATGTATGACAATTTTGTAACATTTTTCTCTCTCTGGATTTGAACAATTTTTTACAATAAAGACATGCGAACTGGGAATGTTCGCCAAATTTATCTTATCTGTAGTATAACGGACAGGAGTGTCTATAATTTCCGTGTTTTTCTTATACACGCTGGCTGTTAGCATGGGTAACATTAAACAAAAAAACAACGTTCTGAGAAAGCTTTTCGACATTTTTGTTTGCATTTAATATACAAATTCTTGGAACATTAACTATATAATGACGGTCAACTACCCTGTCTAGGTGTTAAATACACATTCGATTTGCTTAAAACAGCTTTGAGTGGCAACTTTTATTTAGCAAAGTTCGGAAAGTTATATTTAAGAGGCTGTACCGATGGAAATTCATAAAAACGAACATTGTTTGCAGGTCGAGAAATCAGGGCCTATTATTGGGAACTTTAAATTATTTGGACAGATTATGCGGAATTTTTTGGAATTTTCACAATTAAAATTCCCTACAATAGGGCCCTGCGTGAAAAAAATGTCTCCAAAATTTAGTTTTCGTTTCTTAGGATTAGTCATTGTATTGGATACAGTGGTTTAAGTTTAAATTATTTTTATTTAACAGTATTCCGGTAAAGGAACGTCGAACCACTGAATTTTCTCTTCGAAAAATAAAAGATAACAGAGATGTTCTGGGTTCACGTTCTTATGTTAGAGTTCAAAAATTATACTTTAAGAACCACCGTCGCTGGACTACCGATTTGAGTTAATGTTCAGATGCAAACGCCTTACTAAACACCAGAAATTGCTAGAGATATGTAATTATTGATCTGCAAGATTTGAAAGATTCGAACTGATACGGGCTTAAACGACGTTCATTTTCTCAAATAATGTAAGTAAAATCTGTATTCGTTAGATTTTCACAAATTTGAAGAATGCTAGGTTTAAATGAACTCGTTAAATGAGCGTAATTTGAGTGATATCGACTCGAAAGTTGTTTGTTTCCACTATTGCAGTTGCATTACACAAGATTTATTAATTTTATCTTAAAAACTCAACGAAACAATAAGCTTTCAAGGAACCAACAGCACTGCACGCACAGCATCCACAAACATCAGATCATTCACACATTTAAAACGAAAAACGAATATTCTCTGCCGGGATTTTTTTATTCAAGCTGACGGTACTTTACGTTTAAAGTGATGGATAATATTGAAATTCTTCAGTTTTTTTAATGTGTAATGTTTACATCTTTGGCTATGGTGTTTGTTCGGAAAATTTATTTAATAAGAAAAAAAAGCCAACAAATCCATCGAAATAAAATAAATTTAATGTTTTGAATGCCAGTGGATTAGTTTCGAGTGATTAGAGAAATAAAGAATTCCACAGAATCATATCCTACCTTAACTGAAAAGATCCGGTAAGTTGTTTTACGGCAAATTCAATTTATTTAGGTACTTGGAAAACTTGTGCAACTTAAACTTTTGACTTCCACTTTTCCTTTTCTAACAAATTGTATTCTTGACAACCACAGAAAATGATAGAACTGAACGAGAAGAAATTCAACGAAACGACAATCTATGTAAATTGACGAACATTGAGCCGGCTTCTTGTTCAGAGTATATGAGCGGTTCTTTTAAAGTTTTAAAATCTTTCCTGAGCAAGAAGAAGCATTTACTTAAAATAAATGTATCTAAGTGTAGCTTCAAGCACCTAATGCAAAGTCTACCTAAAATTTGTTTTGTCAAACTGTCAACGGACAAAGGAAATTAATCATTAGGTATTTTTCGCATCCATCGTTGTGATCGGAATTTGAAATTAACGAGTTGACTTCGGATCTTTCTATTTCGAACTTTAAGCTGCAAGCATCCATTTTTTGAGTCAAAATGGACCTCATCATAAATTTTTAATTTTGGTTGGTTTCGTTTGTTTTTATCTTACAAAAACTGACATTTACTTGCAACTCTGATTAGAATCAGTCTTGACGGGAAGTCATTTTCCAAAATGGAACTTATAAAAAAATCAATAAAATCACAAAATCGACGTGTTTCAGGCTCTCTTCTCCTGTCACACGAAAATTTAAGAAACCTTTAAAAAATTGTATGGACTGTCGTCAGACTTCTTCGGTTAGACGTACTTCATAAATGAGCCATTTTGAATTTTTAGTTGAGAAAAGTAAGAAAAAAAAGGCAAAGTGACGTTTGAAATGTCAGATACAAACATAAGACGAAACAGTCAAAATTATCTGTACAAATGTGTGTTCATGGAGAGTGAAAACCAGTTAAATTTAACTGAGCTATCAAAGATTCATTAATGAATGTAAACTATTGAGAGAGCAAGCACAGTTTAAATTTGTATTTAATTCTCTCATTTTGACGTCTGCTCCACAGATTAGTTCAAATACTGGTGCGTAATCGCTCTCTGTGTGAACATTATAGCAAGTTCAGATGCTAATATGACGACTGGGCCGTCGTTTCGACGGATAGATTGAATATGGCGAATGACAGCTGGTCTTATGAGAGAAAATTCAAAACATTTTTTTCTCGACCAAGTTCAAAATCATTCGACATATTTTCCAATGAATGTACATACGGGTAACGGGTGGTTTATATTCATTGATATTTCCTCCATCTGTCGAAACAGCCCAGTCATATTAGAATCTCTCTGAACTTGCTATACTGTTCACACAGAGAGCGATTACTCACCAGTATTTTAACTAATCTGTGGAGCAGACGTCGAAATGAGAGAATTAAAAACAAATTTAAACTGTGCTTACAGTTCGCTCTCTCAAAAGTGTTTATTCATGAATCTTTGACGGCTCAGTTAAATTTAACTGATTTTCGCTTTCCATGAACACACATTTGTATTTCGGACGTTTGAAGATATTGAAAAGGTCTTGACTCCAATCAAACACCATTGAGTTAAAGGAACTGAAATCAAGTGAAGGTGTGCAAGAGTATACACCGCAAAGCCCTGAGACGATCATCTTTTACCTTTGTTAGGTATGAATTTGCGCGGCACAAAAAAAATTTGAAACACGGCTCTCATATCGACATTTCGTTAAAAAGTCATCGGTCGAACTGTCACATTCCTTCAACAATCAAAATTTTGGTCTTAAAAAAAACTTTTGTAAAAACTACGCTGTTGATAGTAGTTTTTGTATGATGATTTAAACGGTCCTCGTAGCTGTTATGTGATCTAAAATCAAGATTCAGTGCAACATAGTATTGTAACGAAACAAATGTAATTCGAGAACTAAATAAACAAAACATTTTTTTTGCAAAAAGTGCCAACATCAATTACACATATCTCTAGTGGTAGAGAGGAAATTTTTCTCTGTCTACAGTAGTGTGTATAGCTAGCTCTGTATCAATTAAATCAGTGAAGTGTACGCAAAAAAGACGGATTGTTATTGAATAGACTAACACGGTCAAGTGTGAACACAACGCCAATATGGTTAAGCTATTCGCATTAAGCGTCTTTTACAAGGGACCCAACGAAGCCAATCTTCTGAAAGCAGCATATGATTTGCAGAGTTTTTCATTTTTTCAAAGAGGATCTGTCAATGAATTCATTGGGTATGGATGACTCATCATTGTTGATCTCGGCCTTTGTCAATAAAATATTTTTTTTCTCCTCTTTTCCATTCAGATTTGCTAGCAAAACAATAGTCGAACGAACGCAATTAGCGTCTCGCCAATCAGTTAAACAGGATGTGTATATGTGTCATGTGTATGTTCGTGCTGATAACTTGGGTGCCGTTTTAATAGCAGATCATGAATATCCACAACGAGTAGCTCACACACTAATCACAAAAGTGCTGGACGATTTCACCACTAAAGTGCCAGCCGAACTATGGCCATCCGGAACGGAATCGTCGATAAATTTCACAACGCTCGCCGCATATCTGTCGAAATATCAGGATCCACGCGAGGCGGACGCATTGACCAAAATCCAGGAAGATCTGGACGAGACGAAAATCATATTGAAAAATACAATCGAAGCGGTGTTGGAGCGTGGAGAGAAATTGGACGACCTGGTGGTCAAATCGGAACAGTTGTCGTATCAGAGCAAAGCATTTTACAAAACGGCAAAGAAGACGAATTCGTGTTGTAGCTTTAGTTAATTTGAATAGGGATGGATGATGATGTATTTTTACCAGCCGATTCAAACCAACGTAAACGTAAAATATTGAATTATAATCCGTCTGTGTAAAGGTAGATAAACGGTCGATTTATATGTTTGCGCTTCAGACAATTTTCTTTCTTTTTTTTCGTCAAATTAAATTTTATTTTAGTTTTACAACAATTTTGAGTTTTTAATTTTTCGCGGCTATCGACAACATTTTTTTTTATATTCAGTAAGCGTATACACCAAATGATTCGTAAACATTTTACCATACCACCATGTAAACGAGAGAAGGCTTTAAGACCCTGTCCCAGTGAACGTAAATATGTGTAGCTCCAATACCACAACCACAAATAAATTGTTCCTCATTTATGTTAAATTAACAGGCCCAGACTGCCAACCCGGTGGACCTTCTCAGTTATTGTATAAAAATTTCAATTTTTCAGGCCTTTTGAAAAATATTTCATATACATCGGTCGACCTTTTAGTTGGCCAGTGTTGACTGTTAAGACGTATTCCTATTTAAAAAAAAAATTGAGTACAAACATTGTCGTATTTGATCAATGCTCAATATAAAATAAAAGTTTCCAAGGTTCGGTGCCTCCGTCTGTTTCAAAGTCGATTTATTTAATGATGTCAGCTTCAGGAATCTCTTTTCTAACGTTCCTGGGACTTTCATTTTTATTCGGGAATTTTTCGTAAAGAACCGTATTCATTTGTTCCAGCTGTCACAGTCTTTAACCGAATACAACTAACTTCATTGCAAATTTCTAATATAACAATCGGGGACGAATAGTGGCGGAAAATTAAATTAATCTGATTTAATACTTTAAGTACGTAACACTCGATGCGAATAAAATGGCAACAGGTGTCCACAAAATAGTTGAAATTTTACGAACTGTAACATCTGCCAGCTTTCAAATGTGTCGTGCTTTCATTCTCATAGTTTCTAATAAGTGTGATATACAACGCTGCTTGACCATAATGCAAGCAGTTGTAGAAAAATCTTAGACGCTGGAAGATCGAAAATTTGCTGGCTACGCACCAAAAATTCAAATCGTAGCAGTAAGGTTAAATATGCTAGACTCAGCACTTTTATAGTACTTAAGTCAGAAATAAATAAGCATGACGTTGCTCACAACAATAATTCACCAATTCGCTCATTCTTTTCATTTTTAAAAACATCGATTGTAATGTCCACCTCAGAATTACTATTTCATGGTTTCTGGTGAATATGGCCAGATTTTCGGGTAGGACCTTCGGAAGCAGTTTTTCTTATGTATCAAATAAATTATAATTTCACTAAGCAATCTACAAACCATTCCTGATTTTCCCATCTTTCTTAAATTGTAAGGATCACTGTGGTAGGAAAGTTTAAGTATCGTTTAAGAGTGAATTTTCCAATACTTTGAACAATCTGAATTTTTTCCAAATTTACTCTTTTATTGTACAATTTGCCCCTCGCTCTATGTGAAATTGCCAATCCCTCTCCCATCGAATGCTGCCGTTTTAGGCATATCAGTAAAAGTTCGCGATAACATTATCGTTAGTACGGCACTCAGTCACAAACCAAAAATAAACAGAGATTCTCTCTAATCAAATGCCGATAATATGCATTTTGCAGTGTCATTATCGAGCCTATGGGCTAACCAAATGTAAGCGATTCAATCTAGAGTAGAGTGTATGTACACAATTTTAAATCTGACTGCACTTATTACGGAATTCTAGAATGAATCAGAAAATTCCGATCAATAAGGGAAATTCTGGATTATATGTAACTCAAATTGGTCGAACGAATAACGGTGTCCATTAGCGGTATAATACCTCACAGTCAAATTATGGTAAAGTAGACATCCGCAAAGTGTCGATGGACGATTTAAATATAAAATGAGGGATGGTTGATTTCTATAGGATACATTCCTTCAGAAATATAGATAAGAATGGGATCAGTGAATTAGATGGTTTTTACTTGCCCCTTGATTTTCATACTTTTTTTGGTTTTTTCTTTTCAGGTATTTTAATTCAGAAGTGACCCCGGCCCTATTTTCGAGAAGATGAAGAATTTCAAGTATTCTCGAAAATAGGCCCAGGTTTGACGCTTCGAAAGTGATCGATATAACAATAAAAAATAAAATTTTATAACCAACAAAAACAAAAATAGAAAAAATTGGAGGGTGTCGCACTTCTTGAATTTAATCCAATCGATTTAGTCCTATGCGATTTAGTCCCATGTGATTTAGTCACATGCGATTTAGTCACATGCTAGTTAGTCCCATGCAATTTAGTCCCATGTAATTTAGTCCCATGCAATTTAGTCTCATGCAATTTAGTCCCATATAATGTAGTCCCATGCAATTTAGTCCCATGTAATTTAGTCCCATGCAATTTAGTCCCATGTAATGTAGTCCCATGCAATTGAGTCCCATGCAATTTAGCCCCATGCAATTTAGTCCCATGCAATGTAGTCCCATGCGATTTAGTTCAATTCACCCCTCGGGAAAAATACAAAACTTTATGTGTCAAACAATTAATGTATTCCAAACAATAACTCTCCAGTAATGTGAATGTACGGCACACGACTGCTGTAAGCTATGAATACTTTTTCAATAAAACGAACTTCAATGGCAATTATTGATGTTTACGATATTTTGTTACCCATTTCACCGCAACAGCGTTTGCGGTTTTATGCATTGACCGAGACATTGACTGTTGACAGAATTCCATATAATTCAGTTGATTCGTAAAGCATAATTTTCAGTAGTTTTGATTCCAAATGTTTTGTCAATTTTCTCATTTAATGATTTAATCAAGAACATATTATATACACTAATGCAAATGGCAATGAAAATATCAATAACAACTCGCTCCGTCGCTTGTGAATTCATCATGCAGGTGTTTTGATCGAAAACTATTTTCATAATATGAAACGTTAGTCTTTCCCAACGCACTGTCAAGCGACAGTGCGTTGTCTTTCCATATATTTTTTTATAACAACTTTATTATCATTCCGAGTCAATACACGTGTGGAACACTAATCTCACTAGGTAATCACCAAGTCTGTCAACTTTTCAATGTGTTGATAGATACAAATCCTTTACTTCGACGTTGTTGTCTTTTCGACTATCCTTCGACCAAATAGATCCTTATGTTTAGGGAAGAAATATTTTTGAGCATATATTTAACTCTCGATTTTCATTCATAAAATTGCTAATAGTCATTGTTAATAGTGTATATTAATGTGCAGTAAAGAAGGGAATTGAAAATGCAATTAAAAAACCGTAACGATAATATAGATTCTAAGTTGTACCAGCAACGTAAGTAAATATGCCCTGTTTAAACTTTTAGAAACGGTTACTCAGTTGCTATTGACAACTACGACAAAAATAAACGACGGCCTCCGGTTAGTGTTTTCTGATATACAAAAGTATTCGTTAAAAGTGATGAAGTAAAAGATTTGTTATCAAATACTTTGCGACATTTGAAACAAAAGACGTAGTAGATGCAACGATTATATCACGATACGCTTGCCGTTTCTGAAAGATTAAACGGCGCCTATATGACTGGTGGACTTCAAATAAAATTAATAGTTTATACAACTAATAGTGTTGATTCAACCGTGGTTCCTATCTTGAAACATTCCATTATATTAAAAAGATCCGAAAAATTTCCATTTTTACTTTACAACGGAATTATGTCGCTAAAGAATCCTAAAACAAAGTTTTCATTTGCACTGTCCCATGAAATAACAACTGCGTGCGATGTCCATGTGTAAAATAGCAATGTGTAAAATTGAGAAAAAAAACTAATTCGTAAATGAATGAGTTCATTACCGGGTTTCAGGCAAACACAAGAGCCACTGTACTTCTCTCAATGATTTTGTCATAAAAAAAACTCATTTTTTGTAGAACCATCTGGTGTGTAGTAAATATACTAAATTAAATATGGATAATAAAATGCTTTAAATTTAGACTAAATAAATGAGCAGCTGTTGTAAAATTCAAAATGTTTTACGTTTTAATTCCTGTTCGTTCAATTGAACAAATAACAAAAATAAAAATAAAAAATACTAAAATGTATTTAGGTGTTTTCAATGAATATACAAATGTTACAGTTACAAATAAAATATTCGTACGAAAACAAAAACTTTTTTATGTCGAAACTTTGTGGAAATGACACATTTTTGCAATCTACAGTCGAACCTATTGGAACGGACCTGTTACGTTCGATTGATATAATATCAATATTCTTTATTTATCGTTAGGAATGAAATTGAAAAAAATATTGGTGCAGCGATGTGAATTCATTGAACTTCAGCAATGACTTTATTATCGGTTAAAATATGTTCGCTTAGGAGTACATAGATGGCGCTTAAAACAAAATGTAAATTGTGTGCTGTGCATGAATGTTGCAGAGTTATTGAAACTTCCCAAAAAAAACTGCTACCAAAATTTACGTCAAGACATTATTTTCAGTAAATTTTCGGTACATTTCAGTAAATGTTGGGTAATTCTCAGTAAATTTTCGGTAAAAGTCAGTAAATTTATCGTCAAACCTTCCGATGCCAATATGCTACCTCCCCAACCAATTTGCAATAAACCCCCAAGGCTTAGGACTAAGCTGATTCTTTAGATTTGTTGATGACTAAATAATGAAATCACTACAATATTTACTTGTATGTTCGCAATGGTAAAAAGTAAGTAATTTTGCGAACGCTAAACTACACCACAATGTGTCTCAGGATTTGTAGGTATCACCCAAAACCGTCTAACAACATTTTCTGCACAACAAACCTTTTATTGTAGCGTTGATGAGCATTGTATCCCGCTCAGTGATCTATGCTTTCTTACTTAACGTGTATATCCTCACTTGGTCTGCGTTGAATAACTACACATCAAGTGCCTAAAAAAACATTTATGCAATTCAGTGAGCGAATTCGATACTTACGCTGCCTGTGTGCAGCGTCGTATTAGCCAAAATTATTTCATCCAAAATATGACGCGAAAAGCAGTGTGAAAAAAAATTATCGCACTAGTGCTCATAATATCGACCAATCAGAATCATCAACGTAGCATGTACTCATAATATACATATCAATTGAGCGACGCGTATATGCAGCTGTGGCTACTTGATCACAAATCAAATTTGTGTTTAGAGAAAAGAAACAAGTTGAATGTAGTGAACTATGATTGATTTTACATTGAATTTATAAAAAAAGGCCCTATTTGTGTTCAGTTGGTGTGCGCGTGGAATTCGCTCACTGATTTGCATAAAACGTTGTGTGCAACACGAATCGTATGCTGGTCGAGGGGTGACGCACTTCCATTTAATCCATTTAATCCATTAAATCCATTTAATCCATTTAATCCATTTAATCCAAAAAAAAATTTTTAGTTTTACCGAAATAATTAGGCTACCGACCTGAAAAATTTGTAAAGTAATTGCGAAAAATAGATTTGCACGATCCCCAGCTCGTTTAAGTACTCGTGAGGTATAGGAAAAAATTTTTTGTGAAAAATGGTATTAAATTTATTTAATCCATTTAATCCATTTAATCCACTTTACACCAAAAACTCATAAAAGTGGATTTTTTCGCTTTTTAACATTGTAGTATGAGTTGTAGTACGTGGTTCGATCAAAATCAACAATTTTTAAGACTTTTACAGTATTTGGTAAAATGAACTTTTTTCCTATTTAATCCATTTAATCCAATTTTTATTCCATTTAATCCATTAAATCCATTAAATCCATTTAATCCATTTAATACCATTTAATCCATTTAATCCATTTAATCTAGAAGTGAGTTACCCCTCGATGCTGGTACTTTATCGCACACGATTTCTTGTCGACCTCGGCTTCGCCTCGGGTCATCGACATCTAGTGTGATAAAATACCTTCATACGATTCTTGTTACATAAATAACTATTATCACTTTGGTTGCACAAATAACTATTTCTTGTGGTATTTGTTCAAAAATATAATAACGCAAATGGGTGGAATTTTGTACATTATTGACCTAGGTAGGACGGAGTTGAGAAAAATAATTATTTTGGCGTGATGAATTAATTGTTCAAATTAAAACAAATTTCTCTCTGTTTAATAAATAATGAAGTACACTTCAGTTGATGTAGTACAGGTTGTTGTTACAACAATAACTGTATATACTCTAGCGATCAACTTTCTTTGCGGCAATTTGCAAACCATTGAAACAACCTTTTTTCTGGCTGCCAAAATTAGACTTTATGTAAAATTTTGGCTCAAGGTTCTAGGTGCAATTACCTAATTACTTCTTTATTTGCCTCTAGTCAGGACTAAAAGCGAGACGAACATCTCCTAAAGTAGTTGCAATGAGTTGCGTCCAGAAGAAAGGAGTTGCAGATGAGGTACACTTGAAATAATTAAAGGTTTCAAAAGAGTTGCAAAATAGTTGAAAGGAGTTGCATATTAAATAGTTATTTACGCGTCAACGGGAAAGTGATTTTTTTTGGCGAGTATAGAGTGTTGCTACTCGAGTCAAAAACAGGGTTTGCAATATACTAGCTAAAAACATTTTCCCGAATAACGTCGTTTCACACCAACGACTACGAAAATTGATTTTCCCTATTCGCGAGGCGAAAGTAGCGGTTTTCGCACCATGGCGAGAAAAATTTAATGATACTGTTGCAAATGAGAAAATGAAGTGAATTTAAGATACTGAGTTGAAAACCGGCACATTTTCTGTTCCGTGGCTTGCTGTACTATCGGGTCAGGTCAACCTGAAAATTTCAGGTCAGGTCAATTTCAGGTCAGATCAAATTTGACCTGAAACCTGATAGTCACCTGATAATATGACCTGACAGGTTTCAGGTTGACCTAAAATTGATGCGGTACAAAAATGAAAAACTTAAAAATCTTTGATGACAAGTTTTTTTTGGAAAATGTTTAATAGAGAAATTTTCAATTTTTACATATCAACAAATATTCACTCGCTGAAACCTTGGCAAATGTGTTTTAAGGTAACTGATACTTAGTTCGACAAAGATAAAAGTCTTATTGTCTCAGCCATGAGTCCTAATTTACTCTTCTAGCAATCCAAGTTGATAAATATTCACTGAGTCATTAATTTTGGACTTTTCAAAACGAAAGCGACGAAAACAACACAGTATCAAGAATAAAGGTATCAGTACACATTCCTGGACTCTTGAAAAGTCATATTATATGCGAAAATATGTAAAACAACTTGATTCAAAGTAAAGTCGAAGCATTATAATTTGATCGATTCTATTCATTTTTAAATAATTGTAGTTTTTCAATAAATCATTTCGAAAACTACAATTATTTACAAATGAATTAAATGAGTAGAATCGATCAAATTATAATGCACCGACTTTAGTTTAGTTTTCATCCGAAATTCAATTTCAGGTCATCAGGTCGTATCAGGTCATGACCTGAAAAATCAGGTCAGGTCAGGTCAAAGCCAATTTTCTTATCAGGACAACCTGACCTGACCTGTCGTAACCTTACTTGCTGGTTTTTTTGTGAATTTTGCATGTGATTTTATATTGAGAAATCAGAAAGTCAAGTAAAACACAGAAACAGAAAATGTGTCGGTTTTCAAAATTCCGTGTATGTAATATATATTACACACTTTTCACGAAGAAGTCGAGGCTTGCCGAGACTGATAGTGACAAGTACGTACTCTACTTTATCACATAAGCGAAAACGAGACAACAAAATAGACTTGAAGTGTAATTTTTGAATTATTCTTCTAGTTAAGTAATTTTGATCCGAACACCGCGCGTATGTGATAAATGAGTTTTTCCCCCGCGTGAAACAGTGACCTCACTTTAATGGCCAAAAGACCATAAAAACACTCTAATCTTGAACTCTCTGCAATTTCAGTTTCGCTCCCTTCCCCGCAATCGTATAAAGTATAGAACTAAAGACGGCAAAAGGCTAAAGAGGAGACGGTTAAACGAATGAGACAACAATCCCTACTAATGCTGATAACGAGATGCAAAATTCATACAGATCTGCTAGTTTCGTAGTTTCATTTTATCGATACATTTGCAAAAATTGAGCTCTGTCGAATTTACAATATATTCAAACCAGACGAATTATTAATTAGTTGCCAGGAAGTTGAATAGGCACTTCATTTCCCGTCATATTGACATAACTTAAAGTTCGCCCAAAATGTTTGCACCGAATATAAATCAATGTAACCGTCACACCTGTGTGTACAAAATTTGCACCGACGAAAAGGTTATCAAAACTCGTTAAAGAGCGACAAATTATCGGCAACATAATTTCACCACTAGAAAATGCTAATAAAATAGTATACAAAGCCGAGGTACAATTTATTCGGTACAACGTTATATTTATGAACGCATACGACATGTTGGCACGGCACTATAAAACATCTATACATTTCTACATTGTTATTATAGGTACATTGAGTACATCGTTACGAATGAAAACACGACACGTCTATAGATTTTTTTGTGTGGTGCAATTACATTACATCCACGAAAACCCTTTACGAACAAAATTTCATATATTCATTTCCCGACTTTGTCTGTTGAAAGTTTCAATTCGAATCATTCGCTTGCCCGTTTCATATTAATTTTTCCGATAGAAACAGAATCGGTGAAAACCTCTGACGGGAGTGGAAATGAGTGTGTGTATATTAATATGACTGCATGAACCGAGAAGAAAAAGAAGAAAAAAAACGAAACTTATCTAATGATCCCAATGTGTGTGGTTTGAAATTCGCGGGGCCTCTGTGTACACGAGAGCAACATTATAAATAATAAAATATTGGTCGGATTTTTGTGTAGTCTAAAACGTTTTCAAGCCATACACAATCTAAATTTAAACGTTAAACGGAGAAGTCAGTGGGTACAACACACAACAGACGAGACGAACCTTTTTCTTTCTCACTGCTTGGTCGGGGAAAATGTCTCGCGAAGTATAGAATAATAATTTTGCATTTTTTTTTTATCTCGGTGAATATTCTGAAGTGATTTTCGGCTTTTCCCCAAATGTGTTTTCTCGCAAATTGAATGTGTTACTTTAGCTGTTACCGAATAAGGAACTAATTTGTGCTTGTGAATAATTATCGTTGTGATATCAATCGCAAAGTGTAAAGCAACACATTAAATCGACAAAGAAAATTGTGTAAGTAAATCCATTGGGATGCGAAAATCATTGCCATATTTTCACCGTACATGTCATTTTTGTGTTGAGTGGACTTTGATGGGATAGTATGCAAAAAGGAAATTGTTGTTATGTAATGGATAGGCTAGGATAATAGCATTTATTTTGCATAAATAAACAAAGTGCCTTTACTGCCAGTCAACATTGATAATTTCTTTTGTCGCAAACCCATTCTGTACAAAGTGATTAAAATTTAAAAAAAAATTACCTTCATATACACTCACACGGTTCATTGAGTACTTATTTACAGATTAGATACGGGAGCTCATTTAGATATTTATGTTTAGATAGTCAAAGTCAAATTTAAGTGTAGAGTTTATCGTTTTGTGTCTAGTTTCCGTATGGAGATTTAGAAAAATTGATTGCAAACAAGGATGATACATAACTAAAATTGATTTTCTTTGTAAACGATTCGGCTTGGAATTTAGCGTAAAATTTATGAATTTGTGAATATAAAAATATTCAATTTTCTTGTGTTTCTTTTATATCGCAAGGTAATATTTTGATTTGTGATGTCTTACGCTCTCTGAGAAAGCTGTTGTTTTTAACATTACTCTTCGCTTTCCCGGTCTTTTCTCTCCCTCTCTCTTTCTCTCTCTCACTAAGATATATCGTAGATTACCTCTTCGATTGTACTATCCATAAATAAATATACACGCACCGGCGACAAAATTTCGCTGAAAAATTAAAGTACATGACGTCATTGCGTAGAAATTTGTTGTTTTGGAAAGTGTGTACTGTACAAAACGAGCCGAAGGCAAGCGTAGGAATCATTTAAGACGAAACGGAACGTAAAATGTTATACTACGTCCCAGTGCGTCCACATTTTCATTGACGTTGCTCACTCGTCAAAATAAAAATTTGGAAGCCCGTATGTACGTAATGTACTATTATGTAACAGCAGTGCGATCAGAGTAGTGCGTAAATGGATTCTCAAATATATATTAACGAACTAGTGTAAAAGTGGCGTTTGTTAAAATGCGGATCTCACTGCCGTACATAAAATCTTGTTGCTAACATTTCTGAACAGAAATTTTTGGCATACAATGTGTTGTCAAGCGAGATTTTGTCTTTACACATCTTTTGCGCAAAATTTCCGTTGAGGCACATGTTAGGAAAATAGGTTTTCGCACTCTTACTTAGTATAATAGAGACCCATAACACATGACAATCTTTAAATCAATTTACCATGAAGCGATGATCGCTAATTTTTGTACAATGGTAAAAATAGGTTTTGAAGTATGTTTCGGATGAATTTAAAGACATCCACGCGGATTACAGGGAGAGAAAAGTGAAATTCGACATGTTTTCTAATTTGGGAGTTGTTACACAAAAATTTCGTTAGGCAAATGAAAATTTAGATTTTTATTTTCTGAATTTTGGTTAGGAACATGCTCGAAAGCAAGAATGAAATACTAAAATAAGAATAATCTAGATTTTCATTTGTTAAACCAATTTTGTGTGGAATCACAACAAGTGCCCCAACAGAAAACATGTCTACTTTCATTTTTCTCTACCTAAAGACAAAAAAAATTGTAGCAACATACCACGACGTGATATATTGTCGAAGTCTTCTGAAATCTACCAACAAGAAAAAATCATCCAAAAAGTGTTGCGGGAAAGTATTACTATTTCTGACGATTTTCGTTTATTTTGGAAAAGAAATTCAAAAACTAACCTGATTTCGTTGATATTACTATTTCCACCCACTCAACTTTTCTGGTCCATCTTGCATTACGCTAAGTTAAGAATTGAACAGACATTGAGTGATTTTACATTGGTCTAATTCTTTCAGCCTTTTGTAACGGCACAAATACGACAAAAATATGGATCCAGAAGCATTTTTGGACATGGCCAATCAGGTCATCAAACTCAAAATGTTCCCGTATTTCGACATTGCGCACAGTTTACTCTGTGCAATTGCCGTGCGTGAAGACTTAGGTGCCGGCGCGCAAGGATTTTCTAGGAAACATCCGTTAGCCTGTTGGCTATCGACGATGTTGATGATATTTTCTGGCGGTATGGTGGCCAATGGATTATTGGGCGAACCGATATTAGCACCACTCAAAAACACACCTCAATTGCTCGTGGGTACAATCGTATGGTAATGCCATTTTCTATGATGAAACAATAA